>NW_005841956.1:2135849-2136577 GCF_000455745.1 Alligator sinensis
CCTCTGGCCTGCAGCTATTCTTTTTCTCTTCTTATTTCTGTTGACCTTGATGGATCAACTCTAATTTTCACCATGCTAATCTAATTTTTTGGTGCAGGAAGTTAGTTTACTTTTAATATGTAGGAAACCTTCTGTAAAAAAAAAAGTACCTCTCCACTGGAAACAGGAGTTCAGAGACCTCCTGTATAATCATGTTTGTGATGCCTCATGGAGCAAAAACATAAGTTTTTCATCAAAACTGAGGAGTAGAAGACAGGGTGCCTATAGGGACAGGAGAAAGGGACCTCAGGAGGTCATCTAGTCCAACCCCCTGCTCAGAGCAGGACCATCCCCAGTTAGATCATTCCAGCCAGGGCTTTGAAAAGCTGGGGCTTAAAAACCTCCAAGGATTCATAGATTTCTGGATTCATAGATGCTAGGGTCAAAAGGGACCTCAACAGATTGAGTCCGATGCCCTGCCATGGCAGGAAAAAGTGCTGGCGTCGTGTGACTCCAGCCAGGTGTTTGTCCAGTCTCCTCTTGAAGACCCCCAAGGCAGGGGAGAGCACCACCTCGCTTGGAAGCCCATTCCATGGCAACCCTAACTGCAAAAAAGTTCTTTCTGATGTCCAACCTAAATCTTTTGTCTATCAGCTTGTGGCCGTTGATCCTGGTTATTCCAAGGGGTGCTCTGGTAAACAGAGAATCTCCCATTCCCTGCTGCCCCCCCCCCCCCCCCCCACCCCCCC
>NW_005841956.1:2136608-2143793 GCF_000455745.1 Alligator sinensis
CACTGCCACAAGATCCCCCCTCAGCCTTCTCTTGTGGAGGGTGAAAAGGTCCAGGTCCCTCAGCCTTTCCTCATAGGGCCTTCCCTGAAGGCCTCTAACCATTCAAGTAGCCCTCCTCTGGACCCTCTCAAGTTTGTCCAGATCCCTCTTGAATTGTGGTGCCCAGAACTGGACCCAGTACTCCAGCTGTGGCCTGACCAGTATTGCATAGAGGAAGAGCATCACCTCCCTGGACCTGTTTGTGATGCACCTACTAATGCATGAGTATGCAGAGTCCACCAGCTCTCTGGATGGAGATTCCACCACCTCTCTGGGTGACCCGTTCCAGTGCTTCACCACCCTCCTGGTGAGATTTTTTCCTAATATACAACCTAAACTTTGCTTGCTGCAACTTGAAACCATTGCTCCTTGTTCTGTCATCTACCACCACTGAGAACAGTCCAGCTCCATCCTCTTTGTAACCACCCTTCAGGTAGTTGAAGCACTTCAGGTAGAGAAGGCACAGGTGTCCATGGTTTAGTGTATGTCTAGAAGAGATGGTAATGAGTGTTAGGAAGAAAGCACAGAGCAGCAAGAGCAGACTAGTATTACTGGGTTCAACAGCTTGCATGGATAGAAATGCATAGAACGGTTTCTTCCTTCTGACCCTTGGCTGTTAATGTAATTTAGCTTCGTCTGTATGAAGTCCTGAACACAGAAGTCACTGATTGTGAAGCGTTTTATCAGCAGCATAGTGCGTTATCAATGGCTGAAGAAGGCATAGCCTAAGCCTGAAAGGGAAGGCTGTATCTGGGCTACCAATGACACAGGAAGGCTCAGTCCTGGATGTGTAACACTCATCCAAGTAGACATAGTCAACAAACATAGCCCCCAACATAAATGGGGGCCACAGAGCAGAGTAGTTCTTTTGGGCTGTTTTTGCATTTACTGTGGGGAAAGGACATACACTCAACCACGTCTCATGGCAACTTATTCAGATGCCCATGCTCTCAGATGAAAAAAAGTCTTTTAAATGAAACCTTCACCTTCCGTGAATGTATCTGCCTCCAGCAGAAACCCCTTTGAACCTTGGTTAAATTTTCTGAAGGAACTTGTTCCTCCATTTTGTTCCTCATCATTTAGACTGAAAACTAGTTTTTATGAGCTAGTTTTACCTCCTTTGTTTTACATCCCCTCAGTAAAGTACAGGAAGCGTGTGGCCAGAGGCAGTTGGTAGAGGTTAGCTGAGGTGCTGTAAATTCACACACTGGCTTATCTCACAGTAACTTATTTGTGTGCCCATACCCAGAATCTTGAGTCCTTTCTGTACCCTCCAATAGTGCTTCGAGCACAAACAAGACTCTGCCACCCTTATTTATTGTTTGGGCTGCACTTTGAATGTCCTCTGTGTTACGAAGCTCTATTCGTGTCCTCAGGGCAGATTGTGTTAAATCTGGGAGTTTGTGTTCTTCTTTCTAAAGAGCCCTTATTTGGAAAAAATACAAGAGGCCAAAGTGAAACAATAGTCTCAGGGCTCTTACACCTCCTGGCTTTGATTTTAATCTAGCAAAACTCATAAATAACTCTCCTCCTGTCTTCTGCTGCTTTCATCCATGGGTGTGGAAAGGGCAGAGGCAGGTGGTCCCCTGGAGCCAAAGAGAACTCCAAACAGCATGTGGGATGTGGGGAGGAGGTGGAGGGTAGAGGCTTCACTAAAATGCTGTATTAAGTTCACAAGACTCAGTGCCCTAGCAGTGGCAGAGAATTGGCTAAGCCTGAGACCTCCCTGCAACATTTCCAGTCCATAGCAGCTGGCTCCTTCAATGTTACAAGACACAAATGCCAAACCAGCAGGCCAAAGAAGCCCCACATGATCCATACCCTTTGCAATGATGCAGATTCAGCCAGAAGGGAAGTGCAGCCACTTCTGGGGTAGATACCAACTGCTTTCTAACAGTGTGCAGGAACGCTTTGCACTAGAGGAGTGCAAGAAATGAAGAATTAAAACCATATGCACTTTGAAACCACTGCTGGAGTTTGGGAAGGAAGAGTGATGGATTCAGTCTTTACTTCTTTGATGTTCGTAAGAGAAAATATGAGTGAAATCGTGACTCCAAGGCTGTTTCACCAGAATTTCTCCCTATAATGCTAATAAATTAGAAGCATACTAACAATAACAAAAAGTCTGGCACCCTCCCAGACCCTTAGCAGCTGTGTAGGAGGCAATACCTCTTATTTCTTTGCATTTGCCAGTACTTATCCCTCTGCTACCTTCTACTGCTCCAGTCCACATACAGGGCTGGATTCTGCTAACACATCCCAGCCAGCTGTGACTACATCCATGGTCAGACTGAGTGCATGCCTTGCCACGGACTGTGTAGGAGGAAGTTCTGTCTTTTGTTGTCAACATTAGGCCTCCTAGGGTGCTTGTACATGTGACGATGTTACCATGTACACATGATGAAAATTTCCCTTCATGTGGCTTAATGGTGTCACACTTTACACATACACGAGTTTGGGGGGGTTTAAAAGAGTTTGCATCGTCACAAAATAAACCACATCTTGATACAATTTAGATTCATAGTATCATAGTAACTAGGGTCGGAAGGGACCTAAACAGATCATCAAGTCTGACCCCCTGCCTTGGGCAGGAACGGATGCTGGGGGCATATGTCCCCAGTCAGGTGTCTATCCAGCCTCCTCTTAAAGACCCCCAAGGTAGGAGCGAGCACCACTTCCCTTGGAAGTTGGTTCAGGGTCCTAGTCGCCCTAACCATAAAGTAATGCCTCCTAATGTCTAGCCTGAACCTGCTCTCTATCAGCTTGTGACTGTTATTCCTTATGACCCCATGTGGTGCCTGGGGGAACAGGACATCTATTCCCTGCTGATCCCCCATGGTGAATTTGTAGATGGCCACCAGATTCCCCCTCAACCTTCTCTTGTGGAGGCTGAATAGGTTCAGGCTCTCTAGTCTCCTCGTATGGCCTTCCTTGATGCCCCCTGATCCTGCAAGTGGCCCTCCTCTGGACCCTCTCAACGCTAGCGACATCCCTCTCGATGTGTGGCGCCCAAAACTGGATGCAGTACTCTAACTGTGGCTTGACCAATGCTGTACAGAGGGGAAGGATCACCTCCTTGGACCTGCTTGTGATGCATCTGTGGATGCATGACAAGGTGCGGTTAGCCTTACTGACCGCTTCCTCACATTGGCGGCTCAACCTGGAGTCAACAAAGACTCCAAGATCCCTTTCCACGTCTGTGCTGACGAGAAGGGAGTTCCCCAGCCTGTATGTATGCTGCTGGTTCCTTCTCCCCAGGTGCAGCACCCTGCACTTGTCCATGTTGAATTCCATCCTATTCTCATCTGCCCACCTCTGTAACCTGTCCAGATCTAGTTGGATTCTGTTCCTCCCTTCTGGCATGCCCACCTTGCTCCACATCTTTGTGTCATCAGCGAACTTGGACAATGTGCTTTCCACCCCCTCATCCAAGTCGTTGATAAAGATGTTGAACAGTACAGGCCTGAGGACTGAGCCCTGGGGGACCCCACTGCCCACATCCCTCCAGGTCGAAAATGACCCACCACCACTCTCTGGGTCTGACCATTCAGCCAATTAGCCACCCATCTGGCTGTGTAGGCATCAATGTTGCAAGTTTGCAATGTTCCAAGTTGCAATGTTGTGGCCATTAATTTGTCAGCTCACCCCCAGCTGTGGGAGAGGTGGGCAGGCTCTGCCAATAAAAAAGATCAGGCTTCTCACAGCTTCTGCCTTCAGCAGGTGCTTCCGACTGCCAGGACAATGATGTGTATACAGTGACAGAAAAATAAAACCCACCATTTCAATTAAAAACTCACTGTTTCAATTTACGGGGCATAGAAAGGACTAAACCCCCGTCACGTGTACAAGCGCCCCATGTTGTAAACTCTTCTGAACAGTGAGGCATCTGTGTTTTTGTGAAGCACCATGCTTGGCTCTGGTGCTATATGAACAACAACAATTGTAGGGATTGGAATGGAATGGCCACAAGGCATTTGACTTGGACAGCTTCTCTCTCCAGTCGGCATAAGCTCACACACAACTCCGAGCTTTCAAACCATGCTTCCTGAAGTAAGGACTATTGGCTAGAGCAACAATTATCCACCTACCCTCTTTAACTTCCATCTAAGTTGTGACTGAACTGGACAGTGTTCAACATCTCACCTGACAATGAAAATCCTATGAACTATCAGGAAGCTTCTTGACTGTGTGTGGGCAGTTGCAATGCAGACATTGAGTTCTCTATTTTCTTGGCCGAAGACATGCTTGTTGTAACACTAGAAATGTATTGGCAAAGGGAGGGGGTTTCTGAACATATCCCATGACTTGTTTTATGCCTTTTCCCCCATCCAGCCATTCTGCTTCTCCTTCTGCCTTTATACCCTTTAAAAGCAAGACACTAAGTAACTACAGGATGTGGTGGGTCCCTTTTAAGTCTCTACAATGTCAGGAGCTGAAAATACAAACCAAAGTTGTGTGCCTGGGTTGTTTTCAAGTGCTAATTTACTGAGGCTCTGTTCATCTTGACAGCCTCTTAGGGTTTTCCTTCCATGAGGGAAATGCTTTTACAGATGCTGATCCTGGGTTAAAGTTTTGCCTTTCCCCAGCTGAACTCTTACATGCGCCAGTGGTTTGAAGGCACTGTATAAATAGTATAGTTTCTCCTCAAATTCTTCCATTAGGTTCTTAGCACATCATGTTAAATGTTTCCTTTGCTTTTGCTCTTGACAGGTTTTAAAATGAGATGCTGTTTGCTGCTTTCCAGTTGAAAGGACTAGTCTTAATAATGCAGAACAGCAATGAATTACAGCCCTACCACACCGATCAAAATAATACTGCACACAGCAGTGCATGGGCAATATTGTGGAAACTACTCCCTGCCCTGATAAATCTTTGATTGTAGCTGAAGAAACAGATGGGTTGTCAGTGTGTGAACCTTTCCTGTTTGGAGAACTGGGCTTGTTTAAGACACAAGGGATGGCAAATAAGTGATGGACAAGCACACCAAACTTAAATGCTATTGGAGGTGGAATGGCCTAGGAGTAAGAAGACAGGATATTGCAAGGAAATACCCTCATCAATGCATTTCTGTTTCAAAATGTAATAACGTAAGACTGGAAGAACCTCCTCTGTCATTAAGGTCAGTGATCTGTTACCACAGGCAACCACATCATGTTCATAAATCCCTGAAGTTTCATCTTAAATCTAATTAGCTGTTATGGCCCCTCCTTTGACTGAAAGGCTGTTCCAGAACGTCACTCCTCTGCTGATTAGAAGCCATCTTTTAATTTTGCATCTAAAATTATTCAGGGCCATTTCATTCCCATTTGTTCTTTGGATTCCTGCAGATAAAGATGAAGGTTTATAGGCAGTAGCTCAGGTGGGGCTGGAAGGCCGTGGTTACCAAGACAGAGACCAAGACCAAGAGACATGGTTACCAAGACACCAAGCCAGAGACCATCCCTAAAATCATCAAGCCCTCTGACTACTACCCACTGGTTGTGGTCCATGTGGGTACAAATGATGCATCCAAGGGCAAGCTGGATAACATCATGGAGGACTATAAGGCCTTGGGACACCAAATGAAGAGGACAGGATCTCAGGTGGTATTTTCCTCCATTCTCCCGCTAAGTGGACAGGGTAGGTGTCATGAGGCCTGCATTGACATGGTTAACCAGTGACTTCGGAGCTGGTGCCACGAGGCAGCCTTTGGGTTTTTTGACAACGACCCATGTTTTTGTAAGGAGGGCATGCTGGGGTGGGATGGGCTTCACCTCTCCCTTAATGGCAGACATATCTTTTCCTCTAGGTTGGCTGATCTCGTACAGCGGGCTTTAAACTAGCTTCACCGGGGGAAGGGGCTGCTTCAAGTGGAGAAGATGCTTCACCAGCACGCAGGGTGACAAGAGGAAGGGAAGCACAGGTAAGTATCAACGTCTGAGGAGCAGAGGGCCACAACTGTCCTGGGAGTGGGAGGAAGGCACGAGCACCCTCAGGAGGCCTCAGGTGCCTCTACACTAATGCTCGTAGTATGGGGTGTAAGCAGGAGGAACTATGCCTCTTGATTGCAAGTAAGAACCCAGACTTAGTAGGGCTCACAGAAACCTGGTGGGACCATACCTACGACTGGGCGGTGGGCATTTGGGGGTACACCCTATATAGAAGAGACAGGACAGAGAGGAAATGTGGGGGGGTTGCGCTCTGTCAAAGAGCACCTCACATAATCAAGGATTAGCTTCGGGTTAGAGGGTCGGGCAGAGACACTACGGGTCAAACTACAAGGGAGGCGTGGTGAAAGGGACCTTACGGTGGGTGTCTACTACAGACGACCCAAGCAGGGGGAAGAGCTAGACCAGGACTTCTCCAGTCAGCTTATGAAGGTGGCTAGGTCAAGGGATGTTATTGTCATGGGTGACCTAAAACTACCCAGATATTTGCTGGGAGGAGCAGACAGCCAGGTCTGACCGCTCGCATAGGTTCCTGGCTGTATTACAGGACCTTCACCTTATCCAGGCAGTACACAGCCCCACTAGGGGTAATGCCTTGCTGGACCTGGTCCTGGCCACGGGGGATGACCTGGTGTGGGGACTGCAGGTCCCTGACCACCTGGGCAATAGCGATCATCACAAGCTGGATTTCACTATCCAACACAGGGTGTCTAGGGCTCACACCAAGGCTAAAGCCCTTGACTTCAGAAGGGCCAACTTCAATGAGCCTAGGAGACTAATGGGGGAGGCACTAAGGGTCCAGAAGGTAGAGGAGATGGGAGCCCATGAGGGATGATCGTACCTTAAGGGGGCGATCCTCCAGGCCCAAAGGATAACAGTCCCTGAGAGAAGCAAGGGGGCGTAAGAGTGCTCAGAAACCCCCTTGGCTCAGCAAAGGCATTCAGCAATGCTTGAGGACTAAAAGGGAGGCGTACAGCCAGTGGGAAGGAGGAACTATCACCAAGGAGGTGTACTCCTCCTCAGCCTGGGAGTGCAGGAAGGCTATTAAGAAGGCCAAGGCAGAGATGGAACTCAGGCTAGCATGCAGGATTAAGGACAACAAAAAGTCCTTTTTCAAGTACATTGGGAGCAAGAAGAGGGCACCAGGCAATGTAGGGCCCCTGCAAGACACAAACGGTAATCTGGTGGCCACGCCAGACAAGAAAGCTGATATTTTTAA
>NW_005841956.1:2145309-2151494 GCF_000455745.1 Alligator sinensis
AGGCTAGATGATCTGTTCAGGTCCCTCCTGACCCTAGCTACTATGAAACTATGAAACATCGTTAGCAGGCAGGATTGAAGTCAAGTTTCAGCGGGAGACGAGGGCCTGGTATTTAAAGTGCACGTGGCAGATGAGAATGAAAGTTCATTGACAGAAATGTAGAGGCAGCAGGGGGGGATATGAGGACTTATAAAAGCGCGGTACAGGAGGGGAACAGGAGTGAAACAGCAGGGTTTGCTTTTCCCTCAGAAAGCGGGGCATGGGGGAGATCTTGCTATAATCTCCCCGGTTCCCATGGCACTCTGTGGGACCATCTTGACTTCACCAAGTTCTTCATTTCTATCTCCAGCTACCACTGCGTCTCACGCTTCACATGGAGACTGCACAGCATCAAAATGGTTTGAATTCTTGACCAATAACAAAAAAATTGGGAGGGGGGAGAAGTACCCAGGGACAAATAGCAGCTGCACTCTGTTGATTTTCTGTTGGGTTATGAAGCCGTGTAAACAGAGACAGAGACAGCAGTTGCAATAACCGCCGTGGCCTGCTTTGCTTTCACTATCCCAAGCTGTACAGCCCCGTTTTTTGCATTCCTACATTTTTGCTTGTAGGGTGACCTCAGGGGAATCTTTGACAAACTGTCTCTGTAAGAGCCACATGTATTATCTATTTTGAGGTAGCAGAACCTGTGGCTAAACAGTCATACACTGACTTTCATTTTAACCCTTGGTTTCTACTTCCTCTGAGTTGCCTGAGCAATTTTCATTTGGAGCTGAGATTTCTCTAATAGTGCTTTTAGATCAGAAGTGTTCCTCTCAGGAGATCTGTATAATTTGCTCCGGCCTCCATACTACACCCTGTACTGGGCTTGCAGTTGTTCAGGCTCTATAGATGATTAGTAATAAAACTTGGTTTTAATGCAAAGGGACATTGTTTGAAAGTTTAAGGGAAAAAAAGGGTTTTTTAGTTATTGGAACAGGAGAAAAACATGCTTTTCAGGCTAAATGGAAGATTGTAGTATGTATTTACATAAGCATAGCTCAGAAAATCATGCTCTTTTAAGGGCTGTGCTTCACATGTGACTAGTTCTCAGGGATGTCGCCCTACAATGACACAGAGATGCACTATGTCACCATATGGTGCACTATGGCAACATAGCAATCACTCAGGTCTACATGTGATTGCCTGTTAAGTTGCTGAAGTGGCACGCTCCCTGGTTATAGTGTGGTTATATGAGGGGCATGCAGGACCCCTTTAAACACTGTTACAGGACACGTGTCAGATGTGTTTTCAATAGCTAATAAAGTTGTCTCTCTCAGACCCACATCCAGCAAAATGAGTTCAGAATCCAGCCACCAAGCAGTCACTGATGCCGCCAAGCTTGAAGTCATTTTATTTCCTCCCAGCCCCATACAGCTGCATGCTTGTTGAAGTAGCTGAGAAAAGTGAGATGGGGCAGCAGGACTCTAAGAGGATTGTATTGTCAGCACCCTCCGCAGTCCTGCCAGCCTCCCAGGCAAGGCCCGCCAGTCAGAGCCCCTCCGAAATCATGAGATTGGCTTGGCAATCATAAGAAGCTTTAAAATAATAATTCTGCAAGGCTTTTCAGTTTCCTTCTGATGGTAAAGCTGCTGGTGACCAGAGTCCGTGTGTGAGCGTGTGTGCATGTGTGTGAGTGTGAGAGAGAGAGTGCACATGAGTGTGAGTGACTGCACGCATGAGGGAGAGAGAGAGCTTGTCAAGGTAAAAGCCCTGCCCTGAGCACACGAGCAAAAGCATGATTTCTTTTTTTTTCGTCTTGACTGTTTAAAGGTACCATTGTTTCCCCTCCACTACCTGAAGGGGGACTTCCTTTCTCTTCCCACTTGCCAGTATCAAAGGGGCTAGAAGGGTCCTCAAGAGACTGTCTAGTCCAACCCACTGCTGTGGCAGGGTTGTCTCACTGAAAGCAAGCCAGGTCTCTGGACGCCTCAGTCCTCTGCTTATTCCACTAGACCGTGCTGCCTTCATTCTTCACCGTCACTGCTCTCTGCCTCCCTCTTAGCATTTGGCTGGCTCCCTGTGTCCCCTGACCCAGTCTTCCTCCTGCCCCTCATATTCCCCTGAACAACATATGTCCACATAATGCCAGACAGTGACCTCAATGACAGTCAGTCTATCTTGTCCTTTACTCTTTAGCCAAAGGGAACTTGCATCTCTCAGACAGGGGATATCTAGAGTCCATTCATCATGAAATGATGAGAAATGAAGCTCCAGTTCCAGATGGGCTTGTAACCGTCCCATATGAGCAGCACGGTATAATCAGAAAGGCTAGAGCCTATGAGGGAGAGGAGGCTGGCTTTGTGGATGGAAATGCCTGTGACAGGAAATTCCCTGCCCCGGGACAGCAGGGCTCACAGACGACCTCTTTGCAGGCATCAGACAGGAAGAGGCATCCCTCAGTTGAACTTGCTCTTTGGAGATGTTTCATCAGTGCCTGGTTTCCCCAGGGATGATCCCTAGTAAACGTCCCCCTGGAAGTCCTTGAACAGCCTGAGTGGATTCACATTTCACTGCTGGATGAGGCTCAGGAACACGGGGCGGAGGCAGGAAATGTGGGAGCAGTCCTCCCCGCAGGACATGTTTGGCTTGGCGCAATGCACTTGGCAGCAGTGACTGCGATCCAGTTTCTGGGTAAGTGGGGAGCTGGTGCTTTGAAAGCATTACCAGCATAGCTGTCTGTCCCCAGGAACAGCAATCGGGGGCCCCCTCAGGCTGCAAAGGTTGGGGGAGATACACACTTAAAGCAAATGGTTATCACTTCATGAAATGCAAGGAGGCTCCATTTTACAAGCTCTGCCAGACTGCTCAGAGGACAACTATTAGGAGCCCACTGTTTAGCTTGGAGAAGGACTACGGCTGGCTAAGGGAGCACCAGGAGTTTTCTGGGAGGGCACAGGCCCAGTTCTTCAGTTCACTATGCCTGACTCAGTGGAATTGGAGATCAAACACTCTTGCCCTTGTTTCTGAGTGCCAGCTGCACTTCAAGGGGCATTAGCTTTATTCCCCAGGCAGAGCCCTTCCTTATTGTTTAGGCAAAAAGTTTAGGTCTAAATCCCCAGATTGACTCTGTTAGTCACTTCAGACAATAACTACTTGAGCTGTAAAAAAAATGCTCTGTTGCACTGATGAGGATAAATATTTATAAAGGGGCACTGGATCTTCATGCCCCGGGGTGTAACTCACCTCCTAAGTGGTTAGGAAGTGAGTACCCCTATGGGCTCAGGACTTAGGATCAGGCCCATTGTACCTTACCAACCATCATGGTTTTCTCTGTAGCATCCTCTTAGTAGCCAGTACTGATCTCTGTTGAAGAGTGGATACAAAACAAACTCAACCCTAGATCTCATCTGTTCATTGGAATTACGTCAAGGCTGCTTGGATCCCCAGTACAGAGCTGAATACATGACCAAAATTCAACTATGCCCAGTAGCTGTTACTCAAACTAGTTTTGTCCATGTCCAAGTTTGACAGGGGGTTTTTTGGCACAGAGTGGGCTCTCATTCCAGGACAAGCTTGCATGTCTGGAGAGAGATGTTTCCCTCTGATTTCTTTTGAGGTTGGACTTCAGAACTTTGTTCCTAACCCAGTCAAGCTTCTCCTCCAACAGGATCCTGTTGCAAAATCCTAATCCCTCAAATTATGACAGCGCAGTCTGTTGCCATGGAACTGGTTGAGAAACCACGAATTCTGTGCTACAATTTCACAGCAGGATCAAAGAGGAGAAGACAGGCTGATGGGGGAATGGGGCGCAGGGGGAAGAAGCTCAGCTAATTGTATACAAATCACACACAGACTTAGCACACAAATCGCTGTGCTAAATAATTAGCAAGCAACAGGAGTGGAGGCTGGAAGGCATTTGTGGATGTTCAGATTTGTTCCCAGTCAATTTGAAACATTTTCATCCAGTGTTTGTGTGGAGAGCCTTGACCCTGGAGGTGTCTGGAGACATCTCTCAGCACTCATGTTGGCTCCCTTGAATCCCAGGGAAAGTGACAGCAGATCATTTCCACCTCCCAATGGCCACTGGGACTGCTGTGGTCACAGCAGAGTTGTAGATGTCAGATAAAAGTAAAGCACAGTCCTTAGAGGAACAACAAGAAAAAAATGCACTGATTTGTTCTCTAACTTGCCTGCCTGTGTTGTGGTGACATGGAACCCCTCAGAGCTGGCTAGAAACCTGGATCTTGCAGTCTGGGGCGAGCAGACAGAAAAGCAGGGATCCGTCCCGTGTCCATAGGAGAGCACTGCAAGCTCTAGGGGGGCAGACAGCGTTCTGTGGTTTGGGATTGCGTCTCCTGCTCCTTGGTATTTGGCCGACTGGGTTGCATATTGATTTTGGCTCCTTCCTCCGTGTTCAAAGCACACATTTTTGGAGCTTGTAAACTATAGTCAAAACTGAGCAACTATCTTGTACAGGCTCTTAGACAGCACAAACAGGCATATTAACTTTCTGGGACTACTTGCTGCCTTTCCAAGCTTTTTTAATTCTTAAAAGGACTCTCTCTAGCCTGGTATTTCTTTTTTTTTTCCTTTTTTCACAGAATCTTCTGAGTAGGTTAAACAATTAGCATTGCTTTAGAAAGGTTGTCCATATACCCAGTGGTTTATTATTGCAGACACCTAGCACACCTCCACTCCTCTTCTCTCTTTATATGGGAAAATGATGTCCAAATTAACAAAACCCCATCAAGTCCACTCATATAATATTGCAGTTACTCTAAGCTTTGAGTTACATAATGGTTTGTCACTGCAACATTGTCCATGGCACTGATTTAAAAATACAGAAATAGAGAAGAGCCCCGATACCTTTGTATGGTAAAAAAGCAACCGCTAAAGAATTGCACAGACTTTGCAAACCCAACCAGGAAGTATGAATAGTTGACCAAATGTGGGACCAACGGCCTTGTTTAGTGTCCATGTGTCTGACATTCAAAATCAGAACTGGAAGTTGGGCAATCCGAGAAAGATTTGTTTTGGGAGAATGTCCCTGCCAAATATGTACTAATTATATCTCACCCATTTTTCATTGTTGATTACATGTATTTTTTATTGGCTGGGTTAATTCTAAATTTCATTGCACAGTGAAATTATAATTTTTCTTTAAATTCTTATCAGCAAATGGGACACTGCTTGGAAACAAACCTCCCATTAAAATAGGAAGTAAGGTATTTTCCAAGGGGGCTGTTCTGGTATCACACAAGAGCACTTTTCAGAATGAATCATTTCTGGATGATGAACCAGACATGGATGATGAACTAGACATGGAAAGGTATAAAGAGAGGGTCCCCTGGCTGCCACATGGCATCCAAGGGAGAGGACTCCCTCATTCCTTTCTGGTATGTTGGGTGGTTGAAATACTGTACTGATGTTTCTGCACATCTGGTGATAATGGTCAGATTAGACTGGAGACAAGTTGGATCAGATAAAACAACTCTGGGCCAGTATCTTTACTCAACCCCTACCTTCGGAAGCCATTCAAAAGAGCTCATTTGGATTCTGTTCTACTTAAGTTATACATTTTCAAGTACAACAAATGATCATTGTGCTCCGTTTCTCATACAGGCTGGAAAATTAAATCCATGCCATTGCTGAGCTCTGTATATGGATGGGGTAGATTAGAACTAGAGGGGAAACAATGAGAGAGTGACAGAAGCCACCACTTTCTTAGGTCCTTATTAGAGCATAGCTGTCCTAGGGCCTTACTGTTCCTGCCCTGTATAATATTTTTCTGGCTCAACAGTTGAGCTCATAGTTTCATAGGTGGTAGGGTCGGAAGGGACCTGAGCAGATCATCAAGCCCGAACCCCTGCCCTGGCAGGAAAGAGTACTGGGGTCAAATGACCCAGGCCAGATGTTTATCCAGCCTTCTTTTAAAGACCCCCCAGGGTAGGAGCCAGCACCACTTCTCTTGGAAGTTGGTTCCAGATCCTAACTGCCCCGACTGTGAAGTAGTGCCCCCTGGTATTTAACCTGAATCTACCCTCTCCCCGCTTGTGACCGTTATTTCTTGTCACTCCTGGTAGTGCTCGGGGGAACAGGGACTCCCCCAATGCCTGCTGGTCCCCCCGACCAGTTTGTAAACAGCCACTAGATCCCCCCTCAGCCGTCTCTTTACGGAGGCTGCACAAGGTTAGGTCCCTTAG
>NW_005841956.1:2151535-2165787 GCF_000455745.1 Alligator sinensis
TTCTCAATGCTGTCCACATCCCTCCTGAAGTGCGGCGCCCAGAACTGGACGCAGTACTCCAACTGCGGCCTGACCAGTGTCGCATAGAGGGGGAGGATCACCTCCTTGGCCCTGCTTGAGATGCATCTGTGGATGCATGACAAGGTGCGGTTGGCCTTCCTGACCGCATCCCCACTTTGTCGGCCCATGTTCACATTGGCCTCAGTGATGACTCCAAGATCCTTTTCTACCTCTGCACTGACGAGAAGGGAGTTCCCCAGCCTGTAGGTATGCTGCTGGTTCCTCCTCCCCAGGTGCAGCACCTTGCACTTGTCAGTGTTGATATCTATCCTGTTCTCATCCGCCCACCCCTGTAACCTGTCTAGGTCCGATTGCAGCCTATTCCTCCCTTCTAACATGCCCACTTCTCCCCACATCTTAGTGTCATCTGCAAATTTGAACAGGGTGCTTTTTACCCCCTCGTCCAAGTCACTGATGAAGATGTTGAACAGTGCATGCCCAAGGACCAAGTCCTGGGGAACCCCACTGCCCACATCCCTCCAGGTCGAATAAGACCAGTCCACCACCACTCTCTGGGTGCGACCCTCCAGCCAGTTAGTGACCCATCTGACATCGACACCAGAGTCTCCAAGTTTTTTAATGAGAATGGGGTGAGAGAGAGTGTCGAAGGTGTTCCTAAAGTCCAGAAAGACTATATCCACCACAACACCTGCATCCAGGGGTTTGGTGACCTGGTCATAGAAGGCCACCAGGTTGGTCTGACAGGACCTGCCTCTAATGAACCCATGTTGGTTGCCTCTAAGCATAGTCTCCCCTGCTGGCCCCTTGTGGACATGCGCCAGGATAATTTTCTCAAAAAGCTTCCCCAGGATTGAGGTAAGACTAACTGGCCTATAGTTTCCTGGGTCCCCCTTCCTCCCTTTTTTGAAAATGGGAACCACATTGGCCCTTTTACAGTCCTCCAGCACATTGCCAGAGCACCATGAGTGCTTGTAAAGCCGTGCCAGGGGTGGCACGCAATGACCTCTGGCAATTCCCACAGCACTCTGGGGTGAGATCGTCAGGACCTGATGATTTAAATATGTCCAGTCCCTCCAGAAGTTCCCTGACTAGGTCCTTGCTGACCCTGGGCCTGGGTGTGCCTCCCATGGGGCCTACAGGGGTCCCAGTAGGGGGGATGACCAGGTCCCTACTCAGAAAAATGGAGGCAAAGAAATTGTTAAATAGGTTAGCTTTGCTGTCTGGTGCGACGACCAGATTTCCTAGCGTGTCTTGCAGAGGCCCCACATTACTCGGTACCTTCTTTTTACCCTCTATGTATTTAAAAAAGGACTTCTTGTTGTCCTTGATCCGGGTAGCTAGTCCCAGTTCCCTCTCCGCCTCGGCCTTCCTGACCGTCCCCCTGCAGCCCTGAGCAACAGAAAGAGGCATAGTCCTCTCTGGTGATGGCCCCTCCCTTTCAATGGGTGTACACCTCCTTTTTAGCTTGGAGATGTTTCTGGATGCTTTTGGTGAGCCATGGGGGCCTTTGCACCCTCTTGCCCCCTTTGATCCATGTAGGGATTACCTCCCTTTGGGCTTGGAGGATCGTCTCCTTAAGGAACGACCACTTTTCTTGGACACCCAACTCGCCCCCCGGGACCTCAGTGTCTCCCCAACTGATCTCTTTACCTCATTGAAGTCCGCCCTGCTGAAGTCCAGGGCTGCTGCCTTGCTGCAGGCCTTCGCCACCTTGCGCTGGATGGTGAATTTCAGCAGGCAATGATCGCTGTCGCCCAGGTGATCAAGCACCCGCAGCCCCCACATGAGGTCGTCGCCCATGGCCAAGACCAGATCCAACAAGGCATCTCCCCTGGTGGGGCTGTGCACCTCCTGGGTTAGATGGAGGTCCTGTATCTCAGCTAGGAACCTACTTGAGCAGTCAGACCTGGCTGACTGCTCCTCCCAGCAGATGTCTGGAAAGTTTAGGTCGCCCATGATGACCACATCCTTTGACCTAAGGAAAGTTTAGGTCACTCATAATGACCACATCCTTTGACCTACAAAGACTGGACATCCCATACCAAGACTGGACTGACTGGGTCGAGATGTTAGGGGTTGAAGGAAGGAAGAAACATTCTTAAAGCATCATTCACATGTGGCACAAGGTCAAATTTCAGGAATATATTGCTAATTGTTAAGAAGGTTCACTTAGTGAGGGTTGTGGACATTAATTTCAGTAGGAAAATGAAAGATTTCAGGCTTGCAGCTTGGAGTTACATGGACAAGCATGGACACGATTTGGCTCTACAGCTTGTCCAATGTGCTTTCTGAGCTGCGCTCCTACCACTCAAGCTTCTCCACTGTAGCTCCTTAAGTGACTTGCCCTGCACTTGCCTTGTCATAGTATCCAACTTGTAGGCTCTCAGATGACTTCCAGTCCTAGATCCCCTATGCACTCTGCCAGTTCACCTCTACTCCTATTGCTGTTGCCACTGGTTTTCAGAGTTTTGCCAACACCCTGAGGTTCAGCAACTCCTGCCTTGGGCTTTTCTCTGTACTGACAGCTTAGCTTGGTGATTGGCATGAACAAATGTCAAGCACAGGTTAAGTTTGAAACTACTAATGCGTTCCTTTTTAGCTGCAACTCAAATAAGGGTTCGGAACCAGATCCTCCACAGCTGACTAAGCACAATACTATCCCGCTGCTCCAAGCTGTTTTTTGTATTGTTCAGCCACAAGAACATTTTCCTTTCAGTTTTCAGGGTATTGGTATATGTGGTTATTGCTATGGAAATACACAGTAGTCATTCCCAGTTATATGTGTACAAACAGGTCGTTTTGCTTTTAAGCACTTTGGTTTGTCTAATTTAAGCCTGGACAAATACAAATGTCCACTTTTCTGCTTTGAATTAAGAACTGGGCTGATAAAAACACGTCTTGTATTACTTGGAGATCACAGGTCAATTTTATAACGAAGTCTGAGCAGAATGGTTTCTAATTAGTGGTCATTTAACAACAGTGACAATCACATGAGAAGCTAAAACAGGAAAAGGACACTGGGCATTCTTTTAGCACCTAATTTCATTCAATACATTAATTTAATAAAATTCAGTTTAAAAGCTCTGAAGAGACTAGTATGAAAAGATTAGTCATTTCACGTATAAATGAATTAACAATCAAGATAAGGGACTATTTATTTTTCATAGTCAGATTTTAAGAATAACCCAAGCATAAACCCTTAACTCTGGAAAAATGGCCAATTTTTTTTTTTTTTGGCATGCCCAATAGAAATATTTTTCACCAAAAGACATTTTCCAAATGTGCATCTGAAATAAATGAAAGCCAAACACACATACACAGACACACCAGTGTTCCAACAAACAAGGTTCTGCCTTTTATTGTATTTAGAACAACAACAGATTTCAAGATTACAAAAAGAGAGCTGAACGCCACAGTGTGAAGTTTGTCCTGCTGTACAGCGTTGGCTGAGTGCCCACACTGAACTCAAGCATGAACTATACTGTATTATGATTGGTTGGTTGTTTATCCTTGGTATCAAAAATGCTTCTTTTTTAGTTAAGTACAAGCAAAAATAAATGATGTTTGACCTAGCATGGTAAATTCTCAGTCACCGATCTTTTGGGTAGGCATATTCAGCCACATCTTTGTGGGCTGAAACTGCAAGAAGTCATCTTTGGGCAAAATCTCAGCGATGCTTAACATAATAGGTGTCTGTTTTCTTTCTTAATGTATTTAGGGCTAGGTCCTCATTCCAGTAAAGTCAATGGAAAAAAAATCCATTGACTTCTGAAGGAGTGCAATTTAGCACTTAACACCTATAAATATAAGGGCCCCAGAATACCACTATTTAAAAAGGACTGTGGGTGTATCTACATGTTCATTAAAGCGCCATAATTACAATGCATTAAGTTTAGTACCTGTAGTTACAGGTACTACCTGAATGCATGGCAATTGGTACTACTGTGCATTACTGCCGGTGCATACTTTTTTGGTGGTGCTAATGCGCAGTAGAATCATTCTACTGAGCATTAGCGCATTACCACGGGTTTTGCCCGCCACACTAATGCACAGTAGAATTAGGCTACTGCGCTGGAAGTGTCTTGTGTACGCATGCCCTGTCTGAAAGAAATTGCAATTCTGTATGTGTAGCAAATATCAGTACATTTAACTGCAAACCTGGCAGAGAACAAGAAAAGCTTAGCAAAGTAATAGCACGGGCAGACAGAGACTGAACAAAGGACTTTGATGCCATGCCTCAGAAGCCCAAGGACTTGCTAGGTCCTTGGAATTGCATGACATGGGTGAAAATTTAGTGAGAAATTGGCAATGTTGTATTTGAAAGTTGGCCCAACCAAGCTGTGGGCTGCCATTCACTTCCTTTTGGTAGCCCCGCTGAATGAGAGATGTGTTTGCCTCATAAGCCTACTCACATACAGTGAGACAAAAGATTGCAGTGACTATTCTTTCTTGCTCCCACTGAGCTGTGAATTGGGAGACCACACCGGCACAGAGGCACCAGCAATAAACGTTTAGGATTATTACAAAGAAAAATATATCTATATAGAGAACCTTTAATTAAAGAAATATTAAGAAATAAACACAGCTGTCAATTTGCCACAGTCTTTATACAACATCTCTAAGACCCAACAGTATAATGCAAAATACCAGGGAGAGCAGCTCAGTATACATTTGCTGTGGTTTTATGTGAGGGACAGGCACGCACCTTTGGCATCTAAGAGTAGGCTTCCTTACCCTTTCAAAAGGGGAAGGACCCAGGAGGCCCATCCTCACTTCCAAGGCAGTGATTAGAGCACAGGTCAAACTGGGCTGAATGGATGGGTGTTACGTGGAGGGGTTGGATTCTGTGTTCCTAAAATTATTCCTCTCTCCAGTAAAGTCAATGGAAAAAATTATTCCTCTCTCCAAAATAAGTACAACTAAATGAGGAAAGGTAGTGTCCTTTGGACTCTTAGTGTCCAAAGAGTTTTTAGCACTAGTCTGCACAAGTCAGTTATGGAATATCGCTTTCCATACTTTGTTATTTCCAAATTACTCATTTGCCCTCTCAACTTAAGAGTGTTTGAATACATCGTGCCCACAAAACCTTCTCAGGGCTGCAGAGTGCTGAGGTTGCTGCATCCTGGATGACGGCACCCGGCCAGTGGAGGCAGTCCAGTTTTCACATGTACTGAGTGCAATTGCCAATGTACTTTCCAGGCACAATACCAGTCACTAACTGGACACATCTGAAGGTGCAGAGAGGGTTTAGAGGAATAGCTAATACAGGAAACATCATTTCTCTTACTCTGTAAATCCATTTTGAAACATGGCTACAAAATAAATATCAGCTTACTATGCATTTTAACACTAGGCGTTGAATTAAATCTCTATGCTATCAAAAGTGCGAAAGTTGGGGTTTTCTCTAGTGTTTTTCTAGTGTAAATATCCCCATCTAGCAGGAGGGTTTAAGGGACCTGGACAAACTAACAGTCACACCAGAATAAAGGATGCCAGCATCTGCTCGTGTACACTATGTAAAAATGGACCTTTTAAATCCTGGTCAGTAACTATCAGAAAAAGAGATTAAATAAATGTGTCTACTAACACATCCACAGACTTAAGGGTCCATCTACTGAAGAATCTCTCTCTCTCTTTCTCTCTCTCACTGAGAGTGAAAAATGTCCTTTAAGTAAGGATTCAGACTAGAAATTTTGGGTAACATCTTTCTCTCTTTGATTTTCTCTTTTACACTTTAAGGGAGAGATCAACATTGACAGTCACAGATGTATTGTATGTAAAAATGGGGAGACCTCTTACTGTCATAAGGTGCCCAGTGCATGGACATTTAGTCCTTTCGAGATGACACTGTTGGGATCTCTTGCTGTGGTTCAGGCTCACGCCTGTAGAGCCAGGAGGCAAGTAGCACATTACCTCACAAGGTTTAAATATCAGCTAAGCCATATTCATTCACATACAGAACATGGCAACCTCCTTACAACCTATTACCAGAGCAACAGGACAGTCCCTGGGCATGCACTTATACACGTATGTAATGGGGAATTTACCAGTATGTGATAATTACTCAGCATGTACTTGAGGAACCAAATTCCAAGGCACTTCTGTGGAGCCTGATTTACTACTTACTTACACCGTCATAATCCTATTGGCTTTCAACATTTCTTGGGTTCTTGACATTCTTGATTTACAATTGTGTAAATAAGAAGTGAATCAGCTTCTTGGGTTTTTGGTGAGTCCCTACTGAGGCAAACTCAGAGGTAGTTAATGGGAGCTTTATGTGTAAGGACTCAGCAAAAAGGGAGTTAGATCCTCAGGATTTGGCTCAAAATACACACTGGAGATTCTGTAGCAGTTATCCTAAATGACACTCCCCTGGTCTTTGGCAGGGTGGTATAGTTTTGGGGTACTTGCCAAGTTAAGACCATATGCAGTTAGTGCAGCCTGGTCATGCATGTAACTCCAAAAGAAACTGCGTCATTGTATCTGAAAGGAGAATTCAGGTCAGTGTAACTAGAGAGGGGCTTGCAAGATGTTTGCTTCCATGTTATGGAAAACAATGCCAAGTAAGCAAATGCCTTCCTCTACTTCTGGAGTGAGATAAAGCAAAAAGCTAAATGATCTGCTTAGTATGCTTAAGGAAAACTTCCACATTAGCGTATGGATTATGAGATTCCATTTGCTTTATTTAAGCAAACATAGAAATAAGAATGCAAACTTACTTTGCATACAAAATAAGAACTGAACTACAAAGGTACATAGCAACAGAAGCACTTTTGCACTTCTCAGGCCCTTTTCAGTTCCTGAAGCAAACTGAAGGAGACAGTCTTAGATAGTGTTTGGACAGATCCCTCGCAGAGATGATACAGAAAGGGAAATAGTATCAGTGGCTGAAGACAGTATTGGATGTGTACCCTGGAGGTACCCAAATCAGCATGTTGCCAATCCCCATTCTTTGACTGGATCCCTCAGTCATGCTTTCAGTAATGTCATAATAAATCCAACTTTCCAATTTAGGGGAAAAAATGGCAGAAACCTACCGAACACTTAAGAGCTACAGAATAAAACTTAACACCCCCCACCCTTCCCTAATACAGCTTGAATGGCACAGGAGCTACTAGTACACCTCAGTAAAGGCAATCTAGCTATGTATGTACAATATTGGACAGGCGGTATTCAAATGAGCACATTTCTTTCCTAAAGGATACATAGTTTGACAAGCACTATACCCACACATTGCAAACATTTTGCAGATGACACATGGACAGTATCCTCCTCCATCCCTACCCCATTATCTATGTGGTTCCAACACCAAACAAGGCTGTTTGTCTGTAAATGTTCAGTTCGACTTTAGATCTCTTGCCAGCACTCCACTGACACTCCAGAGTGGCACACAAAAGTGAAACCTTCGGACTGACTTGAGCAGTGCAAAATAGAAGCTTTCTTTAAAGGAAGAGTTTATCACCACTCTCAACATCCTTCTGTTTTACAGCAGAATGAGAATGCTGTGCCAACTCAGACCTTCAATGTATTTTTTTTTGTTACTCAACAGAAAATCCACAGTGCTGAAAGGCAGGAGCTAGTACATGCGGAGCTTTTTTACTGGTGCATTCTCAAAATCAGTAGATTCCAATGAAATTTCAGTTTTTTGTAACCCTCCAAAACAATGAAAACAAATATTCGCGATAGCAGAGTATATTCAATAGCATTAAAAAAGAACTCATTGCTGTTTCATTACTCTCCGGAAGGGGCAAAGGGGGAAGGATGCAATCAAATTAATCTGTCACAAGAGAGTTAAACTCATCCAAAAACACTGTAAACATACTTTTTGTTCAGAGAACTCTGCATGGGACAACTGGAGAGAATCAGGGAAACTCTGCGGCCACCTGCTGTGCTGACATTTACTCTGTTCAGATCCAAAACACATCACAAGGAAGCACGTGAGGCTGCCTGACTAGAAGAACAGTCATTGGCCACAATCCATGAAAGGCCCAAAGAGCAGAAGAATAGCGTTGATTTCTTTTGCATGGCAGGATTCAGTTGGAATAGACCCATGGATCTGGGGGAGAGTTGAACTGATGGGGTTCCACAAGCCTAAACCTCCTTCTTCCCCTCATGTTTAAATGGTTATTTGGCAAATGTTAGCAGCTGTTATCACACAGGAAATCCATCTCCTCCAAAAGCCAAGACTCTGTCTTTGTTTGGTTTACTTTTTTGGTACAGGAATACCCGTATACCAGACTGGCAAAGCGCTTCTAATGTGGACAGGACCATACAAACAAACCTGTGCTTTGAACAGTTGTAGTAAAATAACCTCCCTGAGCAAAACACAATGAATAAAGGTGCAGGTTTGCAAGTATAAGTGCATCTACACTGGGAATTTTTTCAGGCACCGCCATGTCAATCAGGGTAGCATCTCTTCACACCAATCACCCACATAGTTATGCCAGCAGAAGTCCATAGGACAGGCTTAAATCACTAACCAGGCCTGACAGCAGGACTTTTGCTGTTCTGTTTGACTCATGAGACAAGGGAAAGTAGGACTCTGAAGGGAACTGTGAGACATCAAGGTGAAGAATTATATTCCTACATGTTCAGTACAGCCTTAAACAATAAATCTGAATGACATTCATGGGCAGAATAATAATTTCTCAGGAATACCAAGTAGAGCTTTCCAGCGGGAGGATTCAAGTCAGTGTTACCCTGCTTTGAAAAAAACAGATGTCCCTTTCTGAAACAGTCCCGACTGCAGAAAGTTGCCAGTATCGAAGAAACTGAGTGTCTGATTTGTTTTGTTTTGAATAATTATTCATGTCCACCAGGCAGGTTTCTCTGCCTCCACTGGTTCTGCTGCAGGATGAAACACTGTCATCAATTCAGGCATGGTCTGTGGGTTTTGTTTTGATAGTGCTGTCTTTACTGTGTCATTGGTCAGGGTGTACTCCCTTGATCTCCCTTATGTGAAGATCTATCCTCATCAGGGGAGTTGTGTGCACCTCAAAAGAGGAGTAGGAGTTTCTTAAGTGATTTGCTTACAATTTCCCTGAAACACTATGGAAATCTCATGGCAATTTCATGCCAGTTACAATTGTTTCCAAAAGGAGCAGGATTGACAACAAAGGATCACTCGTCCTCACATAGTCCAAAGCACCAGAGCTCTGTGCTTCTGTGATGTTGGCCTGTAGGTGTCCGAAACAATCTGCAATAGAGTTCAGAAAAAAGGCAAATGCAAAGCATAACCAGAAAAATCTAGACTTTCAGATAACCCTAGTGAGAAACCAGAGACAAGTAGAGACACCAGACATTCAAGGAGAGCACGCCAGAGGCAGGGGTGTGAAGAGACTTCAGGCACTCATGAAAGTTGGATACAGCTGAGGAAAGGGGAAAAAAAAATTCAAAACTGGAATGTGACATTGGTAGACATCTGGACATTCACTGGACAGGCTTCAATCCAGTCCTCAGAAAAAAATGTCCTGGATGAAAACAGCCCTTTGCAATCTTTGAAGGTTTCCAAAGATCACAACCCTTTCCAGCCCTCCACTCCAGATCGGGCATTCCTTACAGAAGTGAGTACTTAATGCTTCTCTCAGCTGTGAAAAGACCATGGGTTTGGGGCCTGAACACATGGCCAGAGCAGAGGACAAGATACATATTTTCAGCACCAGGACTGAATATTCACAAGCTAGCAGCTGTCTGATTTAGAAAGATTTGATAACCTCAGCAAGTTGTGCTCTTTCCCCCCTGACACCTCTCTGTTTCACTACTACTGTATTTGAATTCACCTGTCTCTTAGAGACAATGCAAATAAAAAACAGGAAAACACCCTGGGGAATAAGGAAAATAACCCTCTCCCATAAATGCACAGGCTTCATTTGCTTCTTGCTTTGTTTTGTTTTAAAGTGAGAATGAAGGGTGGCATTTCTCCCAAACTGACATGGCACTGGGTCACAGGTATGTCACCATGGAAAATACACAAGCAAAAGACTGTAAACAAGTGCCACTGGACACTGTCACATAGTCATGATATGTCACAACATTTAAAGAGACACAGAGCCATCCAAACACAGGCGGAAGCCATGGCAGGTAGTTCAGTTCAGAGGTACCACAGGAAAAAATAGAAATGAAAGGAATCCCAGCAGGTAGTAGTTTGATACTGTACATCTTCTCACCAAGAGTATCTTTAGAGGGGATTCCCCAAGGCACTGCAGTACAGTAGTGCAGAGATAACAGGCAGGAGATGGCTGATAAGGGGGATGGCAGCGCAATGTGACTCTCTCCAGAATATCACTGTGCATGGAAGTAGATGGGTTTGACTTTTCCAGACAGGATCTTGGGAACCTGGACAGAGATGATTTCAGCCATCATTTCAGGGTAGTCCACGCTGACCATGTGCGCTTTAATTAAGAGGTCAAATGTAAACTGATGCAGCTCCTTGGCAATCTAGGAAAGAGAAAGGAGGAGGAAGGAAGGTCAAATGAATGATGTATCTTCTCCATCAAGTGGCTCTTTTCACACTGCTAACACTATGCAAAATACAGAGAAACCATTAACAGGTACTACAGTGAAGTCCTGGCTCACCTACTGTAAGCCAGGGTTTCTGCTCTCTGGACACTACAAACTTTTTGGTGTCTGGGAATAGCTGCCAAATGGCTGTTGTTTGTCTTGAGAATGAAAAAGTGAGCTACCCAGGCTGTGGGCTGCATGTGTAGCAGACGGAGCAATGCAGTGCTCTTATTACAAGAACACAGAGGCCTAAGAGGTGTTTCTGTTTGAAAAATAACTACATAAAAATGGTGCTTTCTTACTCACAGAGGTGCGTTCAGTATGGCTAACCTATCATTTCTTTATCTTATCTTTTCCCTGTAGAGACTAAAATAGCCCTCAGAAGATGCAACCTATATTAGCCTGAGTTCATATTGTTAACTAAGTCCCAACAGTAGAATTATTATTATCAGTGATGAGGTGCCAGTCAGGAAAGACCCACTGATGTAGCATCACTGATGAAGTGAGCTCCATGGTGATGCTGACACTTTTGAAAGAGGAATTACACGGTTAGTATGGCAGTTGGCTTTGACTCCTCAAGTAGAGCTGTCATCTTTTTCCTGTTCTGTAAACATAATGTACACTTCAAATCTCCCTCAGAAAACCTCTTTAAGCATGTGATGGAGAGTTAAACAGTAGGTAACATGAGGGAAAGTTTGAAAAACTTGGATGTATTGTTTCTACAGTAGAAGCACCAGAAAACTGTCAAAATCTACTTAAAATGCATACCTCTGTTTTACTGTATCTACAGTACTCTCTTGTGCTTCCCTACAATGAGCCTAGCTAACTACTCATCTGGATTAGTTATCTCAGGTGATCAACCAGCTTGCTGGTACCAGTGCTGTAGAGCATGCAGTTTCCTGCAAGTTTTTCCCTCTTCTTCTTTTATTAATAGTGACATTAGGACAAAACCAGGATCTCTCTCAATAATTTGTTTGTCTTTGAGTCCTTGGCTACAGTGATGAGCACTACAAAACTGCCAATAAAGGAAGTATGTCATGAAACAAAATCTTGGGTTAGAATACTCTCTACATCATCACAGTCATTTCCATGGCCACCAGTTAGGAGGCCATTTCCTTATGTCCCTTACAAACTTGTATGCATCTGCCACATTTCCTCTAGCCCCAAATCCCAGAGCCCCAGTAGACTCTATGACACCACAGAAAAAGACTATTAATGCTTCCATGCATCCGTCCATGCTGTTGCCCTCTCTTACAGGATGCACGGAGTCCAGGACCTTGGTGAGCTGGTAGAAGCGCCGAGAGCAGGACGTGGGATTCTTTCTCTTGTAAGCAATGATACGATCTAGTTCCTTTATGTAGTTCATTCGAAGTTCATCAAAGAGCTTCTGATTCTTCAGTCCATCCACTGGAACTGTAATGGGGACATGGCAAAGAAACAGTAACAACTGAGGAAATAGCTAACCCAGGTACAACAACAACAGGGATTGCATCTTTCCCTCAGCTTTGCTGGAGGAAGGGCGAGCTTCCCCATACAACATAGCTTTTGTTTCATGTTCTGATTGTTACAAAATAGAGGCAGCATGACAGACCCAGCACAGGCTGTGGTCAGATTTTCCTGCTCACCTGGTTCCTACTTGGAGGCCCATTTAGCAAGAACGGTTGAACAGATAGACAATCTCTCCAGGGGCACAGCTAGGTCAACATCTAGGACAGGACTTTACAACAGGCTAGGGAACTGCATAGGGAGTTCCCTAGCCTGCAACAGCAGAGGACAGGACTGCATCGCCTTTTCTGGCCTTACTGTCATGGTCATGATTCTCTCTCTGAAGATGGCTCTCTTAAACCCACCACAATGGGATAGTTTGAAACAGAAAGGGAAACATTCATTACCACAATCTGGAGTGTTTGAGTACCTAAACTGGTAGGGTTACAGAACCACCTCTATAAAGAAACATTCAGGACATATCCAGCAATAAGTTTTGGAGAGAAGGGTGCCAATACTCACTAATACTGAAGAGAAGTAGGGCTTTCATACAGAGAAACTCCTGGGGTGTGATCTGAAGCCACCCAAACTCCTGAGAGAGATGCCGCATCCTGACACACTGGCTGTACATTCTGGATTTGTGCATTCGGTACCTGGTAAAAAGGCACACAACATGTCGGCAAGAAGACGAAAGCACCACCAGCACGATATATGCATGCTGCTCAGTATCTTTATTAAAAAACCCATCAACCCTCAGTCTAGCCTAGTGCAGTCCATCTAACTTATCTCTAGCAGAATCTCATGGCAGCAAAATCTGAATACAGGAAAGGAACATTTTCCAAAATACCAAGTGTAATGGGAAGGGATGACCACATGGGATTTTAAAGGTTCACTTGACCCTCTGCTTTCTCCAAAAGTGACTGCGATGTTTTACCATATTTAGCAAAGCAAAGAGGGTGTGGATTCTTGTGTGAGCTTCTGGAGGAAGGATTACAATTTCTGCTTACTCTTCAGCCCTGTAGTGACAGGAGGGGAGGCAGGATATCTCAGGACTTTCAGGATCTCCATTTCTTGCCACAATGTGGCTGAAGGCAAAAATGGAGTGTAGCCTGCAGGAACTCCAGATACCTTTTTGTCATCATTCTGCATTGGGACATTAACATCAAGGCAGAAATGTCCTTGCTGCTTCCTTGTAAAACCTGTGGCTTATCCCCTTGCTGCTTTTTATATTCACTAGACAAACATTTATAATAGATTTATTTGCTGTATCAGTAACAGTCATGAAATGCCTTATCCCCTGCTGCTTTTTATATTCACTAGACAAACATTTATAATAGATTTATTTGCTGTATCAGTAACAGTCATGAAATGCCTCATCACTTGGAACTTCCACCATAGCAGCTGCAAGCAGAAAACCAGGGGCTCCTGGAGGACACCGTCATGCATAGGGAGTTGGAGAGGTCAGTACCCTTTGAAGAAGGCATGCTCCAGATGAGCTGGGACCAGTTGCAGTTAGGAGCTTGACACAAGCCCTAATGGTGTCGTGTGAGTTGGGGATGAGTGTACTATAGAGCAGGTGAATAAAGAGACTACATGAAGATGTGCACTGGGGAGAGAAAGCAAGAATAAAGCCCCAATTTGTATGATTCCCCCATGCATAACTGTTTGGTGACGTCAAGAAGAAAAGGAAGAAAAGGAAGGAGGGAAATTGAAACCTGGACCCCAGGGAAAGGAAGGCCTGAGGGAGGAAAAGGGAATAACTAAGCAATCAAAGCAAGAATATGGACAACTGTCAGGAGACCAATACTGAGGCCACCCTAACTGGGCATCAATACTGTGCCACTCCTCTTCTCCTTTCTTTTCTCTTTGCACCAACAGAAAGGTAACACTCCAGGCCGTGGTAACTTTCAGAGGACTTTGGTGAAGAGAGAGCAAATCCTAGGACTGGGAGCCCTGACAGTTCAACTGATCAGCTGTAGCTGGGCAAAATTTGGTGTTTATGCATATCTCACAACCTAATTGGGAATGAGGAAACTCTATCAGAAAAGACTGCAGATGCCTCAGGCTATAAAAATACCTGCAGTTGTCAGATTTTGCCTCCTTGGAAACATTAGAGTACAAATGATTTATGACCTAACAAGCTAATTCCTGGTACACTCTGAGCACATAACTCATTCCAGACATTTGCCATAATCAACTCACTGTCAACTATGCAAAGCTCCCTTTTATTGGCATCTCTTTCCCCT
>NW_005841956.1:2165812-2174129 GCF_000455745.1 Alligator sinensis
AAACCTCCCTTTGATGGGCACCTCTTTCCCTTTGAGACATGCTTTATGCAAGTTTTGCTCTAGCCATGAGCTCTGTGGAGATTATCGGGCTGTCACTCCAGGCAATTAACAGGTTCATTCTGCCTCCACTTCTACAAGTGCACTATGAGTATGAGGACTCAAGACACAGAAGAAATGAAATAATTCATATAATTCTGTGCTAGATGACCTCCTTTTCATTAAAGAGGTTTACATACAGGCAAGAATTTTAACTGTTTAGGTGCTTAGCTATCATCATGGTGACAGACAAGGCTGTTGGATGTTTCAAAATAAATATCACAGCACAGAGCACTCTGAGCAACTCTTTTAAAAGAGCAATAAAATTGGGTAGTTAGGTTCAACTGAAAGGCATCAAAGAGCTTAGTCTAGTCAATTCATTTCTAGCTACAGTGAGAGCACCTGTGAAAGAGCAGCCAGGGCACCAGCATTTCCAGTAGCTCTCATCAACTGCTCCCTACCTCTGTACTTTATGTCAAGCTACCTTTGCACAGCAGTGCTAAGTGGCTAGTGATATACAGGGAGCCAAACAGGCACTCCATTAAACACAGCCAGATCTGCCTGTGGGTCTGGTCCCTTTTGGACTCCTCAGACACTTAGTAGCACCACTTCACCTATAGCTCCTGGATCACTTCAAAGAGATCAATGCAGGTTAACACAGGAAAACGGGTTTGCCTGAGTTTGGAAATTGTTGTAATCTGCTTACACAGGGCTCTCCACTGGAGTGGAGATAAACCCAAAGAGCATATGGCCTCAGTGAGGGTCTCTGAACCATTCTGACAGGTAGCCAGGGAGATAGCTGCCTCCACCCCCTTCTGAGAAGGACAACGCAAACAAACCTAAATTGCTGCTATTGAATACTTACTCATTGAAGACCAAATCTGGAGCGAAGTAAAGCATTCTGGAGTTCACATTGGTGAAAGATCTCCATCCCATGGCGAAAACCATTAGACCCATCCAGGAATACTGGATTACTGACATTTGGTCATCCATGTGCAGGTTACAGAACCCTATAAAAACCCATAAAAAGAGGTAAAATTTAAATTGGATTCACCAGGGTTAATTTCTCAGCCTGCACTCCCACGAATTTCTAGAAAGTGATGCCAAGGTGGTCCGCAGACTAATATCGATGTTTCCCAAGGTACCTGGTTGTTCATCTAAGAGCTCAAGCACATGGGATGCTTGCATATGTGGACCTATCCATGTGGTCACCTGGCAACCTAAAGCCTTGGCCCTGACATGCTGAGGTTAAATGTGAAGCTTCCAAGTCAGTGCTTGCAGCTGCTGGATTTGACTCTCAGCATAGGAAAAAAATAAAGAAGAGGTGAAAACCCAACCAGGTTGGAGGAATTAAAAAGGTTAATAATACATTGCATTATAATAGCTCTCCCCAGAATTTCCCAAAGAACTTTACAAGCAGTATTTATGTCCCAGCAAGATTGAGATGAGTAAAGTTTATCCCATAAGTACGCAGACAGGGAAGGTGAGACAGAGGAGTCAAGTGATTTTCCCAAGGCAACACAGCAACTCAGTGGCAGAAAAGGTGCCCAGAGCTTCTGGCTGCCACTGCTGAGTACCTCAGACTAACTATAGTCTAACACCCACATTTTTAGTTATTATTCTGACACATTATACTTGCTTTTTAATGCTGCAGAAATGCCTACATGCCTCAGACTGATGCACCACTGTGCTAAGTGCTATACTTACACATTGTAAACTTAGATAGCCTCTGCCCCCTAAAGTACACAATCTTAGTTTAACCCAATATGTACCAGGTGGCCAAAATAAACACATGAGAAGGGGACAGGGCAATACTAACATCAAAAATGATTTCTCTCAAGCTACCATTTCACATACTTATCAGATAGAGATCTGCCTGTTGGTTTGTTCTGCTAACTACTTGGAGCAGCAGTAGTTGTCATGTGCTTAGCCATTATCAGAGCAGGATTCCCAAGGCATTAGGACAGTCTTAACCTATCAATTTCTCTTAATTTTGGGCCCACTGAAGTCAATGACACCACCTCCACTGACACCGATAATCAAGTTTTCACCCATCGGCACCCATACATGCAAATGTCACACACTAAGTTCACAATCACCTACTCCTATTTTCTCTGGAGATTTACCAGTAGTTATAGCAAAAAGGCCACCTGCAGTTCTGACTTCGCCTTACTATGAACTTTTCTCTTATTTTAATAAAACGTTAAAAACAATGCTAATGCCACCAGTTAGTAATTATAATTCATCATCAATTCAAGCTCCCATTTCTTGTCTGAGAATCTGTTAATTTCACGCGAGTGCAAATCATGTTAGCACTAAACTGTAATTGTGTTAAGATTGCTTTCTTTCAGCTTTCAATTAACAGCATTATAACACAATTCCTGTTAAAGTAGTGTTATTCTGAACGAGTACAGGTAATTTTCCATTCTCAGGAGTCAGGTCACATTAACTAATTATTGACTCAATAACAACCTTAATGGGGCATGGACACAAAGAAAGAGACAATCTTTCCTCTGGGAAAGGTGTAATTTATATTTAAAACCAGATCTTGAATTTGATTCTGTAACTCAGTGGGGAGCCAGTGCAGGCAATAGAGCGCATGTTCTTGCTTAGAGCGCAGAGCTGCTAAGCAAGCACATGTTCTATATCAGATGAAGCTTTCACAGGCTGCTTAGCTCCATTCCTTGATATAATGAGTTGCAGTACTTGGGCCTGGAGGATATGAATGTATCAATCATGGAGACCGAATCTGTAACTGACTGAAAACCCTGCCCCATCCTATCTAGTCACAAGTGGAAAAGAGCATTTTTGCTGCTATATTGGCCTGATAGATCCAGTTTCCCCTCACACCTCTGGATCACAGACAAAACTGTTTGGCCCCTTAGTACAGAGGCTGAGTGGAGATCTGGGCTTCACTGGACATTTTGTTCCATTTGGCTATTTTGAACATGTGCTGCCTTAGAAGGGACAGGGATTTTGGTTTAGCAAGAAGGCTCAGCTCCATGCCAGTGGAGAAGAAACAGAAGCACAGCTGCACCTCCACAAAGGCTAATGCTTTGGGTGTCCACACTTACTGAGGAGCACAGAAGAACCAGGATATTGTGAACTAACTGCATTCAGTGGGCAGCTGGCTTCCTTTGAAGGGGATCTGATAGAAGACAAAGTTCTTCAAAGGACTTCCCTCTTCCTTAATTCTGCGTCAGAGAATGGGACATGTCTGTATCAAATTGTGAACAACACTTTGTACTGTAACTTCCATTTTGCATTAGGACCTCCATTTTGCAGTTTTGTGGTGATCACAAGCTTAAGAGTGAATCTTTTAGCCTTTTTGGGAAGATCGCTGGAAGAGGAAGATGGGAAAGATGAGTTACTAGAATTATGCAGAGAAAGGCAACTAAACTCCAAAGAATGTAAAAGCCACACATACCTGCTATTTTCAGCTAGCCAGGAAGGAAATGGTATTTCAGAACCAAGTGAAGACTTAAGGGAAGACTTAGTTTACTGGCGGAGGCAGCAGAAGTCAGTGGAGAAAGAGACACGAAGACAGGAGGAGGACCAAGAGGATTCCGAAAAGGGCATGGGAGTGGATGCTTAGAGTGCATCCAGCCAATAGAGAAACCACCAGACCCTGTCCAGACCAAGATCCCTGAGTCAGCAGAGTATGAAACAGAAAGTTACAGCTGGAGAGAGAGAAGCTGGATCCAATGCAGCAGGTACTTGCAGAGTTGGAGCATCAATGCCACCAGCAGATGGAGAAACAGTGCCAGCATGAACTGGAACTGAAGAGACTGAGTAACCAGATACCCGGTAACTTAGTAAGCGATGGGAGAATTTGGAATGCTGAGTCTATAAGGAGCACAGAGACTAAACTGTTCCCCCAGCGTAAGGAGATGCTGCTGGTGGCATATTGATTCCTATCTCAGAATCTTTGAAAGGGCTTGTGAGTCAGAAATGAACAGTCGCTGAAGACTGGCTCTAAAATCAGCATTTACCACCCCAATGGTTTCCAGCTACTTTTTAGCAGCTGGTTAGTCAGTTCTGAATTAAATTGTGGACAGGTGTAAAATGAGGTCTGTCCCTTCTGTTAGCCATAAAAATAGCACTTTCAGACAGTACTTTGTAAGTAACAATGGAGGAAGGTAAAGTGGAGGCAGAAAGCAGATGCATCAAGCAAAGTTTGAAGTTCTTAAGAACTGGCTTGTTCCCAAGCCCAGGGAACAGGCTCAGTCTTTCAGGGATGGCAGGTTATTACAGATCTCCGCTCCCATCATTGATTAGTCAAAAACAAACAAACAAACAAACAAACAACCCTCCCCCCAAGAACCCCCCCCCCAAAAAAAGGTGGTTGGGGAAGGGACCTGAAAAATTGGAATAAACCAAACAGTGTCTACAGACATTCTTTAACTTGAAACCCCTGAACAGAGATTCAGGGCTGGTAAGGCCAGACATTAGCAAACCATTAATTGTTCTACAGGCACAGCAGTAGGTACTGCACTGGTTCCAGTCAGTACCACAGAGCAGAGGCATCCTGTGCTGCATACGAGCAAAAATTCATTCTCCTGAGAAAGAATCTATGTGACCATTGGAAAGAAGAGTCTTGCCATGGTGTAAGCCCTTCAATTACAGCCAGGTCTATTCCAAGTGGTGTTTCACAGTGTGAAGTGACCATCTGCCTCACACCTGGCTCCATCAAATTGAAAGGTCCGATGAAAAATTGCTTTAAAAAAATCCAGCATTCCAGTATTATTATATGAAGGTGCTTTCTGTTAAAGGAAATACAAAAGTTGGGAGATTCTCTCTTCTGGAAGGGGTATTAGAACCTCCTTGGTGGTACATGGGCTCAACAGTTTTAGGGCCTGGCATTAACCGCAAGTTAAGACATAACGGAGAGGTAAAGGCAAGTGAAAGATGAAGAAAATATATACACGATTTTTTAAAGTTCTGCATTAGGAAATAATTCTATACCTCAGACCTGGGCTTTGGGGCTGATCCTTTTAATCCTACTGAAGAGAGGGAACCTAAGTATCATAAACGAATTAGAGACCACAAACATACCTGCACTGTCACAGAAGAGGAAGAGGGCTTTTAAAGATGCTCTGGCCAAGCTTCTGTTGGTGTTGCTCCTGGTGGTGATGGCCTTTGTGGTCCCCTCAGGTGTGGAGGGGAGGAGAAAGAGCCAGTGAGGGTGAAACTCTGGCCAGAAAGCCACGTATAAGATGCTGTTTTAGTTGTACTCTTGTTTTATTTTGGCATCATGTTGATCTTCTGAGAGGCTTAAGAGAGAGCTCCAAGGAGCTTGCCTGATGAGTCTTTATTTGATACCTGCCAGGGAAGACTGCAGCATCCAGCTGACTAAGAGTCTCAGTGTCTCACTCAAGCATTTTCAGCTGGGAAAGCAGTTTGTTGAAGGCATTCAGTTTTTCTGTTCAGTTCTGATGACTGGCTCAGTTACATATTTGCTTTTTGACAAGGTGTTGTGTCTCAAACAGGGTAGAACTCTCATTTCATTTGAAGAAGTGATGATCCATGAAGAACATGAGCTGACTTTTAATACTCCAAAGTGAAATCATGTTTTCTGGGTTCATATTTCTAACTGCATACAGTTTTGAGTTCTGTTCCCAGAAACCAAGATCCATAAATCTTCATTGACAAAAGAGTTTTGGATTTCCTGGCTTCACTTTTGGCATTTCATGGTTCTAAGTAGCTGATGGAAACCATTCTTCTCCGACATCTCCAGTGCTCAACAATCTTCACAAGGCCTTCTTCCCAGATCTCATCAGTTTGGAGTCTAGAACCTAGGCTCATTTTGCATGACCCTGTGTGTTCTCTCAGGTTGACATTTCTCTATCAGTAACTGTAGCCCCTTCACAAAAATGTCCAAGCTGAAGTTTTCTAGTCCTCACACAAAGTCTTTCCATATTTTTGTGTGATTTTATAAACTGACCCAGTGTATTTCACAGCAATACAAAGATCTAATACAAAGCCCAATTAATGCAACAGGAAGACCATGATCACTTGATTCAGCATCAGCTGAAAGAAACAAATACCTCAAGTGTCACCTTCTATGTCAGTACTTATTTAGTCTCCTTAATTAAACTATAAGGTTGGAATCACATTGGCAGATTTCATTGTTTAATGTTTGAATGTGTGAATCGATCAAATAATTGCCTTCTGTGGCTTTTATTTCTTATCCTACATTGTGTTTGGGTTTCCTTTAAAACAGCCTAGCTTTTATCATTAATATTTTATTAATATTATGTGAAGGTAATAATTTATTTGTTTAGCCTTAAAGACTGCTTTGAGGTCTGTTTTAATACACAGTTACCAGAAACATGGTAGCCTGTATTTTCAAAAGCAATTACTGACCTTGTGTATCTAACATGAACCACCTTACAGGGGAGCTGATTGTTCACAGGGAAGGTATCCAGCACTTGCTGAAAACCAGGCCCCTATAAGGTGTCTCAGTACCAGTTTTGAATAATCTGGCCATTACACATTATTAACCATTTAGTGTCCAATGTACTGCCCCCAGACTTTTAAAAGCATTCTTCAACTCCTTCCTCCCGCTGCCAAACATGTTATAAATATTTATAACCTGAGTGATACTTTGAAATTTCTTGTATTTAACATTATTTTTAATAATTTTTAATTCCTTTATTAATACAATTGATTATTTCAATTAAATTAGCCTTTTCTCTTAAAAATTTTCCACCTTAGTACTCTTAGAGCAAATGGGTTACCTTTGATTAGGCAGATTTTTGAGAAACTCCAAACAACTCCAGTCAGTGGACTACCACCAGCCCTAACTCAAAGGACTGGTATAAAGAACCTACACTGTTTTAATATATATATATTTGTATCTTGGGTAACATCAGGTTGATAAATGATCTCTCTGGCACAGCAGCATGTATCTTAGATCCCTGGAGAAAGGATGAGACATGCTCATTCTGTTATCCAAGTAATTAGAACTTGTGACCTGTCCCAGTGCAGACCTGCTGTAAAATGGACAAAAGGTTTCAAAGCTGGTTCTTCAACATTTCTTATGTGGAATCTTAAAGCTAATTTCCCAGCAATTTTGGGTATTTCTCTTGTAAAAATAAAGCGAATATTTTTTTTAAATGATTTTTAAGCAAGTCCTTTTAAAACTAAAATATTAAGCACTGATTTAAGCGAGCTGCATCTTTTTGGCTCAATTTAAATGTATGAAAAAGGAAGGGGGGAGTATTTTCCACTGCCTGCCTTTCAAAATTGGTTAAATTTCATGGATGATTTAAATCTTCTGTCTGTGACCTGTGTTAGAGCAGCATTCCTGCAACAACTTAAACCTTCCTTTCCACGTAGACCGGGGTGGCAAACTTGCTTGGCCTCCCAGGCTGGATCTGCACACGGAGCTCCTTGCAGGCCAGATCTGGAACCACCCCTCACAGCAAAGCAAGTGACACTCTGTCACATCAGTCAAAACATGTCCCTAGTAGGCTCTGTCCCCTGGATTTTGTAAGCGGGCCCTGCTTCTACCCACTGTCCCTAAATTCCCAGCTACCCCAGGAAGCCAATGGGCTAAGTGATATGGCTCTGTGGGCTGTATCTTTGACACTCCTGAGCTAGACCTCTACTTGGATTTCTTTTGCCTTCTGTCCTATGCAGCCTTTGAACTAGGAGTCTTTTTAAAACAGTGCCTTGTACTTTCAGGTGAAGAGATCTTATTGGCAGGAACCCTTGGGATCTTTTCTTTTTGGTGACTCTTTCCTTTGTCAGGTATCATGTGATTCACTTGTCTTAAGCTAACCAATGTTCACACTGAACATGCCTTCTTAATGGAAAAAATAATTGGTTTGTAACAGGCAGAACCACAGAGACTTTAGCTTACTGCTCAGATGAGACTTGGCATAGGGCTATACTGCTCTTCTAGCCAGTTGTTTTTGGGGAGGAAGGGGATGAGTCACCAAAGAGTTAGAACTATCTCCCATTTGTGGACTGCTTTTACAATCTTGCTGTCAGGCATAATATACCATATCAACATCATGCAACGTTCTCTTTCCCCCCAATATTCCTAGGTTGTCTTAGGGTGCTGTCAGTTTTTCAGTCTCTCACAATTGTTCCTTATGTTCCAGTTAGCCTATCTGTCAGAGTGGCATTCTCTGTTTGTAGATCCTGGATGGTATTCTCCTGACTCCTAAATGCAGTGACCAGACAAAAAAATTAGAATCCTATTCTGGTTTCATTACACCATCTCTGTAGAAATGTTTTATAAATAATCCTTTAATTGTGTTTAAACTATTTT
>NW_005841956.1:2174139-2185766 GCF_000455745.1 Alligator sinensis
CATTATCTAAACACCAGAATTTACTTTGGATGTTCTTTCTACATGAAGCTGAACAGAATTATAAATTAGCAATTTAAAAGATTACGGCTGTATTTTACTAGTCCAGTGGTTCTCAATCTTTTTAGGACTTCAGGCATCCCTTGGTAAATGCCAGCTCTTAGCTTTCACTCATTTTTTGAATACAGAAAAACAATAGTACAATTTTTCTGTTGCAAAGAACTAAAAAATATCACAACATGTCAGAATGTTTGTAATGCTATGGATTCCTATTTAAAATCTCTGGGTTTACCTTGTGAATCATATTTGCACACCTAACAAAGCTAATATTACACGGCAGCCCACGGTGGCATCCTGGTTGAGAATCACTGTAATAGTTCTCTTCCTTTTAATTTTTAGGTAATAATCCAAGCCACGTTTCTCATGCATTTGTCAAATTTCAGTTTGCTTAGCTACATCAGCCTTATTCTTCAAGATTTATATTATATTAACCAATATAGAATTTACTTAAATCAGACAGTAAATTTAGACAGTTGTAGGATAGTGTTTAGAAGTCCAAATGAATTAAGTCAGCTTCTATCTACATCAGATACTTACATAAACATTCAATATTTAGTATCTAAATTCCTCTTAGGCAGAGGAAAGACGGTACTAATATTATTGTCTCTTCCTTCCGGAGGAAGTAATGCAAGGAGGGCGGGGGTGGTTAAGATTGCTGATTTTTACTATTAATAAATATCATTGTTGGTATGCACAGCAACACTATTGTGGAAAAGCTGAGGGAAACAGACTTAATCTGACTTCAAGAAAAGAAAGTGATCCCTGCATTCTTGCATCAACCCACACTGACCCTAGTTTCAGTGGAACACAGTTGTGATGGAAAGTCGTGGTGAGGAGGAGAGGCATTACAACTGAGAGTACACCATTATGTGCAGAGCTTTAAGGAAAAAAAAAGAATGCTGTCTGTGCCAAATAACCTTTGTTACTGAGCTGGTTGGTAGCTATATGCTAACTACTTGCTGATTTCTCAGAGTATATGGCAGTGCTCTGAAAGAGAGAACTGCAGTCAGTTCACATTTCACCAAGGTCTGGAAATACTAGAACAAAATCTGGATTGGAGAGGGAAGAATTTTCTAGCCAGATAAGATGTTGGTGGGTTGGAAATAGATACACTTGTAACAAGGGAAGAGGAAGAATTTGGAGAGGGAAGAATTTTCTAGCCAGAAAAGATGTTGGTGGGTACTTTTTGGCTGTTTTGGCTGTCCATGTAAGCGTGGTACCCTAAAGGATCCTGAGGGACAAATATAACTAACTACCTGAGGGCAGATGTCTTTGATGGCAAGTGTTGTAACATAGTAGAGTCTTCTGCACTCTTTTCTTCCAACAGCATTACCTCACTTTTGAAAGGGTTCAATGTCAATCAATAGCTCTTTCACATCCAGGTCATTATCTCAGTTAGGAACTGAGAAAGTAAGGAGATGATATTGTCTATAGTTGAGATAAAAGATATGGATCTTAAAAGTGGTTGGCTAGCGCTGGAAGTGCTGCCCATATTTACTTACTAGCTGTTACATAGAGACATTAAGAAAGACAGAGGAAAGAATTAAGCCCCACTGAACACCACAGTTTTAGACGTGGAAGAATACTTGTCTATAGTGAGCATCTGTGTTTAGTCTGAGAGGCAGGACCTGACCATTCAGGACATTTCTCGTCATCCTTGCAGTTTCCTGAAGATAGAAAAAGACAGCTGGATAGTCAGGAGCTATCAAGTGTCCCAGAGGGTCCATCAGCAGGATACTTACAGAAAAGAGGTGAACATTCACTAGAAAGCAAGCAACCAGTGTAGTCCCATGCACTAGTTTGAAACCCCGCTAGGAAGGATCCAGCATGTTAGCAGCGAAGATGTGAGAATGAAGACTTTTAAATAGCTTCTCAAGGATCTTACATAGGAAAGGGAAGGCAAAAAATGGACAGCAGTTTGTAAAGTTGCTCATATCAGTCAGTGGCTTTGTTAGCCTTGCTTATACTATTACTATTGCTGTTGTTTAAGAGCAGGTGATACATTTCCTTCTTAAGAGGAGTTGACAGTTTTTATTAGTGAAGGTCCTAGCTTGTTCTTACTCCAACTTATTAGTTAGGAAAGTTTAGCATCTTCTATCATGTCTGGTGTGCATGTGCCAAATTCTTGGAAGAGGTAGGCATGTTTCTAGTCCTGAGTTTAGTGTGCTGCATCTGGAGATTCATGGGCTCATCTCCAGCACTGGGGATCTGAAGAAAAATAGATCATTCCTCACAGAGATGTGAGATTCTGGGGCAAAATGGAGGCACTCTGGTGTAAGTTTAGAGAAATCCATTATCTGAGTCTGTATGCATTAGAACAATTATTTTCTCCAGTAACTGTTGAGATTCCTTCTTTTACATCTGACCTCTCCAGCCATATGTTCCTATGTTCTATTGCAGGCTGTGTGAAAACCAAGAAGCTCATTATGGGCTATGGTTTGGGAATAGATACACTTGTACCAAGGTATCTAACACAGCAGGGAGACCTTACTCATTCTTTTGTTCAAGGCTTCTTAGGTTCATACATTTTTTAAATTTGGAAGGAGTTTCTTGGGATGGATCACTGTGGTCATTTTGTCCTGCAATAATATATTATCTGCCTGAAGGACAAAGTAATTTGACCAAGACGGGTGTCTGCATGTGCGGTTGAGCAGTTCCAATGGCCACATCCATCTGAATGATCTAACCCATGGCATATCCAGTTGTGTGTGTGTGTGGATGTGTGCAAATCTGGAGTTTACCTGTGTGAACCCACAGATGGCATGGCTGAATAGCAGCTCATTGCTGTTATATCTATGGTATACACTTGCAAGATGTTCTCCAAGGTTACAATCCTCTGAGCTGTACTGTCTCTACCTGCTTTTTAAAAAAAATAAAAAAAATAAAACTGGCATGAGAGGTCTGTTGTCTAGCAAATATGATTGGTCTCTGGTCTTGCAGGATGACTGAGCCTTTCCTACATTTGAGCCTGGAAGGAAATAGAACAGCTTGTTCGCATCTAGATACATTTTCTCTGGGTCTAATACACAGTAGTCTGAAGAACACTATGAACTAACACTTGCTTCTGCAGTGCCAGTCAAGCCATTAAAACTTAAGAAGGAATAAATCAAATCACAGTATGTCAGGTCTCACCAGTAGATTTTAACATTTGGCAGAAAGATTGTTTTGCCCCAGCTAAGACCTCCTGCATACATTGGGAAGGTTGTTCCTTGGGTCTTGTCAGAATGCCTCAAGTTATGACTTGAGGTAAGGATACATCTTCTTTTATTGCCCCATTTCCAGAAAGTTAATTTGGCTTCCAGCACAGCCTTGGCCTTATTTCTCATTTCCATTCAGCAGACTAGCAGTTTACGCTGTCTGCAAGGAGCAGTTTGAATACAGAACTTGGTTGGTAGCCTCACAAACATAGTAAGTGAATTCACTTAAGTGTTTCATGAATACAGGGTACTGTAACCTCGGGGATGCTCTAAACAAAGGCAGCTGGCAATGGTCCCCAACCTGAAACAGTATAGTCTTTACAGAAACATACAATTTGCAAACTTGTGGAGTTTATAAACAAAACCAAGTTTTTTGTACAGTGATTATCTAACTGTAATCTGCAAAGGAAAACAAACTGGCCTTTGCTCCTTTTATGAGAGACTTGCATAAGATTTCAAAATATAAATGGTAAAGAATGATTTATCAAAAAAACCTGTTTAATTTGTTTTTTTCACATGCATTTTGTTTAAAAAAAATTCAGAACTTTCCTATCCTAAAAGAACCTGTGATGACTGAACAGCAAACTACGCATGGTTTGTCATCAGTAGAAAAAAACCACGTGTTCTTACCACATATCAGCTTAATAGTGATGCAGTCTCCTTGTGCTTACTTCCATCTACTAGTGCAAACAATTCAGGCTATCTTTTCTGTATACTAACTCATGATAAGAAAACAACTTGTTCCTGATGAAGATGCATTATTGAAAGGAAAGCACTCCACCCCACCACAATCACACTGTGTAGACTTTAAAAAAAACAACCCCAAAACTTAAATACCTTCAATGAGCAATTAATATTTAGAATAATGAAAGCCTCTGCTATGGAATTACCACTCAAACACTTAAAACGTTAAGGTGTAAAAACTTATAATAAACATGCTCTTAAATACCCAAGAATTCTTAAAGCAAAAACAAGGACATTTTGTTAGAGGGAAAAAAATATCAAGCTGAATAAGGAAAAGCAAAGTTAGACTTCCTTCACGCCTTAAACAAATCATTTTTAAACAAATCAAATAAGTCTTTTGCAGGGTCAACCTTTAAGTCATGTTTCCTTTGCTTGCTTCAGAACCACTCAGATGAAGAAGCTGTCTACATTTTCAGCCACAGTGTCAAAACCTGTTTATTCTCTTTATTTGGGTTCTGACATGCAAATCATTCGGTGTTCTTTTGAGTGGTTTGTACACATACTACTAATCAAAAGCTCTTATAATGCATCTTGGATGGGTTTGCCCTTGGAGAATGCACCTTCACATGAAGTTGTGTGTCGAAAAGTCAAAGCTTCGTGAAATTGTGACTGGAATGTAGGTGCACCTTTATATGTTATCTGTTAATTTTGCTCATTAATGAGCATTGCTTGTTTAAAATAAACCCAGGTCTCTGACACATACCTGATCTTGTCATTCTAATCACTCCTTTTTTGTACATCTGATTCTTTTATAAAGGTAATGCTAATATTAGTAAGATTATTACGCTACTATATCTTATAATGACATGGTTTCTTTACAGTATTTGTGTTTCAATAGTCTTTCCCTCATATTCTTAAAAGAAAAATTCTTGTTCACACAATCAACGGCAGTTTGTCCTTAGTAAGCTTTTTGTTTCTCTGCCTAAAAGTTACGCAGAGAACTGTTACAGAGAACCAGGATGCCTATTTACAAGTAACTCCTTGTCTCTTTTCCCATCATATATATTGGTAATATTTTTTCATCTACCAGCATTGCAGAAGGCAAAGCCTTCTTTTTAAAATATTTTCAAAGCAGAAAAAACAAAACAAACCCCACCCAGAAAGCAGCATATAACAATATATAGGAATGTTTTGGCAGAAAAGAACTCAGGCTTTTTTCTTTGTCATATTCCTCTTTGTCCATCCTACAGATGCTAAATGAGGTTGTTGTAGCAAGCAATACCCAAGGAAGGCTGACTTTAACATGTTGCCTTCAACAACTATTAAGCCAGCATTCTGTTTTTAAGGACCACACAACTGTCAGACACACAGCGGTGATAGATACCTCTGAGGAACACAGAAGAGAGAAGAAAATAAGCTTCCTGGAAATCTACAGAACATAGGAAATCTGTTGAACTGGAGGACTGAGGAACGGACAGGGGAAAGATGTTTCAGGTGTCCATGCACAATTACCAATGAAATAGCCACCTGAAGAGATGCTGCATATACAGAATGAGGTGGAATTGGCCAGGTTGTTTCTGAATGAAGAAACGGAGCTCTCAAACCCTTTTTCCTGCTGTGGGGAAGGCATCAAGTGTGGAGCAGATGTGGGCACCCCAACTGAGGAGAATGGACCATTTCAGATTCCAAGGGCTAAGGGATGACCTTTCTTAGTTCCACCTGAGAGGCGCAGGTCACAAAAACCCAGTAAACTGTCACAAGAAATATCACTTCATGATCTTATAAGAAGGACAACAACACTATGCCAGCTTTCTAAGCAATGGGACCAAGTGAGGAAGCCAGAGTAAGTGGGGCAATGTGGATACAGATAATTTTGGCTGGGGTGTGCTGATGTTTCACTGCTCAAGGGCAGAGTGATCACCACATTTAGGATCAGGAAGGAATTTGACTTCAGGATCAGATTGGCATGAGTGTGTGGGTTTTTGCCTTCCTCTGTAGCAGGGAATATGGTCCTGTTCCTTGGATCTCTTGAGTGCTCTTTAAAAAGACAGAAAAAAAACACATTGCAGTGGCAGGACCTTGACAGTGCCTTTGTCCCCCTGTTTTAACTGTGGCAAATTAGGATGTTTTTGATGTTTTTCAAGCATTATGCCTGGTAGTTTCACATATGGGTTGTTCATACATGTTTGTTTAGAATAGACGTAGGCAGACAGGTTTCCTTGGGTGAATTTGATATCTTTTATTAGACCAACCCAAATAGTTGGAGAATAGTTATTAAGCAAGCTTTCGGGTTCAAAAACCCTTCGTCAGGCTAAGAAAGTTTCAGCAGTTGGTGTGTGCTCTTCCTGGATGGAATGAAAAGTAGACAGGCATTTGACTACAATGGTTTAGATAGGGATGATCCTGTCTTGAACAGAGGGTTGGACTAGATCTCCCAAGGTCCCTTCTAGCCCTACTCTTCTATGATAACTTTTAGTGTCCGTAGTAGAGACAGCTGGGGAGATGGGGCAATGTATAACTAAGAATCACAGTTTCTTTGTCCTCTGAAAAAAAAGACAGAGAATGGCTTGGGATAAAACATCCAATGAGGCTTTAAATCCAATGAGCGTTTAAAGGAAGCTTCAAGACCCAAGAGGGAATGAGTAGAGCTAAAGGTGCACACAGTCCCTGGATATGGACTTTTTCAGCTGGCCCTGGGGAGAACATCATCTACCATGGTGTTGGTGGCTGGGTTAGCTAAGGCCAAGGATCCCTGTCCCTGGGCTAAATTCCAGGGTAAATATAAACACAGATAAAAGGGTACAAAGGGGCCAGGAGAAGTTAGAATGTCTACAGAGCTAGTGAGGATAAGAAGAAATACAATCACTGCTAGACCTAAGGAAGGACTGGGATCCTAGCATTTGTTGCACAAACTATAAGAGGAGAGAGATGGAAGAGATTTTATTGGTGTACGTAAGAGAGCTAGAGCATGGGAAAGAGCAGGCTGGGGACTGAAGAAGCTGGACATGCAGACTAGAAGAATAAACATAACGGGACAAGATCTGCTGCGAGACAAAATCTATCATCCCTACTCAGGGTGGGCATGAGTCAGGTAGAGGCAGGTGCAGGTAGGCTGAGAGAAGAGGCCACAGGCAAGCAAACAGACATGTTCCCTTTATCAAGTTGGGAAGATCAGGGGCTGATTCTGGGAAGCCCAGTAAAGGGTGAGTTCCTAAGTCAGCAACTCCAAACTGTCCAGGGGAGCACCCCTGCTCTCAGGGGCACTACAACTACTACTACAGTGTTAAGCTACAACTATGAGTCATTTTGTCATCCACCCTGTGTCTCCATACAACACTTATTGGCACTATAGAAAAGAGTACCCCAAGCATTAGGCTTTACTATTTTCTCTTTTCTTCTTTCAGAAAAATAGACGAAAAGGATAAAGAGTTGATCAAGTGGGGAGTAAGAGTGCAGGATTGAGGTGAGGTCTCCATACCTCTATACAGGGAAGGAAAGAGCTCTCAAGAGAAGAGAATTGGCAAATTAGCTTATACAAGGAACTCCTACTCACAACTCCTTTGCCTTCCAGCTTCCTGTTAAATGAAATTAGATATTCAGCTGCCCATTCTCTCTCTCCCAGATAGCTGATTATTAACACACAAAATCTCTATGTAAAGCAATATATACCTGATGTACCTGATTCAGACACATAGCAACTAGGAACTGAAAAGGCAGGCCGCCTAGAAATAAAAAGCTACCCTCTACTCCTTTCCTCATAGGCCATACTTTGCCGTTACTGTTTATTTTAATATATTTAATATTTATAGTAATGTTAATTATTGTTGTTAGTAATGTTAATGTTAATTATTTAGCATATATTGTTCTTGTCCAGACATAAAACTCATTGACAGCCCTTTACCCCAAAAAGCGTATCATTCACCATAGAACATGCACCATAACCTTAACTTTATGTCATTTCCACCATCCTGGAGATGATTTCCCCTGAACTAGCTGGTTGTGCAGAAAAATCAGTTGAATAAAAGCTTGGGTACAGAAAGATAGTGGAAGGAGTGATGGAATGGCAGCCTTCTTAAAAGGCAGCACTGCAATTATGGCAGATGGTTTGTAGTAATGAATAGAGTAGTACTGCTCTGGGTATGTACTGCTGAGGCCCAACTTGTCATTTCCTTGCTGCTGCAGGTTTGTTTTTATCTTTGTTTTGTGCAGAAAGATCCTAAGTTAAATATTCTTGGTTATGTGATAAAATCTGACCAAAAATGTAGTTCCTGATAGAAAAGAGAAGGCATCTGAGGTTTGTCAAGGCCCAAATGGTTTGTATCCACAACATACCAACCTTCCATTATCATGGGAAAAACACAGTTAAAACTATCCAAGACCTAGTATAACCAGCTTCAGAAAACAAGATAAAAGAAGCAAGGCCCTCAGACATACCTTTCTTTCAAGTGCTGTATACATATTACATACCCGTTTTCTGTCAACACTGAAGAACAGCTGTCCAGGAAAAATTACAGCCAGACCTCAAATTCAAACTTCCTATTCAACAAACTAAAAAACCCCAAACAAACAGAAACCCTCCACAGAAAATGTAAAGTCTGTTGTGTGAAACCACGTCACAATGACTGGCCCAGCTACTTTTAGGGAGAAAACATATTAAGATTTAAACCTGTTATTTTAAACCTATTTTGAGCACAATGCTCTTTATAGGTTTGCTACTGTATTTGCTAGGTATTGTAATCAGTTGGTCCCTTTGCAAAAGGCACAATGGAATACAATCTCTGATTGTTAGGCTTCTGACAATTATGAACTTTACAAGTGAAATGAGGGCAAGAGGCATCTGTGGAAGCTAGAGGATTAAAGAAGTTGGAGCATATGTCTGGAATTCAGGTTTTGCCTCATGCTTGCCCCAGGATAACCATTTCTGAAACCTGATTATCTTCTGTTGCTCTTTCTTGCAGTACATTCTAAACTATAAAACAGTGCTAATCTGCTAACTACACTAATCTACTATGCTACTTATGATATTTATCTAATGATGTTATTAACTTATTATACCAAGTAATCCAAACTCTAAGGATGTTTGGCCTTGCAGTTCAGAGCATGATTGCTTTTGTGTAGTTGTGTGTGACAGAGATATCTGTAGTTAGATTTCCTGAATGAATTATAATATATGGAATTTCAGCACTTTGAGGTTCAGGCAAAACAGGCTGGGAGGAACAGGACCCTTCCTGCCAATGCATCTTATTTCTCAACTGTCTTTAGCCTGGTTTCATCAGACCTTCTCTTCCCCAAGCTACCTCCTCAAGTGGCGCTGTTTTCATTCCTTCTACCCAGAGGATTTACTCCTTCCTCTCTCATAGGACTTATGTTGTCTATGGTGCTGATCTTTCATTTAAGGAGCAGTTTAGAAGCTCCAGAAGCAGAAAGATCACTGCAGAGAGAGGAACAGAATGGCCTCCTCTCTTCACAGCAAGTCATCTCTGGTGGTCCAGGAAACATTCAGATACTTAGAGCCTAATACTCAGATTTGCAGCAGGGATTTAAATGTACAAGAAAAAAAAAAGAACATACTTATAAGACAACCACCTGCCACGGGTCATCAACAGGGAATGAAACCAAATGAAAATTCTAAAAGCACAAGCTTCTACTTTCCTTGCTGGAAGCTGCAGCACTCATTTCTCTTACATGGCCACTAGATGGAAACCCCTCTGGTGATGACAGTTACCCTCACTCCTTTTGCGTGTGATTTCTGCTTACAGAGGAGACCCTTCTGCAAAGGTATCCACATGAATCTTGTGATATGGGGGCCCGTGTTACAGGACACTCCCTCTGAAATGTATCCCTGGGATGATCTGCACAAGAGGGTTTTTTAGAGTGTGGGGGAAGGTGTTGTGATGCATCATGTGCTGCCTTACCTGGCAAGGCCTTTGCCCATTTCACCACATGCACAAGCTGCCTCTCCCCAAGCTCATTCAGGCTGGTCAGGAGGTTGGAGAAGGAGTCTGGCTGGGTGTTGTCATGGCCTGAACACACCACACCAGGCTCAATGGCTTCCAGAACATTGAGGAAGATGGGCTGGCAATCGTACCCATCCATGCGTGTCATCATCATCTTGGGAGCTTGCTCCTCCATAGGGCTCGATGAGCTGGCTGCCTCCCCATCCTCTTGTACTTTCAGGTTGCCCAGCTTTTTCAGCTTGCGTGCTGTGGAAAACAGATGTTGGCACAGGTTCAAAATATAAAACAGCCAGGATCATGAGAGGCAGTACTGAGAATAGGTGAAAATAGGATACAGATGTCAAATTGCTGGGAATAGGCTGCTGAAATGAAAATACACCTACTTATTACAGTGATAGATCATTGTATCTGCTTCTTAGATGTAAATTATATAGCTTATATATAATAAAGTGCCAGGAACTGCCTGTTATGCCTTAAGAAATTATTTGAGATTAAGTGTTTATTTTACTTGACTTGCTGGTGTTTACATCAACCATTGACAAATTCATATATATGAAATCTACTCAGGATGGCATGCTGTTTTAGATGGCAAACTGTTATATCCTCAAGAGTTCTCAAATAAAAAGTAATTAATTAGGGGGAAAAAAGCTGACTGCTTAATCCAAGCAGAGAAAATAACATGAAATCTGTTGTCCTTGGGGTTCTAGCTCCGTCATTAAGTGATACAGATCCAAAACTTCCTTTCAGCTGTAATTAGAAAAAATAAGCCTTGAAATGTAACAATGTCAAGTCAAAGTGCAGTTTTATAAATCAATGCAAACACTGATCTTTAAATATTATGCTTTGGAAGATCTACTGTAAGTACAATTAAGGGAGTCTGCTCTGTAAAAGTAAAAACAGAACAGTAATAAATATAAGAGGATAACATGGAAAACAAGACCAACATGCAGCGTGACACACTCTTGTAATAATTCATCTGCATTGCTGGCAAAACAAAAAATAAGAGATTCCTCTTCTTCACCTCCCTCACCACTGATGGCAGCTGCACCACAGAGACTTGGGGTATGATAGCTTGATCCCCACCCAATAACTCTGCGATACTTTTCCCAAGGGATTACTGTCAGAACAGAACAGCAAATCTGTGCCCTAGAAGGAGAGATGCGATCCAAACAGCAAGAAAAGGCATGTGTACCATATACCACTTCTACACTTTTAGTAATCAAATCATTTACAAAAATTGGGAGCCTGAAAGTATAATTGGGCAAGTCAATGTTAAGGTGAGACTCATGTCCTTTAGTTGAACTCTATATTGTACTTCTGAAGGTCTGTATTCTTGTAGAGAATATAGAGGTCCTTTTGGTTTAATATGGGAAGCAATGATAGAAAATTCTTAACAATCTTTTCAAAGATGAACAACTAATACAAAGAAACAAGGTGGCACTTATTATAGATCCTGCCTATAAACAAAATGGCAATGTAAAAACTATCAGCATGACAAATAGAACTTTTCAAATTAATTCAATATAATTTTGGATGAAGTAACACATTTAATTGATAAGGTGTTGATTTAATAGTTGTTTGTAAGGTACTTGACTTCATGATATTTTGATTTTAAAAAGCCAAAATAATACTAAAATCAATGAATTAAAATTGCCTAAATGCTAGAAATCTCAAAACATAATATGTAAATGAGAAAATGTTATCAAGCAGAGGTGGCTTTCTGGAGGGGCTC
>NW_005841956.1:2185826-2197156 GCF_000455745.1 Alligator sinensis
AGCAGGAATTGTTTTTTCGCCCAGTATTTATTATTAATGGCTGTGAAGAAAGCATGCAATCTTCATCAGTAATGTTTGCAGATGACACAGAGATTGAGGGAATAGTAAAAAATAAAATAACAGGGCAGTTCACTTACACATAGTGGGAGTGTCTACATATGCAATTTTACCAGCTTAAATTTACAGCGCAGTAAGTAACTGCACAGTAAGCAGGAATAGGCTGGTGTCTACACGTGCAGGCATTAAAGTGCATTAACACTATGTGTGGACTAACTTGGCTGTGACTAAAGTCAGTCCACACATACAGTGTTACTGCGCAATAAAGTGTCTACATGTGTGTTACTGCTCAGTAACTACTCAGGCATAAATTTGATACCTACATGATGCAGGTATCAAATTTATGCTTAAATCAGCATAAGTCATCATATTTACTGTGCAGTATGGGTGTGCGCTGCACATCTGTACTGTGCAGTAATTTCAGTTACCGCATAGTAAATGCACACGTACAGATGCACCCAGTGATCTGCATCCCTTGGCAAGCTGGGAGCAACCAAATCAAGTGCATTTAATAAGAACTTAAGAACTGCCATTTACTGGGTCAGACCATAGGTCCATCTTGCCAAGTATCCTGTGTCACATCACAGTGGCTGAGAGTGGACGCTGAAAGGGAGATGGAACTGGGTATAAACCAGGGTTTCCCCACTCCTCCCCACCCCACTGTTTCTCTCACTTGCAGCTTCCAGCATTTAGGGTTCTGATTCAGAGCTTCCTAACTCCCTTGCTCAATAGCTATAGATGTCCCTTTCCTCCAAGGATTTGCCTAATCCCCTTTTCAATCTAGCTAAACTATCAGCTTCTACATCTGGTGACAATGAGGTCCACACTTTAATTACATGCTGTGTGAAAAAGAACTTCATTTTGTTAGTTTTAAACTCACTACCTACTAGTTTCATTTTGTGACCCCCTAGTTCTTGTATTGTGAAAGAGCAGATAAAAATCCTTATTTACTTTCTCTTCACCTTAGTATTTTGTAAATGCTTATCATGTCCCAAACCCTCAAACATCTCTATTCTAGACTGAATAGACCTAGCCTCTTTGGATGCCTTTACATGTGCTCCGGGGGTTGTTGGTGGTGGGGTGCTTTAAGTGGCTGTGAAAGCCACCCTAATTAAAGTGCCTGCAGCATCTTGTGTATTCAGCATCCTGGGCTTCAAAATGGCAATGGCGGTGCTTTAACTAAAGCTCATCTGACATGCTTCACTTAAAGCACTCTCACTACCATTTTGAAGCACGGGGATGCTGAATACACAAGACACGAAGGCTGCTAGAGCATATTAATTAGCATGCTCCTGCAGACTTTAGAGTATTATGCAGTAATTACAGCATGTTGGAGCAGTGTGCATCCCTGCATGTCTACAAGCACCCTTTAGTTTCTCTTCATATGGAAGCTCCTCCATACCACTAATCATCTTTGCTGCCCTTTTCTAGTTCTTCTATATCTTTTTTGAGCTATGAGGACCAGAACTGGACACAGCATTCAATGTGTGTATGCATTATGCATTTATGAAGTAATATAATGATATGGTTTGTTTACAATTCCCTTCTTAATAATACCTAACATTTTGTTGGCCTTTTTGATGGCTGCTGAGCACTGAGCTGATGTTTTTACCAAACTGCCCACAATGACTCCCAGATCTTTTTCCTATGTGGTAACAGCTAATGTAGAGCCCATGATAGTATAGATATAGTTTGGGTTATTTTTGTGCAGGTGCATCACTTTATACTTATCTATACTGAACTGCATCTGCCATTTAGTTGTCCATTCATTTAGTTATGCCAGATCCTTCTATAGTTCCTCACATATGCTCTCAGCCTGAGACTGTAGTTAAAGGCTTAATGTGACCACTGGATGTTTAAAGATCGAATAAAGTGTAGGAATAAGAAAGTTATCTTCCCTCTGCATTCAGCATTAACACAACCATTATTGGAGTACTGTGACTAGCTCTAGGACTTACATTTCAGGAAAACTGCTAAAAAAACAGGAGTCATGAGACTGATTAAAGGACTGGGCTACCTATCGAAATGGAGGTAAAGGGGTTATTGGAAAACAGTCTATGAATATTTCTGTGGGGAATTGAATTTTGATAAAAAAGGATTCTGCAATCTAGCAGAAAATGAAATGGTAAAAATGATAAGATCAATTAGCTAGAAAAATTCAGGTTAGGAATACAGTCTACATTTTTAACAGTGAGTAAAATGAACCACTGAAAGAATTTACCAAGCATTGTGGTGGAAATTTTAAAATCAAGGCCGAAGGTTCTTTTAAAAGATAAGGACTAATGAATTAAAGAATTAATGGATATAGGGCTGGTTTATGTAGGAAGTGAGAATACATTTTTACAACGTTTTATTCTGGCCTCCCAATCTACTAAACTGAATCTATTCAAGGCCTCCACGTTTGGAAGTGTCTGCTCAACAGAGAATCCAGACTGGAACACAAAGGGGTGCTGCAGTGAGGAAGGAGGAGCCTCTGAAAGCTATAGGGTGAGGATGAAATACCAGAAAACCAGAGGTTTCTGCAAATTGTGCTGCCTTCAATTGTGAAGGTTTAGCCCACAGAACTGGAACAAAAGGACTGTGAGGTAGGCCAGGACTGAAGTGGATTGACCACCTACAGGAGGGGCTCTTGACTGGATTATCAGGGCATTCAGCATACAAGAACCATTGTATACTAGCAGAATCATGTGTATGGTCAAGTCTTGAAAAAGGCAATATAAGCTTCATGTGCAAGGATGTTTGGGTACCTAAGAATGTAACAGCAGGAGTTACTGCAGGTTAGGCATGAAATCCATCAGCAGTGCTGCATAAGTGTCCAAATCTTAAACAACAGGGGACAGGAATGAAGTCCACTGGCAGGGTTTTTGCTGAGAAGCTATTAGCTTTACCAAGTACTGTGATGACTACCTTTTTTTTTCCATTTTTCCTGACTCTGGTGTGGTGGTGTTGATCAAGAGAGAGGATTCGGTTTAATGGATTTCAGCTCTCAGGTCAGAGTGAACTAAATCAATAATGAAGTGCTTCAAAATATTGCTGTTCTCTGCCAAAAGCAGACAGGCCTAAATAAGACATTTTCTGTATAGCCTTCTTATATCTTTACAAATACTCAGAGCTGTGGGTAGGCTGGTTACACTCAGCCCTGTACACCTAGAAGCAACTGGTAATTAAACAAGTTAATACCAAGTGTTTGAGTTTGGAAGCATTTCTGAATGCTGTGTCTTTCCACAGAAAACAGGAAAACAGCTACACATGAATTCAGTGTATGCCTGTTTTTAATAATTACTTTTAAACCAACATTAAAAACAAATGTAAAACAGACCAGGCAGAACAGGTCAGGGTGACCTGTAGAATAATAAAAAAGCAGCCCCATCATTAATGGTGTTAATTTTGTCAGTGTGTCCTACATAAGAACGCAGTGCTGATGCATGGCTGCTCGTATTCAAGGGAACGTATTAAGAATGTTCAAGGAAAAAAAGCTTAAAAATAAATAAAAGGCACACTCGGTTTTCAAAACATCACAGAGCACTACGTGGTGGGAGCAGGGCTCAGAACTCCTATGGCTGTGCTGGAGACTGCAGCGGGATTCCCGTCCTTCCCAGACTTGAAGGGGCTTGGAGTTAGACACACAATGCAACTCTGCTGTTCAACAGTGACCCCCTGTGGCCAAGGAAGTGCTGCTAAGTACCCAAAGGAGCCCCCCTCCCACAAGTTTTCTGCATTCCAAGTTTGAGAGTGTTGCCATTATCTTGAATAAGAATCAGGGACATAAGGCCAAACACCACCACTAGCTGCCCTAGTATGCGCCTGAGAAATGTCATGAGCTCTCTCTCCCATGCGCACCCATGCCATACAGAAAGCAGCATGCGTTCAGCAAATCAGCACAATAGGCCATCGGACTCCTCCCTGGTTTCTAGCTGAGAATTTGATCCAGTTACTATGGGGCAAATGCAGAGCCCCATTCTTCTATTTTTATAGAGCTGCACTTTGAAAGAGAAACATAAAGCAAATGATTTGGACCATTCCCTCAGGCAGGCTCTGAGGTATACTCTCACCATTTTTAGGGTCATTGGTAACTGAACCAGCCAGCTGACTTTCCTGCCATGCTGCTTTGCCTCATGTCTTAAGTGACATGGCAGTGCCCCAAAGTGAAAGAGGTGATGTTGTTGAGGTAATATAGGAGAGAGACTTTTTAGATGAGGTCTGTTTCCAAGTTGCTCAACCTGCCTCTCTTCCCACCTGTGCTGTAACTGAAGAATGAGCTAGACCTTGTGTGCTAATCCAGCCTTGGTTCTATGTGACAGAGGGCATTTACATGCTGTAGTTTATTTCTTTTCCTATTTCCTCCCACAAAGAAATTGATGGGGGTGTCAGAACGGCTGCTTGCCTCTGCCCTACCCTTTCTCCACTGAGCTGCATCACTACAGTCATTATATATTTATTATTACCTGCTGTTTTAAGAGCATAAAGTCCAGCAGGCAACTTTCTGCACTGCTATGCATATGTACATGCTAAGACAAGGGGTGTGGGGAGGATGTAAAGAAACCCAAAAAACCCAAAAAACATTTTGGGGATAGAAAAATAAATCTAAATCATTCCCTACCAGGAGGTCAACAAAATTGAGCCTTTTCAATTGCAAGCTCTTAGAGACTATTTCATAGCAGCCTAACAATCCTGTACAATATTATCCATCTCAGCAACAGAGAAAGGTTTGAAATTAACACATTTGTGCATTTAACAGCCACTAATGAAGGCTCCCACGCCTCATTTTGTGCTGTGCAATGCTGCCAGTCTCTTTCATTTTCATTATGCCATAGTTAGCTTAACTGGCGACATTCTTTCGCCGGCTGCTTGATGTCTTTTCACTACAGTCCAGGTCCATCAGCCCAGTTTTCAAGGTATTTTTTCCCCCTCACCCACATCAAATACATTTCAAAGTTCACTAAGATGAGTCACCCACAATACTTCTAAATAACAGTGTTTTTAAAGATTTTAAAAGGTTTTGAATCAAAGAAGAAACAAGGCAGTTCTTGGGCATGTTGATACTTTCATATGGAAATGAGTCCACTTACATTGAAAAAAGTGGCTTTTTGTTGGGATAAGAGAACAATCTTTGTTTATAGAGCCTCAATTTCAAACAAAACCTTTGGCTTTGGAAATCTGGGTTTTGTCTAGGTGTTGTCAACCTGCACATTTTTCATCTTTAACTTTTTACTGTGAGTGGTCTATGAACCTAGCAAGAACAAGGAAGCATTATGAGCATGCAAACATGCTTTCCCAAAAAGAAAAGAAGGATAGAAAGCTTAGCAAGAGATCGGCCTGGCTAAACCATGAGCTCTTCACCAATTTGAAACAAAAAAAGGAATCTTACAAAAAACAGAAATTTGGTTTTATTACTATGGATAAAGAAACAGACAAAAAAAATCAGAAAGGACAAACTAAGGTACAGTAACAAAGGACATACAGAGTAATAATAAAAAAAAGCTTTCTATAGTGTCAAGTAATGGGAAGGTTGAGGAACATGCTGGTCCTTTACTGAATACAAGGCATCTACACGAGACGCTAATATCTATACGAGTAGCCTAATAACACTGCACAGTAGCATGTCACAGCACGGACAGTGCTAATATGCTACTGCACAGTATTATTATGCTGCTGCACAGTAGCATCACTAAAAAGGCATTTGCTAGTGCTACAGCACAGTAGCTCTGGTTACTGCGCATTTATTTAGTACCTGGTTATACAAGTACTAAATTAAATGTGCAGTAACCACTGTGCATTAATGAATGTGTAGACGCACCCACAGAAAGGAAGTTCATAATGGATTATGTGGAGAAGGCTGAAGTGTTTAATGCTTTTTTAAAGTCTTCACAAAATAATCAATTATCAGATGATTACCACAATTAGTATCAAAATGTCAGGAGTGCCAGTACTCAGCCTACAGCAGGAAAAAACAAGGGAAAGATGACTTAGGTAAGAGAGATGTTTCCAAATCAGCAGGTTCAAAGTTTCATTCTAGGGTACACAAGGAAATGGCTGAAACAATTACAGAACCACTGGCTAATATCTGAACTCTCATGGAAGTCAGGTGAGGCTCCAGAAGCCTGGAAAATGATCAGTATAGAGCCCAGCACTAAAAAAGGGAAAAAGGAAGGCTGACAGAATTACAGATCATTCTGTCTAGCTCAGATACTAGGAAAGGTACTGGAGATGGCATCAAACAATTAATCTGTAACAATCTAGAAGATAACAAGGGGTTAAGGAGGAGTCAAAGTCAATCTGTCAAGAACAAATTATGCCTAATCAACCTGATTTTCCTCTATGACAAGGTAACAGATCCGATAAAAAGGGGGAATAGGGAGGTGGGGGGAGAACAGTAAATATGATTTAAGTACGGGTTTTTCCACATTCTCCCATAACATTTTCATGAGGATGGAACTGAGCATACACTTTAATTTTGCAGGTGGCCCCGAGCTGGGTGGGAATACAGGCACTTTAGAGGAAAGAACTAGGATTAAAAACCACCGTGATAAACGGAAAATAAAAGGTCTGATATAAACAGGATGAAATTCAATAGGAACAAGTGCAAACTACTGCGCTTAGGACAGAACAATCAAACACACAAATATAAAATAAGGAATGACTGGCTAGAGTGCAGTACGGCAGAAAAAGATCTAGATATTATGATGGATCACAAGCTGACTATGTCTCAACCATGTAATACTGTTGTGAAAACCCCCAGTATTGTAGTGGGGCGTATTAGCAGGAGTGTTGTGTACAAGTCACAGGAAGTGATTCTTCTACTCAGTTCATCACTGGCAAGGGCCTCACCTGGAGTACTGTATTCAGGTTTGGGCAACATACTTTAAGAAAGATTTGAACAAACTAGAGAAAGAACAGGGGACATCAACAAAAATGAATAGAAATCTCAGTTAGAAGAATTGTCATTATTTAATCAAGAAAAGAAGGAAGATTTGACAATGATCTTCCTACAAAAAAGGTTGCTATAAAGAGGATGGCACTCAGTTGTTCTCTATGTTCACCAAGTACAAGGCAAGGATTAATGGGCTTAAATTAGAAGGTGTGTTTTGTTTAGGTATACAAAAATGTGGTTTCTAATGATAAGATAGTTAAGAGTCAGAACAGCTCGCTGAGGCTAAAAAAGGATGTTGTTTCCGTTGTGGCATCAGCTCCACTGGGCTGCGTCTGCTGATCAGCAAAAACAGATGTAGTCACTCTCCTGCAGAATTGGGTCCATGATGCTCCTGGAGCCTCAGGGCCCCAATCCTGAGGGAAAATGTCTGAGGGTGTTGTGTCCTGCCCTGGGGGTTCCCTACTTCACGTCTGCAGACTGCACCGTGTGAACTCCTGGGTCGCTCGGGATTAGGACCTTGAAGCCCATGCCTGCGGCAGCTAGAGAGTAGTATGTTTTTCCTGCTGTAAAGCAAACAGATATCTTCCACAAAAAAGCAGCACAAATTTATACCATCTAATGTCACAGCCATAATTTTGGGCATTTGCGGTATGACAAGGGGCACAGGTGTTTGTCTGCTTTGGCTTTGTGCCACTATAAAAAAAAGTTATGGTGGCACCAAGGTGGCATCTGTTTCCAGCCTTAGAGATGCTAAAGATTCATAGTCATTAGAAGACTGAAGTGCAGTGATTTAACAATTACTTTTTTGATGGTTTGGACAGAGGTGATCCTTCCATAAGCAGGCTGTACTAGATGACCTCTTAAGGCCCTTTCTTGTGCCAACAGTGAAGATTCTTGTTTGAGAGTCTTAAAGAAAAAAAAAAAAAAAAAAAAAGCACAACAAAGGCCCTGTTGAAATGTTCCGGCAATTCAAAGCTACTGTAGGGTGGGAGTCCACCATGTAACTTTGGTGTAAGTGACACTGGGCCACACAACTTTCATTACATTTACCTAAGCTAATAGGAGCTTAAATGAAAAAGGAAATGTTCCGGCAATTCAAAGCTACTGTAGGGTGGGAGTCCACCATGTAACTTTGGTGTAAGTGACACTGGGCCACACAACTTTCATTACATTTACCTAAGCTAATAGGAGCTTAAATGAAAAAGGGAAGGATGTTTCCTGAAACACAAACAAAAATGTAATGAAATTTAAAATTAAAAAGCTGCCGAGGTTTTCTGAAACTCAAACACTGTCAACTCCACTTATTCAGACATTTTCTGGATTTTAATCAGTTCAGTAACTCGATTAACTAATTATGGGCTCGACACTGGCTGTTTCAAATTTTGGCATGGACATACAACACAGCACTGTAAGGACTGCACTAGTAAATCAAGCGGTTGACATAGGAACACAATTCCGAGGAATTATGTTAACTAGCTTAACAGTTACTGTAGGCAGGGGCAAACTGTTTAACCTATTGATCTCTCTTACTGGGTGCATCTACATGAGACACTACTGCACAGCGGTTACAGTGCGCTTATTTAGTACTTGCTTATATAAGTACTAAATAAATATACAGTAACCGGAGTTACTGGGCAGTAGTGCTGGTGAACATATTTTAAGTGACGCTACTGCACAGTAGCCTAATAATACTGTGAAGTAATGTATTAGCACTGTGTGTGCTGTGACATGCTACTGCGCAATATTATTAGGCTACGGTGCAGTCAGCATTTTGTGTAGATGTGCCCGCTGACACCACACCTTGACCCACTTACTCAAAGTAAATATGATGGTCATTTGCCTGTTGATGGAGAAATCTTGTTAACACTGTGTTAATTAACTGTTCCTCAAGGTCATACCCTAAAACAAATCTCATTTTTCTTGTGAGGATAAACTTAGATTATGAAGCAGCAAATCCCATCCATGGGGTCACAGCAGAGTTCTCTCCCCATAAAGAGCTGCTGCCTCCTCCAGCATCCTACGAAGATTGTATAGCAGGAGGGGGAAAGTGGACTTGAATCTCTGTTTTCTTTTGAGCACCAACGACATCCTGGCACTGAGATCCTCTCTTCCTTCAAGTCATGGGCGACTGGTGCCACCTTAGCCAGGGGGGGCATGTGCCCCCCCCCAAGCAACAAGTCAGCGACTTGGGGGGGTCCCCCTGCAGCCAATCTCACTGATGGGGTGGGGGGGGAGGGGGAGGGGAAGGAGTTCCCCCGCGGCTGATCGCGAAGCAGTCAATTGATCGCTTCCAGAAACGCCAGTCCCCGGTTAACGCTCACAGAGTGGGCACCAGCACTCCTGCCTGTCCCCACTGCCCGTTGCCTAAGCGGTGAGTGTGGCCAATCAGGGGGTGCAACGGCGCTCTCAGGGGGTGCATGTGCACCCCCTATATGTCACCACTGCTTCAATTTAACACAAATTAGATCTTGGCTGGAAACATTTATCAGCCCATAGACATTTTGGTTATTTCATAATTTTTTTCCCACCTCAAACTGGGGCAAGAAGACAAAAGTGTCTCGTAGGCAGGCAAAGTTCTTTGGGTAGATGTGATATATTTTATTAGACCAACTAAATAGTTGGAAAAGGTTATTTGAAAGCTTTCGGGCACAAACACCCTTCTTCAGGCACTGAGAGACTCTGCTGCTGTCCAGAAGCTTGCAAATATTTTTTTCCAACTATTTAGTTGGTCTAATAAAAGATAGCACATTTACCCAAAGAATCTTACCTGTCTATGTCCTTAGACCAACATGGCTACAGCCAACAACCCTGCAAAAGTGTCTTGTGGCTTTTTCAAAAGTACCAGCTAAAAAATCCAGAAAAATAGAGTTTGGATTAACTGAAATGTTTCACAATCATCAGAATAAAACATGTTATGCATGTTATTTTTTACTATTTATTTTTTTTTAAAGTATACAGTGATAATAACTTAAAATTGAAACTAAAACTTTTCATTTTAAAATTCTAAATTTTTTCCTAAAATGTGTTCATATAAAGAAATGGTTCAAAGCCAACCTAAAGAAATTTTCAGTTTTGAGAAATTGGCATATTTGTTGAAAAATATTTCCCTGAAAAATTCTCAACCAGTTTATTAAACACATACATTTCTTTCCAAATTGCATGAGTGTCTGTTCTTCCATGCCTTCTGATACTTTTATTTGGGCTTCAATTAATCTTTTCCTGGCATCTTTAAGTGTTTTCAGTGACTATTTGGAATATAACCCATGGTTCGAGGTTCTTGGAACTGCCCAAGCAGTAAATAAGAGCTCTTCATAACCCTGGCAAGGCAATGACAAGAAAACCCTTAAAAGTAAAAATCATAAAATGGCTTTAGGACTCAAATGCAGAGGACAGAGTTGCCAGGCATTCAGAAAGCTTCCCTGGCTACTCCACTGATTGCAAAAGCTTGATTAAAAAAAAAAAATCTTAAAAGCCAATTTGTGTGCTATTTTTAAATGGTTTAAGTGACTCCTTCATCAGTTTCTCAAAACATAACTAAAGGTGCTAACAATGATTTAGAATTAACCTGACTTCTTTCACAAAGTGATAGTTGTTTATAAATTACAAGATCATGACAGCATCAGAAGTCCTAGTATTTTCTAAGATACACCCAGAATCTTATTTACAGTTATCTTGTGGTCATTAAAAATGAATGTCTTCCTATTTGTCGCCTCTGTCATGTTGTGACCACATTTTATTAGCTCTGCTTAGTTACATGAGTTAGTGCACTTAAGAGTTCCTATGGGCACTTTATAATAATTGCTCTGTAGTTGCCTCAAAAACCTGGTATGGCAAGCTGTGCTCCGCTGAAGTGCCACTGAAACATCTGGGCTTTGAAGGGATACCAGATACTGTGCATTAGAGCACATGCATGACAGGAAGAGTGGACAGTAATCCAGTGCCAGGATCCTTACCCCTACTCTCCTTCTCTTTCCCCATCTCCTGTTTCTAATAGCCAATGAAGGGAAAAAATTAAAAAATATGCATGTTCTCTTCTTTATGGGTACATCTTTAAGGTAACCTTAGCTCAAGTTAAATAACATAAGATAACATCCTAATCTGTAATGTTAGGCTGCCACCAGATGTCACATTTAGGTTGGAAAAAAAACACTTTATCCTGGGACAAAAGTATAGTTGCACAGATGTCCATGTCTATTGTCCTGGGACACATCCCAGGAGAGTTTCCCAGATAAGCAGTAGTACCTTGTTATCTTGGGATGTTGCTAGGTATGTCTGTACAGTTATACTGGGATTGCATCATTGATTCAATGGCAGAAGAGCAACACAGCATTCAGTTGTTTCATAGTTTCACAGTAGCTAGGGTCAGGAGGGACCTGAACAGATCATCTAGCCTGACCCCCTG
>NW_005841956.1:2197391-2230044 GCF_000455745.1 Alligator sinensis
CTGAGGCTGAACAGGTTCAGGTCCCTCAGTCTCTCCTCGTAGGGCCTGTCCTGCTGCCCTCTCACCAAGCGGGTGGCCCTCCTCTGAACACTTTCCAGGCTGGCCACATCCCTTTTGAAGTGCGGTGCCCAGTACTGGACACAGTACTCCAACTGTGGCCTGACCAAAGCCGCACAGAGGGGGAGTATCACTTCTCTGGACCGGCTTGAGATGCACCTTTGGATGCATGACAAGGTATGGCTGGCCTTGCTGGCTGCGGTCTGGCATTGGCGGCTCATGTTCATCTTGGAGTCAATAATGACTCCGAGATCCCTTTATGCCTCTGTGCTTTCAAGAAGGGAACTCCCCAGCCTGTATGTATGCTGTGGATTCCTTCTCCCAAGGTGCAGCACCCTGCATTTGTCTACGTTGAACCCCATCCTATTCTCATCTGCCCACTTCTGTAGTCTGTCTAAATCTAGTTGCAGCCTCTCTCTCCCTTCAAGCGTGTCCACCTCACCCCACATCTTAGTGTCATCAGCAAACTTGGACAGCATGCTTTCCACCCCCTCGTCCAAGTCGCTGATGAAGATGTTAAATCTTGTTCGCTAAGCCTAGATTAGAAAGCTATGTTTGTACATGCCCATCCCAGGATACTTTCTTCCACGACAAACACAGGCACAATTTAACGTGCGACAAATGCAACTTCTGCTCATAGCGAGTCAAAGAAAAGAATATGCTGGACGCTGGGATCTACCCTGACCAGCCAAATCACCTGAAAATTCCAAATCGCTTCACTCCAGTCAGCTAACTTAATAACACCTCTTCCCTCCTAGCAAGGTCTTAATGGCCAATAAACCCAACTGCACATGTGGATAGAGAGAAGTCTCTGGGTCTGCCACTTTTAACTTAAGTATTTTTTTTATTATTAAACATTCAAGTCCAATGATGTTGGGTCATATTTATGCCAACAATTTGAACTGCCTATTACAAACATACCTGGGCTCTTCACTTTCTTCCAACATTTGAAAAAGTAGCAAGGTCTACCCAAGCTCAGAGGACCAGCATCCTGCGAGTTCTCCCCCCGCTCAGGCTCTGACTCACTGAGAACCTTCACCTGTTAGTGCCTTCTGCCCATCTGAAATAGGGGGATAATAATGCTCCTGAAGCCAGGCTGCACTGAGGATTTGAGAGGCAGTGCTCATAAATCACTCTGGAGATGAAAAGGGCTAAGCATGATTTCTGTACAGATGGGATTAATCCACATCCATCATGTTCCAGAAAATAAAACATAAAATATGTGTGCCACCTCAATCAACAAGGCTCACTGTGAAAGTTCTTAATGGACAGAGGTGGCACAATCAGATGTGAGCCAGCCTCACTGGGTAAGAAGAGGCCACTAGTGGAGTGTCTTATTATGTATTCATTTGGAAAATGCAAGAACAGAGCACGCACAGCACAATAACTTCTAAAGCAGTATATCATCTCCCGACTTTTTTTTAAAGAAAAGAAAGGTCATCACCAGTTAGGCAGAGCTTCATATGGCTGAAAAAGGCACTTCAGGGCAAAACACTTCTTGAGAACAATACAAGTATGAAGGGGAGAGCCATAAAATAAGAAAGTCCTGGATGGAAGCTTAGTGTTTCCCCATAATTACTGTCCTATTGAAAGGAGAGATGTCTTAATAAAAGCAGACCTGTTTAAGGTTCATAATCTGGATGCGTCAAAGCACTTCATAGTGCCTTTAATAACACATACCTTTTAAAAAGGCAAGGAGATAATGTCCTAGTATAGAAAACTAAAAGACAATTGGGCAATAACTTTTCTAGAGAAGCCTGTGGAAATGGTTCCTCTTAGCCAAAGGCAAACATTTAAGAATGCCTACAGCACACACTAATAATGGGGAAGGCTCTTGTGGGGATCACAGGACTTTGCAGATTAGTAAAAGAATAAATAATATAGACAAAAAAGAGGAAGGGGTCTGCAATTACAGGCTGTGAGAATGATAAATTACTGTGGGGACAGTTATATTTTATGACAGCTATTAAAAGCAACAAGTAATTTTTGTAGAAATCTGAAAAACAAGGAAGCCCTCAGTGGGCCATTATATTTTTGCTGTGAAGTGATGGCAGACACTATTGTTACTTGTATGCATTATATAAACGCATGGATCAGCTAAGTGCAGAAGAGAGAGGTTTTTCCCCTACAGCTTTTTAAAACAATGGACCCAGTCTTAACCCTTTGTGTGCCACGACACAGCACCACTTAAATTATAAACTATAGGAAAGACAGTAAGACATATTGGAAATACAGAAGGGAAAAGCAGAAGGAATCTGCATTCTGTATTAAGATAATCACAAGAATATATCCATGCTAACATATAGGTACTACAATAATGGGTGACAACATAAGAAGCAAGATAGGACATAAAGCACTGTAAGTATGTGTGTTAAATATATACCAAACCAGTGCATCTTAATAGAATTGAAGATAGCTGTGTATAGACTACCTCCCAAAGTCATCCCTGCTTCATAGCATTTTCGGAGGCGGCAGGAAGGGCAGTTTTTCCTTCGGAATTTATCAATGGTGCAGTCATTCCGGCTGGCACAAAGGTATTTCTGTTTACCTAGAAATGTGAAAGAAAACAAGGATGGATAATGGATACATTCATTTCCACAGATCATACAAAGTGCACACAGTTTCTCGTGGGTCCACTATATATATCCCAGGCTGTTCCCATTGAAGTCAAAGAGAAGCCTTCAAATTCCTCTTTGAGTTCTATGTCGGCCTTGTAAAAAAAGTGCCTCTGAAAGTGGAATAAATAACCTCACACTTACTGCACACCAAAAGCACCTGACCAGACAGTTAACATATAATAGTCAGTAGACAGTAAATTTGCACCTGAGCTCATGGGGCACTAACATCCTTGTGCAGGCAAACCCTAGGGAACAAACTACGGAGAACAAACCTGTATTAGTAGGGGTGGTCTACTTGAGATTTAATGGCTCTTTCCATCTCTAATTATTCTTGACCAAATTCTACACAAAGAAGCGCTGTAGCTCTTGGCTCTATGACATAACAGTCCTGTTTAAAAGGGCATATAGATAAAAGCAGCTGAAACAGGTCCCAAGAAGCTTGCTAAGAAGGAATATATGGTCACTTCCTAAAGAAAAAAAGAGAACTACAAATGACAAAGCAAGAGATCCCACTGCCAGAGAACTGCTCCATTACATACAGCTTTCTCTCTCAGTTCTTTATTACCTTTTGGTGTCTATACTATATACTGTCATACAATTTCCATTCTCACAGTTTCAACATTCTTTGGGGAACTATAATGTTCAAATTATGTCCATGAAGCCGACAAAATTCCCTTTATTTACATGAAGCTATCTATTCAATGGGTTGTGGAATATGTCCCCAGGCAATGCATGTCCCTAGATATTTATCATTCTGCTTACAATCCATTCAGTAGCAGAATTTTTCATTTCATCACCAACATTAACTGGATCTTGAAGCTACAAGGTACAGCCAATTATCTTTAGTTTTGGGGGATGAATTTTGTAAGGAATGAATTCTGCATGTCAGGAAAGCCATTGTTCAGGGTTCCCATTCCCTCCCCAGATCTGCTGGGGCTGAATATATTGGCACTGCAGTCTTCCCAGGTCAATGGAGTGTATTTTTAACTGAACATATCTCCTAATTACCTTTCTCTCTGTGCAATCTCCTCTGTAGCAGTGAATTCAGGAGCATTTAAGGAGAGCTGAGAAGGCAAGCCATTTGTTGTCCGTCACAGATGGCATCTTAGATACTATGAAACTATGAAACTATAAACCTTTCCTCTTGTTTTATTAGAGGCCAGAAGAGTAGCTGTCAATGGATGTATCTACACGTGCACATTTACTACACAGAAACTATGGTGACTTACAGTGACTTGGGCATATATTTGATACCTGCATAATGCAGATATCAAATTTACATCTGATTAGTTACTGCACCGTAATGCTATGTGTGTGGACTGACTTGGGATTAACTTTAGTCCCAAATCAGACCACACATGGAGTTAATGCACTTTAAATGCCTGCATGTGTAGATGCTGGCCTATTTCCGTTTACTGCTCAGTAACTTTAATGCAATGTAAATGTATGTATAGATGCGCCAACTGATATTATTTATGCCACTTCTACCCTATTCTTTGATGTCTCAATCTTTCGATTTAGCAAGAATGAACCTTCTCACTGTGCCAATGTATTATCTCTTGATTCATATTTTGTTTTCATGTTAGGTCTAAATACATTTACTAGACTGATTCTGCCTCATATGCTTCATACACTGACCATCAAAAACTGGATCAGCCTCTCAAAATGAATCCAGGTATAGAAAGTAATCTGCAGCTATGGAGTAATGGAAAATTATGCTTATCCCTTAATAGCTCCAGTGGTTATCTATGACATTTGTTTTTTGTTTTCTTTAATCTGTCAGGCTTTTGATCTATGTAGAGACCTATTAAAGGGATGGGTCTAATCTAATGCCTGCCTGTTGCAATCATTTTGATAAATGATTCATAAACGATTCACTTTGTGGCACTGAATGAACAGAGCAAAAGAAAACAAAACACAACCAAAAGCCCAAAACCTTTTCTCTCAACAAAGCCAGGAATGGGCCAAGCTAACTGGTTAGCAGCACTGGGGTCAGATAAAACATTGGGCCATCTCTGCTTTCATCAATCTCCAAGTTCCAAAAAGAATTCCTTGCAGTCATTTACATGCTTTTGTTTCCTAGGTGACTGTTGACTCCAAATTGGTACTCCTACTCCTCTTCTACCACCTTACCTGTGCCCCCTAAGCCTTATACAATTGAACTCATTGTGTGACCTTATTGACTTCCATCACCTAAATGACATCAGCGACCTTCAACTGAGGTCTGATAGAAAAGTCATAATGAGGCTCTCTGTTATAACAACAATCTCCTCTCTCAAGAGGTATGGCATAAGGCTATGACAGAGAGAGAAAAAACTAGCATACTTTTAAATGACCGGTAACTGCCTTTATAAGAACCTGGTTATCACACCCCAAATCCTTGCCTGCCAAGAATGGAAACATAATGGGACTGGAGTACATTACCTAAAGCATATGATATTTCACTAAATCCTTTTAACAGCACTCTATCGTTCAACAGCTGCCTCTCTCAGGACTTTTCATGTTTCTTGCTTGCTTGTTACTAGCTTTGAGGATGCTTAAAAATCCTCAGAAGCACAGACCTTGCAAAATCCCATAAAACTCTAATGCTAACCTCTTTTCAGCAATTCATTGAAAAGGATGCACAATGTACAGCTTCAGTAGAAACTAGGTTAGGTAGCATTTATTTTCGCACTAATTGAACCAGGCACTGAGTCCAGGCTCTCTCAGTCTGACTGCTTATATCATGAATCAAACAAGAATGAATACATTGCTTCCCATGGCATTGATATGGCAGGTGGTAGGGCATATCACATAGACCCTTGGTTTCTTTCTCCCCAGTCGTTTTCAGCTGTACGTTTCCTGTCCTGTGGTGGAACTGGGTACGTAGAACCCCCCTTGAACTTACCCATAACAACACAGACATAAGAGGATGATAGGATTAAAATGAACTATCATGTCTGCCACTGGAGAACTTCCTGTGTTGGCTAGAGGTTGTTCAAAAATTGGGCTGCACCTTGGAGAGGTTACCTGAAGGCAGCTCTGTCTAAAGTGTCTTCTGGCCCCATCTTTTCACTGATTGGATCCTGCTCCTTCCTATCTCACTTCCCTAGCCTAAACTACAGTATCTGTGTTAAAATAACAGCTCCAAAGCTTGAAAAGGCCAAGTGTCTCCCCTAGCAGTGACATTAACAAAGAACTATAGCAAGATAACTGCTCAAGCCACACAAGGACATTCCAGGGTCAGAGACATCATTATCTAAACTCTCTCTCTGAGGCTAACCAGTTGCCACAGCACCCACCATCTTTTGAAATCCAAACACATGAATAATCTCAAAGGCAGTTCTCTGTATTAAACAGTACTTGCTTCCTTCACTGTGCATCCATGCAGCATGAGCATGTGTGGGGAAGTGGGGAAAAACAATCCATATAGGTGAATGGGACAGTTTAAGGGATTGCTGGTCGAATACAAAGTCTTCTAACTATTAGCCTGCCAATATCATTTTACCTCAGCTCAGAGATGATTAATAACTACTGCAGTGTGATGATATTTCTATGAGATGTATATCATCCCATTCCCTTAGGAAACTATACCCACACTGAGACATACGCATCACCAGTGGTCACTGTTTGGCCACTCTTTGTTGCCAGACTCCACAGAGAGGCGAAAACATAAAATGGACTTGGTGATTTATTAAGCTTCTCCCATACAGAGGTGGAATGCTCTGTTGGCTCGCAAACCTATCAATTCCAATCATTATATGTAACTGTCGTGTTTTTAAACCACCTCTCTGAGATTCTGCCCTCATATCTATGGGTTTAGTTGTACCCAGATGAGCAATTAGTTTTATAATCAGCCACTGAGCTACTGGTCAGGATCTGTTTTTTCTAGCTTTTGCAGCTGGAGTTCAATCCCAGTTAGGGAAGGCTTTACACCCTTTTTATTTAGATTGTAAGACCTATGGCCGAGACTGACATTTTGTTACATGTGGGCATAGGGTCTAGCACAATGGAGTGAAAGCTGTTAGCCGTTACCAAAATGTAAATAAGAAGAGAAGGATAGCTGTTCATACATCTGTCTGTTCCTTCCTTGCTGGGAGATTAAGCTGACTGGGTCATTCTGCCCTTTGTACTTGAGAGGCATAAATTTTTCCTAGTATATAAATGAAAATCTACAATTCTCATAGCCACAGTTGCCAGAGGCTGAGAATATTGCTCCATACTATGAGTTCAAGGCCCTAAGAAAGAGACTACAGCATGTGCTACCTTCTCAGCCTAGCTAAGAGCCACCCTAACAAGTTCTGAACTGGCTCCTATCCAGGTCCCTTTGCCTGGAAGAAGGACGGCTGTAATTATGGATCTTCTCAAGATGGATACCAATTTACAGAGCTCTTCCAGATATACTAATAATGACTCCTCCACTCTTCTATCTGTATTTGTCCTTTCCTCCCCAAAACACCCTTCATGATCAGAACAGATGTAAAGTATTTGATGTAGAGACAAATCAGTTAATTTTCTGGTCCTGGATCAGGAGCAACAGTTTATCCTTGAATGTAAAGCACAGGCAATGTACAAGAGAACCTTAAATTTTAAAAAGGGATCTCACACACATAGGTACCTTTTTCTGCAATGTATTTTGCTCTTTTCAGGATGACTTACTTCTCTTCATTTCAGAACAAATGGACAAATTTGCAATCAAGTGCTCCTCCAGACGTGTGGGGACCCTGCTCTGCTGCACTGGAAATCCAGCACATCAGAGCAGACTTGATTAATCTGGGGCTAGGGATTAATCGAGTCTACTGGAGCATAGAAACTGTGGCACTCCAGCAGCCTTCCACATCACGTGTATCAGCATCCCCCTGGTAAAAAAATGGCGGTGGGGTACTTTGAAATAAAACACATTTGATGAGCTTTAGTTCAAAGCGCCCCACCACCATTTTTTTACCATGGGGACGCTGATACATGTGATGCGCAGGCACTTTTAATTAAGGCAGCTTGCCAATTAAAGCAGTTGGTGTCGTATCCCACAGCATGTGTAAAAATGCCCCAAGTGTCCTTTAAACCAAACAACTGTTAATATATATATATATTTTGAATTTGTGTTGGGTTTAATTTCTCATCAGTCTTTTCCTTCTCCATCTAGTAAACAATACAAGCATCTTTTCTTGTTTGTTTCAAAGCCAATGCAAACATTTATGTAACTGCAATACAGCGCTCATTGAGTAGTCCCATTGCTTACAGGATTAAGGCTTAATTTTCTTTATGGTGAATAAAGTGCTGTAACTGTGGTTTTGAAACCACCTCTGTACTAAACAGAGTCCTAATCATATTTTGCACATCTTTTCTCCACCTACACAGAAGACATGGAAGCAGTTATTTTTTTATCAAATCTCAGGATCAAAAAATGAACTCAAGATAACCCTATTTCTGTTTCCTGGAATTTGGCAAACTGCTCTGTTTGAGAATGGTAGCATATCTTCTATCAGCCTGGTCTATATTCATTCTGAAACAAAAAGGAAAATAAGAACGGGTAACAGATAGTGGAATGTACACTTTACGCCTCTCTCATTTATAAAATGTTCGGGATACATTAGCATCTCTACTTTGTATGTACTGCTGTTTTATCTGCTCTTATAGGGCATCTCAATTTCATTGAAAAACTGATTCTTCAGATACTCCTTCCACTAAATTCTATAGCACAAGAGAGTGGGCCCAGTCATCAGCTGGTATCTTCCTGTGCAATACATGGTGCAGTCAGAGTACACTAACTTCAAGAGAGCTAAACAGATTGACAACAGATAAACCTTAGGGCTAGGGACAGAAATTACGCATAAAACATCATAAATGATTGGAAACTAGTTCAAATCTGTAACACAACAGAAGTTCAGTGCAAATAAACTGCTTTCAAAATGGTTTAAACCGGTCTAAGATAGATCTGGATGGATGTAGCATCAGACTTAACTGATTTAAGTTAAGCTGGTCTATCAAAATTCTGTTCTAGATCCTTTCCAGATTCAAGTTAACTCACAATCCCCTAGTATCCCAGGATGCTTTGCACCTCCCCCACGAACCCCCTTTGTAGGGTGGGCAGGCTAGCTTTGGCCCAAGCTGTTTGCTCCAGCAGAGCAAGGAAGTGTTCTCTAATGCCCCCTGGCTTCTGGCCTGAGCCACTGAAGACATGTAGCTGCATTTCCGAAATCAGAAGTGAATGATCGCTTGCTTATCGGTTCAAGCTATGCAGTTTAGATTAGCCTGTGAAGACTGAATCAATTCAGTCTCGAGCTTTTTGACTGTCTGTACTTAGCTCACGAATAGAAGGGTCTACTTCAACACACAGAATCATAGAAAACTGGGGCTGGAAGGGACCTCCGGATGTCACCTAGTCTAACCCCCTGCTCAAGGCAGGACCATCCCCAGCTAGATCATCCTAGCCAAATTTTTGTCTAGCCAGGTCTTAAAAGACTTAAAAACATGACTAGGAGCCAAACTAATCTTGGTTATGACACTCATAACCTGCACGGCCCTGGCCCAGACTTTTCACCTCTTCACGTCTGAGTTCTCCTCAAGCATAGAACAAAAGCAACTACTAGGATGGTGTGAAACTTAGGTCCCTGATTCAATTCAGCGGCGATTTGGCCTGATTTTGTGGCCTAATCTCCAAATCCAAATTGAATCAGAGGACCCTCTGATCTCTCCAAATTGAATCGGAACCCTCTGAATCGATTCAGAAATATTCAGAGATTCGGACATAGAGACAGCTTTAAAAGTTTTTTCTACATACCTCTAGGGAGCCGAAGGGGTGCAGGGGGAGCCTCCCCAGCAGACCTGGAAGTGGACCAAAAGTACTTCCGGTCCACTTCAAGGTTCGCCACTGATACGTGGAGGCCCCCCCCCCCCCTCCTGTGGGATGCTCCATCCACCCCAGCATCGCAGCAATACCCTGTTACCTCACGGTATGTAGAAAAAACATTTAAAGCTGCATCTATGTCCAAATCGCTGATTCTCCGAATCAGCATTGAATCTTCAGATTCAGATTTGGCCAAATTGAATCAGCGATAGTGATCCAAATCAACGAATCAAATCACTGTCCCTGATTTGGGCTGAATCTGAATCAAATAGGGCCTGCTTTGCACACCCCTACTAACTACATCATCTGGCTACTCATCTGGGAGGAGCATAAAGATTAATGACAGTTTTTAATACATTCCTCTGAGGAGGAAAATCACTGAGGTATCAAAAAAGGAAGGAGAAGCTTCTGATAATTGGAAAGGTCAGCTGAAGTAGGTTCCATTTCAAACTCTATGAGTGACCCTCTATCTAGCCCTGGAAAAATTGCTTCTTCTCTCTGTGCCACACCTGCTCCCTCTGTAAAATGGGGACAAGAACTATAGAGGAAAGCTGAGTTAATGTTTCTAATGTACTCTGAGATCTTGAAAATGCTAGAGGGGCAGAATCCTAATTATTATTGCTACTGTATGTGAGAAATCATTGTTTTTGTTCACTGTACACTGCATTTGAGGTATTACAAGAAGTAAAACAGTTCTGACGAGGGACCCACTTTACTAGGTGCTGAAGAATTCAAGAATCTAAACAGACAACATCAACAAAAAGTCTGCAAAAAAGGATGTATTTTCACAAATGGATTTGGCCATCAAACAGGAAGCCTAAGTTTGTAACTTGCATATCTGAGTTTCAGTTTGCCTAATGCTTCCTCTGTAATAGTAGAGAGGGTTTTTTTAATTCTCTAATGAATGCTACTCTGTAATTTATCAGAATAACCTTCCTCCAAGACACCACGTGCCCATGCCCTTTCAGAACCAGCCATACACCAGGAAGAATAGTTTTTCCATTTCGTTAAGTGGCAGAAAAACATGTGCTGTATTGGGACTCCAAACCCCTCTGCAATGACAAAATACCAGACAGCTGTGATCTTCAACTGTGGCCATGAAAAAGTAATTTTATCTGCATACTATTTGGAATTAAGTCTAGATGGACAATGTTAAAAGGCCCTTTAGACTGTTCAGTTAAATGAAGCAACATGGATGTAGAAGATGGACTTCTTTCTTTTTAAAGGACATCTTCTTAAGCAGTGGAGAATCTGCCAAGTTGCTGGACTGCTAACACTGCCAGCCATTCTATATTGGCCTGCTGCTAGATCCATGTGCTGGGCATATGCCCTCTGTTTCTAAATGGATGCCCTACTTGCCTCTTTCTAGCATACCGCAACAAGGAAGATGATGCAATTGTCATGGTCACTGAATTCCTCTTGGCTCATCAGCTGAAATTACAATTAAAATCAGAACGGAAGGGGGAAGAGGGAGGACAATTCTTCAGTCTCAGATGAGAACAAAGATTAATGTTGACTGCCTAGCAGCACAAGCTGCAGCATTTTTTTTTCAACCAGAAGTCTGTCATCAAGAGTTACTATTGTACCTAGCACAGCAACCTCTTCCAGAAAGCAATCTATACCAACATCTGGAATAATATTTATAACAGTAAATGCTAAAAGACATTAAACATTGTGGAGGGGCTATAAATCCTCATACTTTAAGGTACAAACTACTCTCTCACTACCAGGGGTTAGGAGCAAAACTTTTGTCAGAAGCAGATTACCCCCTTATTGGCAGTGGCAGAGTTTCTGGCCCTTACCTTCGGAAAATCTGGTGGTGGCTATGAACAGAAACAAGACAGGGAACAGATGGGTCAACCAGTCTGATTGTGTTCCTAATACATTACCCTAATCAGAAAGTCATCAGCGAGACATAGCATCCAATAACATACCAGGTGACTTTGACAACTGCCATTTACACATGTCACAAGTTTAATCTGACTGACAGAAATGAAGGGAAGTCTTTGATCAGCTCTAAAACCTGTGTGGGAGCATACAGCCGTAGAGTTAGATGTGGCCACTCTGTGTCTTACCTTCTTTCCCATTTTAACAGCTTGCCATAGTTAGAAAGGCAGGTTGGCTCAATGAGAGAGTCTGGACACTGGAACGCCCACACTGCACAGTAAATATGGTGACTTACACTGACTTGAGCATAAATTTGATACCTGCATCAGGCAGGTATCAAATTTATGCCCGATTAGTTATTGCGCAGTAATGCATATGCAGATGCCTTACTGCACAGTAACACTTTAGTTAGTCCCAGGTCAGTCCTCACACAGGGTTAATGCGCTTTAAATGCCTACATGTGTAGATGCCAACCTATTCCTGCTTACTGTGCAGTAACTTACTCTGCAGTAAATTTAAGCTGGTGTAAATACACATGTAGACACACTCAGTGTCACTCAAATGATGAACTATCTCCAAGTGCTGGAGTTGTAAAAGCACAGAATACCTCTGAAGAACATTGTGTAGGTGGACAAAGTAGAATTAGAGGGTTGGAGCAAGCCAGGAATGTCTAAATGGCAAGCTATAAAAATGAGTAACTATCAAATCATTTAAGTTGAAGAGGCTGTATTTTAAAGAAGCTCAAGTCCACTGAGTGGAATTTTTTTTTTTTTAACTGTTTTACCCTTTGGTAGTAAAAACATAAATACATTTTAGTTCACCCGCTTGTTTAAAATTAAAGTATTTGCTTCAGGCTTCCATCCATTAGTATCTGCTCCTGCCTTGCCTACTCTGCAGTGAATGGGTAACCTACCTGAGTACAGTGAGAGTTTGGCAACCCCATGTGGTACAGAGTACAGCAAGGGCCAGTGTGCAGGCTTCTCCTACAGTTTCATATAGCAACAGTTTCATAGAGAAGTAAGGCTGGAAGGGACCTCAAGAGATCATCTAGTCCAATCTGCGATTGTACTAATGAAGTACTGTCTTCATCTCCCTACTATTTCAGTCTTGAGATCCCAAATCAGTTTCATCAGTTACTGGCAGTAATCCTTGCTGTTCCAATCCTGGGACTCCCTGGACTCTGTCCATGCACTTTCACCCACAACTTACACAATCAGATGACTCAACATAAGACAACCAAAGGTACAAAACCTGGGATGAGACGCTACCAAGCAAAGCAGGCAGGTATTATTTGTTTTGCAATTCTCAGAAGGGAACCTTTGCAGGCTCCTCAGGCAATGATTCAAAAACCTAGCCCAAGGAGAGAAGGTAATTTTAAACATTATGAAGACAGGGCCTAAAAACAATTCACTTCAAAAGTATTATCTGTGCTGGGAGGAACCAGCAACCTGGCACTAATGCTTTTGTCTGGCAAATGGCTAACTCTTGGCAGGTCTGGACATGGTGAAGAGGGAGAATGTGTCCTCTGCTGAGAGGTACGAAAGGTGCAGGAACTGGCAACAGGAACTTCAGACCCTTTTTTATTCAAAAGATGTGGTAGGTGAGATGGGCAGCAAGACTGCAGCCATGACAGAGCCCAGGATGACCATGATATCATGGCTCCAGGCTCTAGAACAGGAAGGAGGAGTGCCAATAAAAGAAAATGGAAAATAGTCTGTTTTTACGTTCCTGCCTGAAAAAAAAGGCAAGCCAGGCTGGATCTGGTACGTGCCTGTGCCAAGAGATCAGCAGTCTCCAGCATGCAGTCAACACAGACCTGGTAGAAGGGGGCTGCACATCAATCCTGTCACCAATCATACAGGGAAGAATTAGGGCTGCCTGAGGCTGTGTTAACTTTTCCATTTGAATCCCTATGAGACAGCACTCTGAGCATCCAGAGACAACTCTAGGCAGAGGAATTCCTAGCAGTGTTGTTCCACTACCAAGCTGCTAGGGAGAGCTATAAGGAGAAAGCCCCAGAACTGGTAGGATGGCCTTGAACATTCATGAAGTCTCAGGGGAAACTCACAGGTTCTGGGAGCTGAGCACAGGAAGACATGGAAGAGATTCGAATCTGACCCCAGCCCAGATAGAATGGTTTTGCTGGGAGTTCCCCATGGGGAACCTGAAAGTTCCCCTGACCAATTCTGTCTCTGTCGTGAGATGGGACAATCTGGTCCATGAATTTCACCCAAGATCACATGATGCACATGGATAACTTGTTTTTTCTGATACTTTCTTCTGGAAGGGTGTCAGTGCAAGGTGCTGGAGTGGGGCAAGTCTTAAAGCCCATAATTCACGGCCTGAACCACTCTGACCATATACATCAATACCTTTCATTTTCACATGAAAAAAAAAGTCACGTAGAGGGAGGGGCTTTTTGTTGCTCTACTTTGTTTTGTGGCAGGAAGAAGGTTGGAGTGGGGAAATATAAGGAATAAGAGAGGTCAGCCTTTTTCTCTGGAAGCCAAGAACATGCCTGGCGTAGCAGTTATAGCAGCACCTTCTACTAGGAAAAATAAAACCTAGTCTGTCTGGATTCCTCGCCGCTTAGGAGGCAGATCATAACGATATTCAGAGAAAAAGAAAATCCCAGACTGTTCGGCTTCCGGTGAGGAACTGAAGAAGCCGCCTTCGCAGATCTTGGAATCAGTCTGTATTTAATCTGGCCCTATGTATGCCTTAAAATGTTCATAAATCCAGACTACTGATGAAGGACTGAGGAGAAGATTTATACCTGTTTATAAAGTGCCCCTATGTCTTGATATCAAGGTTACAGTTCCTGAGCAGAATGAGCTAGTGAGGATTTTATTAAGAGGAGAGTGCTTTTCTTTCCTGGAAGCACTAGATACTGCACAGACCCATTAGCACTCTTTGTACAAGGAGCCACAAACCCTGGGCATTCTTCATAATTATTTGGGAAAATGTATTTTTTCCTCTTGCATCACTTCTGCTGATGTGTTTCTATAATTTTTTATACCCAAACATTTTTTTAAATCCTGGTGGTTTGTATGCATTATTTTTCCAATATTCAGTTGCCATGATAAGAAGAGTCCAGTAAGTAACCATCCCCTCAGAAATAACCTGAATGTGTTCATCTTCAAGCCATGCTACATGATCTATTTCTCCTTCCTAGATTTTGTAAATAGCTGAGTTAGTTGAATACTGAGGATGGCTACCTTTTATAGCTTGGGGAGGCTGCAGCATATATAGTTTTGTTAGCCTGTATTTTTTAAAGTGTGTCAAAGGTGATGAGAGCTCTGCAGAAAATTACTTCCCAAAATAGAGATAGCCGTAGGGTATATCCATATGCAGCAGGCTGATGCATGAAAATAACATCTTCCTCCCTAGTTCTAATTACTTGGCGCACAAAATACATTACTGTGTGATTTATTTAATAAAAGCATTGAGGAGTCACCATAATGAGCTCCTGCTTTATACTTTCACCTGCAACTATCTGGGTTAAGATCCTGGCATAGGTTACCCACATTGTTTTATATTAATCCTATCCTCAAACAACCTCTATTTTAAGAGCCTCCAGCTGAAGCCCTTGAGCATAGAGCTTTGTAATGTGAAAATACAAAGCCCAGAAGGAGCCTCATCTAGAACTGCAGAGAACAGCAAAGATAAAAAATGAACAGCATTAGTCTACTAGCAGGACATCTTGGCTTTTCTAGACTCCAGGGCCCTCCTCTTTACCAATCAGCACAGATTATTAACCTTCACTCACACCTGGCTTCTGACTTCTTCCTCCCCCATTAAGGGTTTTCACCTGTGGTTCATTTGCCTAACTAGAACCAAACTCTAAGGCAATCTATTGACTCTGTATTTGCCAGACTAGCATTCTTTTAACAGATTAATGGACCAGGCATCACTACTATACTCTGATTCTCTCCTGTTTGGGGCCTACACATCTTCCCATCTGTAGAAGAGGCAGCAAATATGCACATTCTCTTCCTTAAAGATATAAAGCTCCATCTTCTTTTGGTTTGGTTCCAGCCATAAGTGTCAATCTGGGCTCTTTTAAATATAGTATATTAAGCAGCCTACATCTCTACTGGCATAACTGGATAAAACTCCAATAAAGTCAATCAGGCTCTACCCATTTATATCCACAGAGAATTCTGTTGAAGATATCAACATGTGAGAAGAAAGGGTGCTTCCATTATTAACACCTGATCCTATGGAAAGGATTCAATGAAAGAGTTTATAGGTTTTAACTACAGCTATTTTACTGACACTACAGAAAAAAGTCTTGCTCTGAAAAAACAAATATGGATCAGGATCAGAAACAGAAAACACACTTTTATTTATGTGCTTGCCTTCCAATTATAGAGCCAGTACTGCTGGGGAGCTGAACATGCAGGGGAGGTTTTCCACTTGGACACAATTCCCTGTTCCTGTTCCCCTGTCCCATGATATATCATGTCAGCAAAATATATTTCATTCTCATGACTCAAGACTTGGGTGATGGAAGACGCGATTAGAAATAGAATTATTACTGTAGCAAATGTTATATGATCCTAATTTACAGATATTTCTGAGCTATTCATTGCTTCCTCCCCTTCCCCCCCACTGCAGAACCAAAAACAGCGATAAACTTGTTTTTAATTATTCTGTTAATTCATTCAAGTAAGGTGCTGACAGCACTGTGTGATAAAGACCAAGTTTTCCCTGCAGATCTCTTCCAAAGCACCTAACACCTGGTCTATAGCACCCCTGTATCGGGCCTAGATTTCCTGTACAACTCTGGTAACAAAACTCAGTGCCAAGTTAACAACAGCTGCTAACAAGATTCCTGTTATTTCAGCTCTGAGTCTGGCAAAGGGGTTCCATTGTGCAGAACTGTGCTGTCATTTTGCAATGAGACTGAGGTACAACTGAGGAAATCCTCTGATCTGAAGGATCTTTATCACTTGCATTGTAGGAGGAAGTGATAGGCTGAGATGCGCTCTGGCTGGTTTCTGTTACATCTGGAAATACTGAATACTGGGAGGGAGGTAATTTTTTTCTTTCCTTTTATCTGACCTACTTTTCAACTATTAATTTAATTGCAAATTATCCAGATAGAATGTGTCCACGATGACCAGAAAATGCTTTTGTATTGCTTGACATGCTAACTTAGTTATAACATACTGCTGATCTGTTTATTTTTCTGATCTATCCCACTGGAGAAACCCAGTTCTGTGCAAGCACACACTAGACCTTGATACAAACTGAAAAGGATCTACCACTCAAAAAAAGACACACTCAGAAATGGGTATCTTGGGACTTGAGATCTCGCTCACCATTGTGCACCGTATGTCCCTGAGCAAATGGGTTAGCTTTTCTCTGCCTCAGTCCCCTTCTGTCAAATGGGGAAAATGATACCTGACCTCAGGCTTTGAGATGGCAAAGCTTATCCCATGGTTGCAAGCTTCCCCTGTGAATGAATTCTTAACCAGCTGACACAACAACAAAAACTGAAGATGTTATTCGATAAATCCAGTCAGATCCCTGCCTCATCTCAATCAACACAGCTCCATTAATTTCAAGAGGCCTGTTTCAGCTGACACCAGCTGAGGCCCTGACACATTTCATTGTATTAAAATGTATTAAAAATGATTTATTCGGTCTTTTAACATGGGAAAAGAAATTGTGTCAAATCGATCATCTGTTAATATTTGGCCAAGTATGATCAAATAGCAGAGAAGAGGACCGGGTAGTACAGAGAGTGAAGCTCCTTGGTTTAAGAGCACTGAATGGTATGGCTTGTGTTTTTCCTTTGGCTTATCCTACTGAATTCAAGGGAGATACTGGCCCACACAGCCAGAGTGTAAGGAGAATCTGACCTTGTGATCACTGTGGTGGTGGTGGGCTATCCAAGGGGGGTGGGTTTCCATCAGTTTGCTATGATGAATTCATTGCTTTGTCAGAGCATTCAGCAGCCACTCAAACTAAACTATTACTTACTTTCCCAATCTACACAACAGTGACATTGTTTCAGGCTTCTCCTAACCCAGGAGCAATTTAGTGGCTCAATGTAGCATTATGATTCACAGTACAGCTTGATCCATCTCCTCTGTTATGAAACAGCAGTCCCATTTTGCAGATGGGTAAAGTGAGGCACAGAGGAGCGTAGATTCAATGTCACTAGTGAGTCAAGCCAAAAGTAGAAGCGGGAGGGTGCTGATTACTACTATTGAGTCTCACTGTTACAGGAATATCTTCCGAGCTGTCATTTGACTTATTATTACTTGCAGTTAGTTCACTGAGCAGATCAGTTTAGCATTATTGAAGAATTATGATCACTGCTGGTTACATGCTCTTCTAAAACCAAAATATCATTCCTGTGATTTACTGCAGTAAGTCCACCAAATAAACGTGACTGCTCAGCAGCCAACCTCAAACCTCTGGCAAAAGAGTGTACTTCTTACTATATTTGCAAAGCTCTAGTGTACCTTACCTTCAGGGCCGAAGAAATAGCCTGACTGACTAGTTCCTTATAATTCTTAAGTATAAAGGACAGATAGCATCAAGATTCAGTTCATGAAAAGGAACATCTGGTCCACATTTAACCCAGGGGCCTCTGGGACTGAGCAGTAATGCATCAGTAGGGATTGGTTATACAGCACATATTTTTTTCCAGGAGGTGAAGGTTGAGGGATGAGGTGGGGAGGGAAAAAGGCAGAGAGGACAGAGCACAGCTCCTGAACAGTGACTGATACAGGTGCTCTCAAAACACTATCATTATCTGGATGTCAGTGGGACTGTTCTATCACTATAAGTAAGTGACACTAAGGAGGAGAAGAAAGAAAGTGTGAAAATTACTAGCTCATGATATTTGGATCTAAGATCATTTGAGGGCAGATGGGATTTTGGGAGCCTTCAGGGAGTGTTTAAGTGAGATGCATGAAGGGGAGCTGGCCACTCTAGAGTTCAGCTGAGCTCACTTCCAAAAGCAAGTGTCAAAAAGCACTAGGAACTAGCACAGATTCTAATGAAGGGTATTTTTTTGAGGCTGGTGTGTAATGTGAAACAACAAAGAAAGGGTGAGCAATCAAACTATCTGTGGTGTTTCTCTTTTATTGATTAAGAGAATTCAGAGGCCAGTGATGCTCTCTCCCCATCTGTCAGCTGGCTCCTGGACTCTGCGTAGAAATTCTCTCACAGCTAGCAAGAAAGACCAAACAGTAGACAGGTATGCAGGGTACATCTGTCTAGCACTAGGGAGAGGAATGCAGACATGCCCCATGCTAGGTTCACACGTCAGCTCTGCAGCTGGAAGCAGACAAATAAACTCAGAAGGATGGCTTAGAGCACCACAGTAACATGACCATCCTGGTTCTTGATTCAGCTTGGCATAGTTAGTAGAGAGTATATCTGCACAGTGTTGCCTTAAGCTGCACTGACTGATCTTACATAATCCTTCTACAAATCCATATGGATGTTTTGTACAGCTACGCACTTTCTATTGTGAAACTTTGTCGCCCAGCTTGGAGAAACAGAACATATCAAAGCTAGAGCACTTATTTGTTACTTCTGTTCATGCTTTGAATGGAGGTTCATTACCTTCAGCTGCTCTTTTGAAGAAGACTTTGCAGCTACCACAGGTGAGAGCTCCGTAGTGGCACCCAGAAGCTTCATCTCCGCAAATCAGGCAAGTCTTCTGTGGTGGAAAGTAATAGTCAATGGGCAAAACGTGGTCCCTTCCAGCCTCCAACCTTCAGACACAAGGAGAAAGAGACAAAACAGAGTCAGCAGACAGGATGAATGGACATGAGTTTGTTGCAAGCACAGAATATCATGCTTGGGAGACTGTTCACTGCAAAAACTAGACTCAGAAAACACACATTTATTTATTTATTTGCTGCATTTCCCAGCAAAGGCTCAGGGCAGCTTATAATAAGAAAACAGAATAGCTTACACAATAGGAGAGTGACAAGAGGCCAGAACAACTTAAAAGGGAACTAGGAAATCAACATAAAACAGATCTTCTGAACCAGTGCGGGAAGGGAGTGGGCCTTTTTGGCAGGCATGCCACAAAATTAGCTCTGTACCCTCCCCAAGTGCCACTTTAATCTCCTTCCCCTGCCTGATCTGCTGCTCTGCTTTCTGCTTCCTTCCCTGTGCTCCTTGACTGATTTGGGGCTTTTGATTGTAGCTGTGTTGGTCTAAGGACATAGGCAGGAAAGCTTCTTTGGGTAGATGTGATCTTTTATTAGACCAACTGAGTAGTTGGAAAAAAGTTCTTTGCAAGTTTTTGGGCACAATCACCCTTCTTCAGGCATAGGAAATCTCTGCTGTTCTGAGACTCCAAGGAATGAAAAAAGCTAAAAATGTGGCCGGATGTCAGTAAAAATGTAAATAGGTGGAAATTAGGAAAACAAAAGGTAGAGCGGAGAAAGGAGGAGGGGAAAAAGTGTGTGTGTGTGGGGGGGAAGCGAGGAGAAAAAGTGGGGGGAAAAAACCCAAAGGTGAGTAGGGGAGACTTTATAGTAGTAGTAATTCAAGGTAGAAAAGAGGCTGTACTTTTTCACAGACAGCCTCTTTTCTTCCTTGAATTGCTACTACTGTAGAGTCAGCATCCCTCCCCCTCAGTCCCACTACAGCCTGGAGCTGCACGCCCTGCCACACCTCCCTGCCACTGCCAACAGTGCACAGCCCCAGTGGGCCCTGTGCCCACTCTGGATTGACCCCAGCAGGAGCAGAGCAGCCAGACCATGCACACAGCCCTGACCTGGCACCTGTGACTGCTCTGCATTGCCATGCTGAGCTGCCCTGTGGCTCCTCTATGCTGCCCCTGCTGCCCTGCAGAGAAGCCCAGAGGCGGTGGTGACAGCACAAGGCAGTGCAGTGTGGGCTATGCGCAGCTGCTACAGGAAGCACTGGGCAGTGCTGAAGGGGAGGGGCTGCTTTTCTCCCTTGCCAAGCATGTTTCTGCCTCACCGGTGCTGCTGTTGCTGCAGCCGTTCAGCATGAGCAGGCGAGTTTGCAGCAGCTGCAGGGCAAGTCAGGGCTGCACATGGGTCCCCGACAGTACCACAGGGTTGGAGCTAGTGGCTGCTTAGAAAGGCAGTCCAGTGCGGAGCCGCCCCAGCCCCACTGTGTGCCCAAGGGGTAGCAGGACGCACCACCGTGGGACGATGCCTGGGCCAGGTGGGACCAAGGGATCTGCCGTGAGCTGGATAAAGCCCCTCTGCAGGCCAGAACCGGCTTGTTGACCATATTTTGCCCACCTCTGGTTTAGGATTTCATAGGTCCCTAAACCAGCACCCTGATTTCTGCCTGGAAACCTACTGAGATCCAGTGCAGACTCTGGAGCTATGTGCTGTCCCCATCGGAAGGTGAACCACTGTGTTTGCTTCCAGACAATTTTCATCGGCAGCCCTACGTAGATGGGTCACACATCATTCAGCAAAGCAGCAACAACGGAGCTGAACACCCACTTTAGCACACACCAGTTTCATGCTGATGTCATCCTGCTAACTAGCGGAGTTATTCTTAATTTACAGTGTGAGAATGAAACCAGACTTAGCCTCTTTAAATCACTCCTTTCATGCCTAGGGCTTACCAGATGGCAGGACTGGCTTTAAGGGACTGAAGAGGAAACACTTTATGACAGGCTTTTGTAATGCTAATGCCATTATGGCTTCAGCACTGAGGCTCATCTGATATACTGGGTGAGTCTACACAAGATGCTAACTGCACTGTGCAGTAGCCTAATTTTACTGAGCAGTAGCGTGCAGGACAAAACCCATGCTAATATACTACTGAGCAGTAGTAGGCTACTGCAGGTAGCATCACTAAAAAGCTGTGCACCAGCGCTACTGTACAGTAATGCCAGGTACTGTGCATTGATTTAGTACTTGGTTATCCAAGTACTAAACTAAATGCGCCTTAACTACAGCGCATTAATGAACCTATATGTGTTCAGTGTGTTGCTGGGACCCTGCACTTTCTATAGGCTACTTGGACCAAATCCACTGAAGTGGGTATTGTTTTACTGGGGATGAATTTGGCTTTTGGATTTTTCATTTAGACCCAATTGCTGTTTACAATACAATCAAACCACGTGCAGGCTATTCATTTTTAACTACTTCTTCATCAACACTGCTGCTAACTCAGAAAGAAGAAGCCTTTGCTCTCCTCACCGCAGGTTGCAAGTGTGCAGCCTCTTTGTGGCCTACTGACTAGCAGAGCCAAAGCCCTACTCCAAAAATTAAACCTATGTTCTCTCACATAGTAGCAGCAAGGACTAATCGTTGGCAAGGGGCCAAGGTGGGTTGTTTATGACCATATTTTATTAACTGCTGAAGTTTCTATTTATACCACAACATTTCTGCCACTGAATTGGTACGTTCAGTGAAAACTATCCCTATTTCCTGACTAGCATATCAAAACCATAACCTTAAAGGGGACTGGACAGCTGAGTAAAAAGCAATAAGATACAGAGCATTTTGTCATGGGTCGTGGGTATCAGCAGTGACCAAAGTTCATTGTGGTAACAGGCTAATTCCTACTAGGAATCATAAAATACTTCACAAAACCTCAGCTGTCATCACCACTAACTGGCTCCCTTCGGCCACTCAGCTGACAAGCTAAAGAGTGAATAGGCCAAGGGAAATGAACTCTTTTCTAACATACAGAGATAGCCTCAGCTGGGAAATAAGGCAAAGATACCTCCCATGGAGAAAGAAGTGAATGACAATGCTGATGTTTTCTACACTGAACCTACCAGCAGACAGAAGGTCTCAGTTACAAGGGTTGTCCATCCAATATCTTTCACTTTTTATATGCCCTCAAACCCTTTATAAACCCTAGTCTCCCACATACACGTGAAATGTGGTATATTGCTCTTTCAAAATATGACTTCCCCAAAATCATAAAGAAAATAACAGTTAGCCGCCCTGGTATAGCACTTTGCTTTGAATTCACTCTAATCACAGGCGATACAGCTATAATTACAACTTTGTTTGAAAAGGCAGGACTTGATTAGAAGTGGACTTAGAGCTTACTGCACATATGCATAAAACACTTGAACCAGTGGGAGCCTTTCCTTTAAACAAGACTATATACTATTGCAGAGATCTCTAACAGCCTGTTGGAGTTGGTCCCTTCAACAACACAAGGAGCTGGACATTATCTTTGAAACTTTCCTCCTCCAAACACCTTTCCTCCTCCCTAATACCCTCAAAGCAGTCTGAGGAATTATGCCCTTCTCCATATCTATGTCTCACTTTAAATGCCCAACCTCTCTCTGGAAGTTGCAATTGACCAGAAAGCTCCTAGGAGTCCAATCTATCAGTGATACTTCTTAAACATCCAGGAAGGACTGCCATCAAGAAACTCTTCCCTACCACTTCATGGGTTGGAATGTTGTTCCCTCTGCACTGTCAATGCACATCAGCTGGGGGAGCTGGAAACAGGGAATGGGAGTCAGACCTGAGTTTGTAGAATATTCACACTGTTCATGGATTACCACGGTCATTTAGTTTCCCCCGTATTTTTGTTACCCTGCACCCCCCACCACCCATTTTGGCCATGATGAGTTTAGGCCAGTGGTTCTCAACCTTTCTGGACTCGAGATACCCCTCACTGGACTTGAGGCACTTCTTCCTCCATAACTTTTGTGAACTGAGTGGCACCCAATTTCAAAAACAAATTTATATATTACAGTCCTTACTTGCAGATGGGCCAGGCAGGAGGCTGGGGGAATCAGCCAGGGAGGGATTGGTCTGAGCCTGTGCTTCTCTGGTTAGCTAATCTCCTCACATACTGAGGCACCCTTCAAAAGATCTGATGGCACCCTGGTTGAGAATCACTGGTTTAAGCTATGCTCTCTCTGGGCCAGGGCCGTGGTCTTCTGTGTGCAATACAGGGGACGCATAAAGAGCCTTCCCCTACTCATTCAAGAGCCCGTGTAAGTACCAGGCAGAATCAAAGAACTTAGCTGTCATGCTCTAGATTATTAGAATAAATATTAATTGTAAATTGCTTCCAATATCAGCCCCATTGTATTAGCCAAATAATGTTAAATAACTGTAATATGGAAAGGGGCATTACATTTTGAACTAAAAACAACCTGCCTTTTCCTTCTAGTATTACCTGAAAAGCATTACTTTCAGATGTAGTTTAATACTGTATCATCTTTACTACACAGGTTCCTGAAATACAAATTATATTAATGGTGAATAAACTGACAGTAACAAGTTAGCATGTGAAAAAATACTCAGCATTGGGTCTTTAGTGTGAATAAATGATAGAGATAAATCAAAACAGAACAACAGTTTACTAAGGAAACAGAAGACAGCTTGAAGCTCCCAATGAACTAATAATAAGCAATATATGTTTCAAATGTTCTGAAGCTCTCTGGATTTTCCCACTTTCATGCTCCACTGTTCTTGTAACTTATCTAGATGCTAGAGCATACGAACACTCACAGCCTGTCTACAACTGAAGCTCATCATGGATTCATTCTATATTTATCTGCAATGGGACTGGTTTGGCCAGCCTTTGTCCGTTGTTCCCATGTGTTATCAGAATAATGGTATTTCTGCACTTTTGTATTTAATTCAAGAGTACCGAGGAAAAACTGTCATATCAAGGGTTAATTAAGCTAATACATGTGCATTATTTGCATGTTCCCTTTCCCAAGTATCCCCATATGAGTTTCAACTCTTTATAACTAAGAATTGATTTATCTTTGCTGGGCTTATTGCATTATCAATCATGAAATAAGGGAAGTCTGTCCTTTATATTTTGTTCTATGTGTGTTTCACACCTAGTCAGGCAAAGTAAGTTGTTACTATTAGCATCTTCAAAAGCTAGAATCTATATCCCTTATTTCTGAGTCCCAATTTGATCAATTAAGCAACTCCTAGGTGTAGGGACCTACTTAAATCACTTACGGAAACCACAGAAAAAAACGGTTTCCATGATCACTGTGAAAAATGGTGTTTCCTGTGATTTTGCGCAGAATCACCTGAAAAAATAAAAGCTTACCAGAATACAGTGGGGCAATTCCTGCAGCCATAGAACATATGGTTTGAGAGACAGCTACTGAGAGGCTAAGCTAGTGACATAGACTCAGTGAAGGTGCCAGTCAAGAAAGCAAAAGGGTTTTGGCACCATCTTTTAAGAATCCTGGCGCAATGCTGCAGCAATGCTGCAGTCTGAAGATGAGTGATTGGCTTCTCAGCCAACCAGCAGCAAGGTGGGGCTTGCTGTGAAAAGACATCAAAATCAGCCCTGTGCCCCATGAACAACCTGTGGAAATGCCTTCATTTCGCTGTGATTTAGGTGGGTCTCTACCTATGTGTATAATCTTCAAGATCAGTAACTCTTATGCCTCATCTAGACAGGAAAGCATTACTACATATAATGACCCAGTTATACAGGTATAGTTGTACTGTTACAAACTGTGTTGTGGTAATACTTACTCCAGTACAGGAGTGTCTTTTTTCAGGTGAGCTTACACCAACTTAAGCGAAGTTGCAAGAAAATAACTCTTATTTCAATTTAAATGCATCAACACAGGGGTATAGATGAGTATCTGAATTATACTAGTATAACTATTGGTGTAAGCTCACATCAATTTAAGCACCAATTAAACTGACATCATTCAATTGACATCAATTTAAACCAATTGGCTTAAATCAAACTCTTGTGTTTTTAGCTTAGAAAAAAAATATTCAGGTGCACAGGATTAATAATCGTTTTCAGCCTGGAAAAATGTGGGTCGTGGCATTCCCCAGGGTTCATGGAAAGCTCTCTGTCCAAATTTGCAGAGGACACCAAATTATGGGGCAAAGTAAACACACTAGAGGGCAGGGAGTGGATTCAGGCAGATTTGGACAGGTCGGGAATGTGGGCAGAACAGAATAGGATGCAGTTTAGCAAAGATAAGTGCAAAGTGCTATATCTAGGGAGAAAGAATCACCAACACACCTACAAGCTGGGAAGTGAGTTTCTAAGCAGCACAGCAGCAGAAAGGGATCTTGGAGTCATAGTTTACTCCAAAATGAACAAGAATCATCAATGTGACGAAGTGGTAAGTAAAGCCAACTGCACTCTTGTATGCATTAGAAGGTGCAGCACAAGCAGGTCTAAGGAGATGATACTTTCCCTCTATGTGGCATTGGTAAGACCAAAGCTGTAGTACTGTATCCAGTTTTGGGCACTGCACTTCAAGAGGGATGTGGATAACCTTGAGAGGGTTCAGAGGAGGGCCACTCGTATGGTTGAGGGCCTGCAGGTAAGATCCTACAAGGAGAGATTGAAGGACCTGAATCTCTTCAGCCTCCACAGAAGAAGTCTGAGAGGGGATCTTGTAGCTGTATACAAATTCATCAGGGCGGGGAGGAGCAAGAAATAGGGGATACTCTGTTTACCAGGGCGCCCCTTGGGGTTACTAGGAACAACGGCCATAAACTGACAGAAAGCAGATTTAAATTAGACATTAGGAAAAATTTCTTTACGGTGAGGGTTGCCAAAATCTGGAATGGGTTTCCAAGGGAGGTGGTTCTCTCCCCTACCTTGGAGGTCTTTAAGAGGAGACTAGACAAGCACCTAGCTGGTGTCATCTGACCCCAGCGCTCTTTCCTGCCCAGGACAGGGGGTTGGATTCGATGATCTACTGAGGTCACTTCCGACCCTAAAAATCCATAAAATCTATGAAATAACTTACAGGCTAGTTTGCTTTCAGCCATAAAACTGATCTTGCTTAAAGGCCAGTATCACTGCCTTTTGGCTTTCGTATATTTTGGGCCCCAATTTTCAGAAACATGAACAAGCTTTTATTAAAATTTCACTCTTAAGGGTAAGGATGAAATCCTGGCTTGCTAAATAGTTAACGGAGTTTTGAAATTGACTTCAACTGACTTCCGACCAAGATTTCACCCTAACAGTTTATGGAACTGATTTACACTTAGTTGCACTACTGTAAATTATGATCCTCTGAAGCCAAATGAGTCATATAAATATAACCGAGATCAGAGTAAAGCTGCAGTCTGCTTTCCTGCCTATCTGATCTAGCTATCAGTTATCCTCCAGGAATGTCGGTCTTCATGACGGAACAACATAGAATCCTCTTGAGCAGCAGCTGACGATCAGGCCCAGTGATCCTACTCTGCGTTCCAAAACTAAGTCGCACTTTTCAGCAATTTTCTCTTCTTTGTAATTCGATGTGATAATCAGAAGACATTGTTCCATTGCCAGTTTTCTTTAGAGGACTGACTATTCTTCCCTAACTAACTGGGTAAGCAGTCAGTCTCTAAAGTGCTACCTTGCTATAACTTCTGCCTGGTTTCAGATTAACGTGGCTACCTGCCTCTATCCTTCCCTAGGAGTCTCAGTTTACAAGGCTGGAATTTTGACATGTAGATTAAATGGGATGAAAAATGACACACTGCAGTATATCTGCCACAGTTCATCATGCATTCGCTGAGGCAACAAGTATTTTGTTGTCTTCCTACCCATGTCACACTACTTTCTCCACTTTGTTTGCCCATTCTGTCTTCCACCTGCATCCCAACTATATAGATAGCCAGCTCCCTGGGATAAATAAAGGCTGCTTTCTCTGAAGCACATCTGTACAGTGCCTAGCATAATGGGGTTTGATCCTTATTCTATGTGCAGGCCCTACCATTATACAAATATGAATATTAAACATTAGCAATAGTGGCACAACAATAGTTTGCTGCTCCTCTAATAATTCGTTCCATTTCCTCTGCCTCATATAGAGTCTGGCATCAGAAAATTACTTATGTTATCCTTAGCAATGGTTAAATGCTTCCTCCCCTTGCCCTAAAGATTCCTTATAGAAAAGTAGTAAATCTGGCGCTTTGTTTACTTCTCCCTCTGCAGCAATCATTACAATATTAATGGGAATGTGCCAAAAATTTAGAATATTTTTGTAGCCTAATGGCTTCAAGCTACAAAGCAGGATGATTGAGACTGGAGAGGCATAATCCAAACCCAAGTTGCCAGATGGTAAAAATAATAATTTCTCTGCAACAGAGAAGGGCATTTGTGTATACACACTCCTGCAGGGGTGTATGCATGTGTTTTTTTGGAGACTAACTTTTCCATCCAGCACTCCAGTGCATTATAGATCTCTAACTGGCAGGTTAAAAACACTGAGTGCTTACATTAGAAATGAGGCTAGTATATCATGAAAGCATATTTACATCTGTAACTACATGGCAAAAGTAGAAAAATGGTGTTCCTGCCAGCTGGAACAAGACACTAGAGCAGGATGAATCAACCAGCTGATACACATCTCATATTTGGACAATATGTGTGTATTTGCTCATGCAGATGATACCTTCATCAAAGTGCAAGTGATACTTGAATGACAATTTTAAGGTATGTAGGCAGCAACCCCTGTAGATGACTTAAAAGGGAACCTCACCCTACTGGGATGAAAGGAGATGAGCTAGCTCCAACTCTGTTCACTTTGATCAGAGTAAACCCTCCCACTAGCAAGTGCCTAAATAACAAGTAGTACCCATGGGGCATGTCTACACGTGCATTTAATTGCACCTAAATTTAATGAACATTTAATTTAATGCGCATTAAGCAACTTTAGGCAGGTGCCTACATGTGCAAGCATTAAAGCACATGGGGCATTTATACACATACTTTTTCATTTGGTGATGCACTGGAGATCTGCTGCTTTGGGAACAGATTCGATTAAACGAGTCTGCTCCACCTGTGAGCGGACGTGCACTGAGCTACACCGTGTGCAGTTGTATAAGCGGCGAAATGTGTGTCAGTGCACAGAAAATGGTGGTGGTGCACTTTTGAACTAAAGCACCTCCAAGGTGTTTTAGTTCAGAAGCGTGCTGTCATTATTTCTCAGCACTGATCCGCATTTCACTGCTTATACAACACAAGTGTTACAGTGCTGGGTGCTTTTCAAAGCACCTGCAGCTGTGGCACTTGCATATGTAAAAATGCCCATTAACGCGGTGCATGTGGACTGACTTAGGACTAAAGTTAGTCCCAAGTCAGTCTACACACACAGTGTTAATGCACTTTAACACGTCTAGATGTGTGTTAATACACTTTAACTATTCGTGCCTAAATTTGATACCTACATTTACAAATTTAGGTATCAGATTTAGGCGCAAATAGCCTAAATTTCCCATTTTAAGTGAGCACTAAGGGCATGCACGTGTAGATGCGCACCATTAATGCACATTAACTTAGGCTAATGTGCATTAAAGCGTCACGTGTAGATGTGCCCACAGGTCCTATGCCTCTGAGAGTTAAACAGAATGAACTGCCAAACATAAAGCTCACGCTTTGTTACCTAGCACTTTTCCATTAAGTGAGTGTCTCTACCATCATTTTGAGGCCATCCACTGCACCATGCTATCCTCCTCCAAGTACAGAGACCCTTGCTATGGACTCTGCAGTTTGAAATATGTATGGCAAGTGTCACAGCAACTTGTAAACCCAAAGAAGGAAGATAGTGTAGTGCAAGCAGGCACAACTTGTGTAGTCATGACGTGGGGCAGAGATTCCAGGCTTGGTTCATGACTAGAAGGCCAAGGTCAGAGCTGCTCACAAGGGATAACGGCTTTCAGAGAGGGATAAAAAACAACTTTGTTCTCTTTCTTCTTGGCACAGGATGGGGACACAGTGTAGTGCTGAAAGCACTCGGTGGGGGGAGTGATATACTACAGCATATAGCAAATTCCTAGAGTAGGAGCTATTTACCTGACACATGTTTGCCAAAAGTTAATTTTATCAAATGGTCCAGCTTTCATAACACACTCAGGATAAGATGAATATTAAATCCCTCTCCAGAGCTCACACAAAAAACATTTCCATCCACATAATAAAAAGCACAACCTTTTCAAGAACAGCCAGAGCACAAAGATCTGCAGTTCATCATATGTAGTTTCAAAGCTCCTAAAATCTTTTCCCCCTCCAACAGTCAAAATCCTGTGATACTTATGATGCACCAAGAAAAAGTATGTTCACTACCCCACCACATCTGTGTGGCCCCTGCACTTCATTCCTAGCCACCCACCATCTTAATCAGAACAACCTTTTCCCTAATGCACTTCATCCCCTCCATGCAATTTGCAATGGCTGGAACTACTTGGATCTTAAAACACAACTACCCAGTGATCTTAAAGGAGAAGTAATGCAGTTATGTTTGATGTGATCAAACTCCACTGACCCAAAGTTCCCAGTGTTTCATTGACTAAGTATATGAACTGCAGTGTATCATTATTTAAAAGTGCCTATTGGGAGAGGATGTATTTCTGGATGGCAGAGAGGGCAAGAACATTGAAATGGATTTTCAGCTTCATCTAATATATAGGGGGGGGGGGGGTGCAAACTCATGGGTAAGCCAAAAAGGAGTTCCAGGATTTCAGGGTTGCACACCCACCATGAATCATCCACCAGATAGGAACACTAATGTGGTCTTTTGGTCACATACACTATTGAATCTCCATCCTCGCAGGTTTTTAAGACCTGCATAGATAAAGCCTTGGCTGGGACAGTCCTGCTTTGAGGAGGGGTTGAATTAGATGACCTCCTGAGGTCCCTTCCAACCCTCATTTTCTATGATTATATGATTACATTTTCAACTGAACGCTCTGTAAAAGGAACTTCATGCCAATGAGTGTGCAAGGATAAGGCTAAGTAAGGATCCAAGTTCCAATGCAAGGAACAGGTTTAGGTAAGAACACTCTTGCCTTTTCTATGAATGATCCTCACATCTTTTTTTTTACATTGGTATTTGACTGCTGATGACACCAACAAAAGCAGGACTGAGTCCTTACCCCACAGTCACTGAGTTGCTTTGATTTCAATAACAAGTTTTGCCTGGAAGCATAAAAGCATCCCATTCTTTAAAATGCTTTTAGTAGTTTAGTCTGTAAACACACAGTTTTGAATATTGAATTTTATTTCTCTTTTCTAACTAGCTTTGAATATGTTTCCAAATTGACTGTCCCTTGCTTTCATGTGTGGCTACCAGGAGTGGAAGTAGAAGATAACATCTCTTAGACATCAGTAAGCATGGTACGCAATGTGAACAAGAGGGGCACGTCCATAAAAAACACATCAGAGAACACAGTCTTCATTCTGAGCTCAATAAACATTAGCAGGATTCATGGAGGAACTTCCAAATTGCCCTCAGAAAGAGGGCAAGGCAGATCCAGCACAACTTCAGAATGAAGGATACCAAGAAGCAATGACAGCATCCAGCTTTATAGTTGATACGGCAATTCTTGCTACATAGGTAACCTAGAAGATTTAGAATCCCTCACCCTGTCATATTCACACCCTGCTGTGTAGGAAATACTTGAACAAACCCACTGTAAAATACTCTGATTTGAACTTATTTTCCCCCAAATTTCTCTACTTTACAAACCTTTGGCCCTATGTTATCCTCCCTGTACATTACAGGAATAATGCCTCTTTGTCATTATCAAAGGAATCTGCATTATAACACATTCTTTTTTCATTCCTGTGCTTAAATGGAAAATCAAGTTTTTATAACCATCCTGGGGAAAAAGTTTTTAGCCAAGACCTCCACTTATGCGTGTCACTCCCCCCTTTTTTTTTTGCATGACCTATGCCCATGTGGCTAGGGACATCCTCAAAAAACCTTCTAGCCCAAGGAATCCATCCCAGAGGTATATACTTTGGAAGAATGGAAAAGGGCTGTAACATCAATCAAACTAATAGGCCCCAATGTTCAAATTTTGACTGTAACTATAATCAGTAATGCTAATTCTTCAACCAACTTCTACATGGAGCATAAAGAAGGGAAAAAAAGGTTAAAAGGTTGAAATGGCAGAGACATATATTTCCCCACCTAAGAAACAGTCGACTTAGCACATGTATAACAGTCTTTGCTTCACACACAGACCTTCTCTGTTGAACAGCATACTGTGCATGCCCATGAACATGGGGGAAAAACCTGGTTCAAAATCTTAAGACCTCTACCCACTGAATTCCAGGCAGCGGCTTCAATAGATCACTGAGGAGAGAGGAACAGATGACATATCTGATATAGAATACATCTATGAAGAAAATCAGTCTCAAGTACATCACAGTATGACGTAGGACTGACACCTGAATGAAAAGCACTTGGACTGACAACCATGAGGTCAGCAGAGCTGTAGACAATATTGCTCTGGTGACTTGGGAGACACCTGGAATCTCCAAGGACAAGACCTTGGTGTCCTTGGTGCACAGAGAGCCCTACTTATCTCCCACAGAAACAATCTGTCCTGTCTAATATCTTCTAATTTCATTTAACCTGCACCATGATCCTCCACTCTCAACACCAATTACCATGGCAACAAAAAGAACATGTGACTGTAAAGAAGATCACAAGTAACAAGATAGCTTTAATTTATATGTTTATGCCCCTGAACAGCACTGCCAAAATGACAGACAGAGCACTGGCTTAAAGAACATACCAAAACCATTCCTGGGCTGCTGTTTTATTTTGCATCGTGCAACAGGATTGAATTATCACTTAATAGCATACTTCTCTTATGTACCCAAAAACTATTTCATCTCCCTTGTAAAATCATTAGCACTAGCAATATTTATCTAATCATTTTGAAGAGAAGACATAAGCACCTCTCAGGGAATTACAAAGGCTGGCTACAATGTAAACATCTCCAAAGGTAACAGGGGCTACCTATGTCAAAAACCAGTTCTAGAAACTCTTCACTAAGGTATGTGTCTAAGCCACTGGTGTCAGTGGCATGACTTTCATAAGATAGCTTTTAATGTGATTTGCAGAATTTCACTCACTGGATGTGCCAATACTGGTCTCAGTTCTCCTGGGTGGCAAGATTCATGTGTAGAAATCAGCATGCAACCAGAGGCCAAAGCTTCTCTCTGCTTATATCCTTCATCCGCTTACAGGCTTCTAACATTTCTGCTATGCATAGATCTTAATACCTATGCCCCACTGAAAAATTGTCAAAATGGCTTCTGTTCGTAAATGTAAGATCTAGTGGCAAAAACCCATTAAAGTTAAGTAGTGTAGCACCAAATAAACATGACTACAGCCCTCAAGACTCTAGATATGGAGGCAGTTTGATAATAAGAAAAGAAGTATCATGAATAGCTTATGAATACTATCATGACAAGTGCCATCTGAAAATGCAGCAGCTTCTTTCCATTGCTTCCTATGATTCTGGTATAGGTAAGCGTTGGTCATCTCCATAGCTACTAGCAAGGATCAAAGAACCATTCC
>NW_005841956.1:2230075-2230378 GCF_000455745.1 Alligator sinensis
AACTGGAAACATCCATTTCTTGCTCTGTAGGATTGTTGTTGCCCACATGTAATGTCAATACGCACCAAGACTATGGATAAAGAGCAAGTTTGAACCGGATGTGAGCTTGACGTGATTAACCCAGTTTCATCAGGGCTAATCAGCAAAACAGATATTGCCAGTAACGAGGTGAGAGTCCAAGCTTTGGGATAGGGATCAGCCAAAACCCTGTCATGTTGCTGAGCAACCTGTGCCAAATGTGATCTACACTTAACTTTGCTCATATTTTCCTATCCAAATATGACCCAGTGATAGACAATAGAT
>NW_005841956.1:2230409-2263067 GCF_000455745.1 Alligator sinensis
GCTGAGGAATATGTTGATTTCTCCCCTCTTCGCCCCAGAAGAGCCAAAGCCAGGCTGCTAATCCAATATTGTTCCACAAGAGGAACTCTCTGGACTGAAAACATAATACTCATTCTGAAGAAGAATTTTGCATGCCTGCAATTCAGGTCTATGCAAGGTGCTTATCACCACACAGACTTTTTTCCCCATGTAGCAGAAGTGAAAAAGAGACTGTATCCTTCTAAATGTTACAGGTCATTAACAGACCTTCCAGAGTAAACTGATTTAAGCCCAAGTTATCAAAGCATTCAGTTTTAATCATATTTTAAATCAAGACTGACTTAACTGGAGCAAGGCCAGTTTAAAGCAGCCTAACATCTGCCCCAAACACATACATACACAAATCACTTTGTCAACAACTTAAATGTCCTGCCCATGATGGAAAGCAACAGCTGTTTAATCATCACAGCAATATTATACAACCTGTAGGGCAAGAGGTGAAGAACGATGTAAAACATATGCAACTTGAAAATGAACGGGGGAATGGACGTTATAACACCTTCACTCTTCAAGCATCTCTATATCACCAGCATCAATTCCTATGTGTTAATTGTCATGACCCAAAAGGCATGATTGTGTGTGTGCTTTGGCACCAGAATTATCCCCGCCAAGTTGCAGAGCATTGCACGGGAGAGTTTCCTGTAGCAAGAGGAAACCCCGGTGCAGGGACAAGTTTCCCGCCTTTTCTGCAGCTTCTTTTGCAGGGTGCATTGCTCGAGTTGCAAGAGAAATGCACGGTGCAAAAGAGTTCCCGCCACCGGTATGCAAATTTGTTCCCCGTGATTGGCTAGTGCTAAATTATTCACACGTGGCGGCTAACGATTGGCTTGTTAGCCGTAAAAGAGGCTTGAGCGGTTTCCGCCCAAGCCGAAGAGGACTCCACATCCATCTCGTGGGGACTCTGGGTACACGGCAGGGTAATAGAAACCCTGTGTGAGATCCAGAGGAGCTTGGCGGCCTGATCCACCGCCCACCTCTTCCCGTCTTCGAGCGCGACTTTTATAAGACGTATTTACGATTTCTATTTTGGTGGCTTGTTCACCCAGAGCATCCGGAGCTCTGCACCGTGGAGCCTAGCAACCTCCACGAGACCGTCTGTGTTGTCTGTCTGTAACTGCAACTCAATCAAGTTCTTCAGCCTACACCATTGCCATCTCGGTGTAAGTATACAATCTTTAAAACTACCGATACGCGTCTGTGCCTAATTCCAGCTCGACGGCCTTCCCTCTCCAACCCGGCGTGCCCGGGCTACTGGCCACAGCCCGCGTGCAGCACGAAAAAGGGCTCGGGTCGCTCCCGGCCCGCACATTAATATGAAAATGGTGGGGTCTTGTGAATTCAGGTTGGGCTGTTAATACAAAATATGTAAGAGAACAATCCAGACTGACCAGCTGTAGAAAACTGGTGCTCTTGGTTTCACCTTCTGATTAAATTGCTACCAGTTTTGCTAAAGGAAAAGAGCATCTGTAAAATATCATATTGTTATATAAACCAATTTAGGAAAAGCAAGGCACAGAATTCTGCAAGAAGCAAGATCCAAAATAGTCATAACATTATTTAAGTTAGGCTTGTCCATTAAACACATTTTCTTGAGAGTCTGACCATCTCTATTTCCCTCCTGAAGTTCCTTTTCATGAATAAACATTTCCCTTCAGGTTCTGGCCTGCACAGTACATACAACATATGTTTAACATAGAACATATAATGTATTTAAAAGAACTTTCCCTCTTATATGGCCTGAAAAACAAACACAGGAAAACCCATTAACATTCTGTAAAAAGAAAGTGACAGAAAACTGAAGTGGATGGATTTAAATCAAAGTTATTTAAATACTAATTTAAATCAACATGCAGGAAGCCTCAGTTTAAATAACTGGTCTTAAACTTGTTTTATGTATATTCCTTTGGGATATTTTCCTAAAGAAAGCTTTATTATAATGGGTAGGTAATCATTAGTGCTTCATTAGAATTCAGTCTATCCATGCGCTGTCTGTTTTCCCCCAGTGTACATAAATTGCATGGAATCAGCTTGTAAAGAGTGTAGAAACACAGTCACCTTGAAAACTTACATTTTATACAGGAATTTTGCACCTACAGTAGTTGTAGGTAATAGAAAACTGAATAAAATATGATGACATTAGCAAAATAAAATAATCTATTTTTGCAAATTGTGATTATTGTGCATCTAACAGCACTTTATGTGTAGTCAGCTTTCGTTTACAGTCAGCAAGATGTCCTTGCTTAGCCAGAAAGATCCTTTTAAACTACCAAAGAACAGTATTAAAACTCCAGCAAAAACCACCGGGACTAAGTACAGACAGTCAAAAAGCCTGAGGCAGAATTGATTCAATCTAGGCAGCTTCTTTTAAGCTGCATAGGATGAACCGATAACTGGGGAAGGCAGGGGGAGGCCTGCACCGACACAAGTCAACAGGTGGGGGGCGCTACAGCACATCTCCCAGCCTGATGGCCATTGCCAGCTCAGCCAAGTGTCCCTAATTAGCTCCCCAGTACATGCCCCCAGGCCCCTGCAATCCTCCCACAGGGGTTAAGGAGCCCCCTGCCCAGTGCTAGCCCACCTTGGGGGAACCTCCCTCTAAGAAGGATTCCCCCAGCCTGGGATCCTTGGCCCAGGCAGCCCTGGGGAGCTGAGGGGAATCCCACCCCACACTTTCCACTGCCACAGGAGGGAGGAAGACAGGAGTCCTCCCAGCTGGATGCCTGCCTGTGCAGCCCAGCCTGGGGGCACCAGGGAGCCCCAGCCTTGGGGGGCTTCCCCCCACCTCAGCCCAGGGCCCTGAGCCCTAGGGAGCCCCAGGGAGTTGGGGGGAATTCTTCCCCTTCCAAACCCCAGAGCTGCTTCCTTAGCCCCTGCACGTCTCAGGGATAGCCTAGAGCAGCCTCAGGGTGCAGAGGGAAATTCTTCTGCTCCCCTGCAACTAGTTGTGCCTCAGGCTTGCAGCAACTGATGTAAAACCAGCTGTGGAGATGTAGCGGCTAAGGCAAGCAGCTCTGGGGTTTGGGAGAAGAATTTCCCTCAGCAACCTGAGGCTGCCCTTGGCTGGGGGACCCTGAGCTGGGGTGAGGAGGAGCCCCCCAAGGCAGGGGCTCTCCAGTGCCCCCATGCTGGGCTGCATGGGCAGGCACCTGGCTAGGAGGACTTCTTCTTCCTCCCTCTTGTGGCAGCTGCTAAAGCAATTAGCAGCTGGGAGGGGGGAGGCCTGCCAAGGGTCAAAAAGACCCCACCACAGGGGCTTTCCTTCCCCCCACGTGCTGTGTAGACTCTGGCTAGGGGAGGCTGGGGGTCTATTTCCTGCCCTGCCCCCATCCCTATGAGCTGACAGGCACAGGCAGCAAGCAGGCTAAGGAGCAGAGGGGCAAGGCAGTCCTTGCTCCACTGGAGCAGACAGCATAGCTCATGGCTTCAAAGCATCCTGGGGTGCTGGGGGACTGTGAGTTAACTTGAACCAGGAAGGGGTCTGGGGCAGAAATTCCATAAACCAGTTTGACCTAAATCAGTTAAGTTTGATACTACATACAACCAGGTTTATCTTAAACTGGTTTTGGCCATTTTGAAAGCAGCTTATGTGCACTGAACTTCTGCTCTGTTACAAGTTTAAACCAGTTTCCGATCACTTAAACCGGTTTATATATAACTTCTGTCCCCAGCCCCAGTTTAGTCAATTTTTTGCAGGATAAAGGATTTTAAAATGTGCTTGCTCAGAAATGGAATATTAAAAAAAAAGTTAACTTAAAAATGTCATACTAGCTGTATCCTTTAAAAAACCTAATTCCCAAGATGGGCACAATTCAGCTATATATCATGACACCAAATGGATTTATAGACAAACCTAGCAGGATTCTGTGTGTGAAAAGTCATGTACCAACTGAACTACTCAGGAAGTGGAAAAATCACCATGAAACTCATGACCAGGAATGACTTGCTGGCAATGTTTCCTGTAAGGAGTAGTAGTCCGTGAGCGTGCTGCTTCGGTCCTGCCTCCCCCGTTCAGTGCAGCATGGGACACTTACTGAAGGTAAGATCTTCACTCCTCACCTAGGGCAGGCAGTCGGGGGCTGGGGCCTGGGGGCTGGCGCAGGGTCCGCCGGCTCCGGGAAACTGCTCCACTCCCCTGCATCGCCTTGGGGAGCAAGGAGGCACATGGCATCAGGACCAGGAAGTGGAGCACTTCCCCGGAGCCGGCGAAGCCCGTGGAGCGGTTCCCTGGAGCCAGCGGAGCCCATGCCAGCCCCCAGCCCTAATCCCCGCCTTGCCTCACCTCAGGAAGGAGCTGCTGCCTGCCCTGAATGAGGCTCCGCCAGCTCTGGGGAACTGCTCTGTGGGCTCCACTGGCTCGAGGGAAGTACTCCATCCCCTGGTCCTGATGCCACATGCCTCCTCGCTCCTCGAGGTGATGTGGGGGGAGTGGAGCGGTTTCTTGGAGCCAGCAGAGCCTGCGCCAGGCCCCGGCCCCTGCCCCTGCCCCTGCCTCACCTCGGAGCTTACCTTCAGCTCCTCTCCCAGTGCGCGGCCTTGAAAAGTTGGTGCGTGGCCAGACTTTTAGTTGTGCACAGCTGCGCACGCGCGCACTTTAGAGGGAAACTTGCTTGCTGGTATTATGGTATGGACTTCATATAGAAAGATAAAGAAAACAACCAGACAATTGCACTCTCTGTACACACACTGCTACACATGACAATCAAAATGTAGAAGTATCCTGAGCACTATGAATATTGTTTGTGGCTTCAGCCTATACACCAAAAGTGTGCTAAACAACTGTCTAGTACTTAAGATGGCAATTATTGCATGTTTAAAGTAAATGGCTGAAAGGAGATAGTAATTTCTTTTTCATATGGCAGGAAAGTTCCTGAGCTCATAGAGCTAGACTGATTTATCTTAGTTGATATGGCATACGGTTTTCAATTTTCCTCTTTTAAAATGACTGTTCTAATGATATTTTCCCTTCCTGATTCTGTCTCTTCCCCATATGCCAAATTTGCCTTATCCCTTGTGGGTTCAATCATACTAAATTTCCTATGACTGGTTTTCAGTTTATGGTAGTTTTGACTCAGGTAGTGAACATCTTGTCATCTATGTCAATAGCCACACGCTCAAAGCTAAAACAGTATTTGTTAATTAATTCTCATTGCAGAGACAAGAGTGTTGGAAAAGAACACTGGTGCAGGTGGTCTCTAAGGTGCAAGCTCTGATACTTAGTTTGAGAAAGTGAGGGTGGGGCATCCAGCACTGATTCTGTGGGCCCGTTTGTACCCATCCTGTTCCTAGCTGCAGCATATGTTAAAACAGTGTTCCTTTAGTTTCCAGTTTGTAGGTGACAGCTGGCTCTAACAGCTGTACACCAGCACAGAGCAGCCCTCTTTCTGCCTGCCAGAGAAACACAGCTGCTTATTTACCTGACAACGTGGCTTTATGTATCCAATTCTGCAACACTTATACTTAAGAATAGCTCAATATATATACAAGGGGTTCAGACATGGGCCCCACAATGCCTAACTCAGTCCTCAGACAGAAGAATACAATGCCCATGATAAAAGCCTCAAGGTATTTATGTCAATCCTAAGGGCAATTTTTAGGTCAACCCTAACTACCAGTGTAGATACCACCTCACAGATTGCTTGAAAAGCCTACAATGGTAGCAGTAGTTTCTTTTGAGACTGCTTATTTGGTTACAGGATCTTCATTTAACTGGGCAATTAAATTGTTGCTGAGGAGATCAGTGTCACAAGGTCTGAACTAGGGGTGCATCAACAGAGATTTTGGGGGCCAATACCAATAGCTGATTTTTAAGGATACAGATTGGCCAATACTGATCTGATTTCCAATACAGCTGTGTGCAGCTGGTAAGTCTGTTGTGGTGGAAGGGGAGTGGGGAGGGAAGGGGTGTGGGGGGCAGGGGTAGGGGCAGACACTGCCCAGCCACGGTGTGGAATGGGCGGGCTGCAGCTGTGGGCTGGACCCAGGGCTGCGCTGGGCTCTTCTCGCTAGGGGTGAGGCTTGGAATGGGTGGTGGTAGCACTGGGACGGGGGCCATGGAGGGGGCTGCACCCACCCAAAATTTCACTGTAGCCCCTCTCCCAACACTGCCACTGCCTGCCTGGTGCAGCCCCGGCTCTTCCTGGTGCGTGGGTGGGGGCAGGGGTTGAAACGCATACATATTTATTGGCCAAATTATAGGCCACTTAAGGCCGATTTCCAATACAGCCAATTTTCTTTATATCAGTACTTAATGTTTGACCAATGTATTGGTACACCTCTAGTCTGAACTTTTACTGATGAATAAAGCAAGTAAGTTAGAGGAGAGGCAAGGTCTTAGCTAAAGCATGGATTTTGAGCATTGGAAAAACAGCAAGGAAAATCAGAAAAAAGACACGTGTGACTTAAAAAGCTGTGGACTGTATAGCAGACTTAAATATGCACTGCAGCTACAACGTTAAAAATCAGTGAGAAAAAACTATGCTGTCTATTATGGATTACTCCATGTACCTCAACCACAAGAAAAAGCAGGAGAAGGGCCTGCCATTACTATGTTAGGCTGAAGCTATGCTACAAGCTTTTGCCAGTGGTGTTAAGGCATATTTTTTTTTTAAATAAAACATTTTTAAACTGGCCAAAGCCATAATACAAATGCAGTCACAGCAGCATGGAAATGCTTTTGCTAGCATGGTTTATTTAGTTTTAGAAAAGTACATGAACTATACTGGGAAATTAACTTTCAGCTGTATTTGCAAACCCTTACAGCACAGAGAAGGCCTTACTTTTATACAACAATAACATCTTATGCCTCTTTGGCAGAATGTTCTTTGAGCAATCCTATTAAAGAGGATATTATCAGTTCTAATTAAACTATCCCAGTAAACTGTGGCCTTCTTTCTACTTATAATCAGCTACAGGTGTAGCTGCACAGGTACAAATTTCCAAGCATCTCACATTTAATGTCATTTTTTTAGCAAGATCGTTGCCTGACCAGTGACCTTGCCAAACCTCCAGCAATACCCTACAACATTGCGTGCACATGTGTATGGCTGCAGCTGACAACTCTGAATAGCTACAGGCGTACCTATACACGTGCAGCGCACCTACACACTTTACAACGTGTTGCAGTAGACTCGATTAATTGAGTCTGCTGGAGCGTGGTAATTACCATGCAGACTCCAGCATCCCTACGTTGCAAAGTGGTGGCGGGGGTGCCTTAATTAAATGATGAGCTTTAATTAAAGTGCCCCCACTGACATTTTTCAGTGTGGAGATGCTGATACACGTGACATTTCTGGTGATTTAATTAAAGTGGCTCTCGGAGCCACTCTAATTCAAGTGTCCCCACCCCCCCACTCCCAGAGCACATCTATAAATGCCCCAGGCATTGTTACCATCCCAAAGTCTCCTGAGATCAACAGCAACTGATGGGTGCGAATATGTCAATACCTGAGTACAGGTTAAATGTCAGGAATACCTGATATACGTGAATAGACCCAAGCATGTGTGTTATTATATTAGTGCGCTCTTATATTGGCACCAGCCAGACAGAGGCTAAGTAGACTGAATGTCAGAAATCTAAAAGTTCCTTTTGGAAATTGTAGAAAGTCCAATTCTCCTGTCTTTTAGGCCAGTGCTACAGTGGGTCAGCCCCACTGATCTTAGAAAGTTTGCTTGTGATCTACACCAGTGTGAAAAATCAAGATGTGATTTCTCAAGCTAACCTTAGCATTCAATATGCTTCAGTTTTACTGAATGGCAAGACTGCTGGAGACCCAGACTTCTGGGTTCCATATAGCCACACCAGCCCTCTGCACAGCCTCTCAGCTTTGTTCTTATTCACAGTCAGAGAACCAAAGCAGACAGAAATCGTTTTCTCTTAAGCTTGCCTAGAAACTAAAACACAGATGTTAGGTCTAATTTTAGGCTGCCCAGCCTTGAGAATGTTCCCTTAATGCTCTTTTAAGCAACTGGAAAGATAGTCATCTCAGAACTGTTGAAGGTTTAGAATAAAAGCAGAGAGGCTCCTACCCTGACCCAAACTCTCCTAAAGTCTGAGAATAATCCAGATAGAGCCCAGTTTTCATTTGCAGCTGCTGTACTGCTGCTCTAAACCTCACCACCAGTAGATTTGGAGTGCAAACCTTGCACTGCTGACTCTAGAGGATCTATTCAGCACAGGAGAATCGTCCTGAGACAGGGAGTACTGGTCCTCCTTCATTTTAAACTGAGAAAGTTTGCATGGACAGGTGGGAACACTGCTGTGATGAATGGCATGCCTGTTCCACATGTGCTACACCCCCAAGTGGATGTAATGTAGCCACCTTAAGAGTGGTGCTGTGTGCACACCAATAAGCCTGAGGGACAGAGCTACTAGCACAGGCCCAGTATTGTTTCATGTCACCTGTTTTGGGATGCAGCACATGTGAGACAGGCATGTCTTGCTTCATTGCAATGCTTCCTGGCCTGGTCCAATGCCAGTGTAGGTATGACCTAAGTTACAGTTACGGACCAGTCCTGCACTAGCCTAGACAGGACCAAGCAAACCCTGGTATTTGGATTAGGCTGTTCAGTAGGAAAAAAAGGGAAAAATAATTGGTTATGATCTTCTTCCAAACTTGTCTTTTTCATATTGTCGCTGTGAACTCAAGCAGACCAGGAAATGCTAATTTTCTTTGCAAGCGTGAAATAAAAAAACATCAGTGAGCACTTGTTCTCCTCTCACCACAAAGGACACACAAAGTAGCAGTGAAGTGAATATTCAAACCAAGTTGAACAGCAATGAAAGCAGACATCTTTCCCGTTCAGACAGAACAGAAGGCAGTAGGCGCATATCCTTCCAAGGACATGGGCTTTTGACCCTGGGAAAGAATGGGTAAGGAAACTATTCTACTTGCAAGGTTGCAGTTGCAAGGAAGTACATTCAAAGTATATAAGTTAATGTTCTTCCTGCCCATTTCAAGAGGCAGTTCATATCAAAGGTGCTTTCAAAAGAGAAAAGAGTGACCCAAGCTCCAGGCCAGTGTTCCCTTTCTCAAGAAGGCAGGATCTAGTATTGAAGGCTACCAGTGAGCTTTTGCTCAATGCAAAAGAAATCCCATGATTACCTATATTTCCTGTATGCCAAAGGCTGATTGTGGGGCCCATCCACAGATGATGGGTCTCAGGGTAAAAAAGAAGGGTTTAAAGCTGAAGAGGGTGGGGTTCTTCCATTTATACCTCTTCCACCCTCCTACTAGCTACTTATCTAGCTACACTTCTTCCTTCAGGCTGTTTGGCCTGGTAGGAAATAAACTTAAAATCCTGAAGCGAAGTTCACAGGGGCCAGATGAGAAACATGAGGCATAAGTTACACTGTAGTAAGCAGAGCCAGTGGAAGAAAATGGACAGAACCATATTCCATTGGAAAAGGTAGTTTCATATATATTGTAATGATTTAAGGGCAGATATATCAATAACATTTTCAACAGTGGGAAATCAAAATGAACAATTCTGACTCCTGTTTCACTGTGATAGTCTTAATATTTCCTTTATATAAAGCAACAATACTTATTTTAAGTTTGTTGTTTTGACTAATTTCATTTGGATTGCACAGAATATGAAAACATTGATTTTAATTCTACGCTATTTAATATATTCTTAGGTATTTAAAGTAAAATGTTTCAAAAATGTCTATTTTAGAAGAAATTTGAATTTGTGTTCCAATTCTGTTTTTCAATCAGAAACAAAGAATGGTATGTACTCCTGATTCTAACTAAGTAACGCTGAGTTAGTTGGCTGGTATGATACATGTATGAAAGGTACCGGAAAAAGATGATGAAGTGTGCACAACAACCTATAAACTATTTCAGTCTTCCTTAAACACTGAATTTTTAAAACGTTCTATTAAAACCAAACTTCCATTTTGTCTGAAAGAGACACATTTAAAAAACTAGCAGGAAAGATGACTGCATAGGCTATCTAGAATGTTAATTCTAACTTTGATTTCTGTCATGTGATAAGGTATCATTTAAGTTAAAACTTAGACCATACCAATTAATGCATCATGTGACATGATTGGCAACTCCAAAACCCACAGCAACACATCATAGATGCAAACACACAAAAGCCCAACCTACAGCCACCACAGCAGCATGTGTGGTCTATCCCCCCCATAGTCTCAGGCCACTAGGAAACAGCTCTGGGCCAGAAAGATGAATAAGTCCTCTAAAAAAGCAAGATTCTGGCCAATTAATCCACGGGACACTAAGAAAACCTTTTAGATCAAGGTAAGATACCAGAAATTGATGGAAACACAGGCTGTTAACAGGCACCAACTCGTGGTTAAAATGTGCAGAAATGGAAATGAAGATGAGATCCGTTTTCTATCACTGGTAAAAATCCTCCAAAGGAACATCTCTCAGAGACAGGTAACATATTTTTATAAACTTTATATCCTTTACCATGTTTATACTTTTAGAATGTTTTTCCTTTTTTACTTCAATTATAAATCAGTACATAAGGGGAAGTACCAGTAATGACCACATCACATTTTTATAGACCACGTTACATTTCCAAACCACTAGACAGATACAAAGTAATTAATCCTACACGTTCGTAAATTATGACTATGAAGTAGAACTACAATCATCATAAACTCTCTGATGCTTTGCAACCTCTTAAGAGATAGCTAATGGTCATGTACAGATGTTATGTTTGTGCTGGGTGAAAAGCCCTTCTCCCAGAACAGAAAATGTACGGTCACTCCAGGACTTTCTTTTGAATGGCTCTTCTGCATGGAAGTTCTGCCTTTTCTAACCAGGAAGATCTCTTCCCTCCTTCACTAACTTGAATAGGAACAGCCTGTGTTTCCATATACTTTTCTCCCATTTTGAAGACACACAGTATCCCACAGCACTCTAATTTCCCTCCCTCCAAGGGAGCTGTCAGGGAGCCATGGGGACCCTAACCCCAGTCCTGCCAATCAGCCTATAGGCGGGATGGGTTGGAGGGACCATTCTCTTGCAGCAGGAACCCTCCTGGGGTTGTGGGAGGGTTCCTACTGTGGGAGAAGAGCCCTGACACATGCACTTGACAGGAATACCTAGGGCTAGAGCTTTCCCAGAGCCCGGGGGGTACCACCCCTGTAAGAATGCCCCTCCCATGCCAGTTCCCAGCCCCCATGCTTTAAATGCCTCCTCACCACCCAGCTGGGCAGCAGGAATTGCAAAACCTATGGAATCTGGAACCAGGGCACAGAAGCTGTCCCCGAGCCTGGTTCCCAGACCCTGCTGGCTTCTCCTTGCTGCATCCTCTGCCTATTTGGGCAGTTGGGGCAGGTACTGCAAAACCCTGGGGGCTAGGAACTGTGGCTGGGGAAGCTATCTCTACCCAGGTTCCTGGCCCCCAATACTGCCTCCCTTGTCCAGCTGAGCAGCATAGGCAGGGATCTGAAACTTGTGGGGCCAGGACTTAGGGCCAGGGAAGCTATGCCCAGCTCCTGGTCCCCAGGCTTTAAATGCCACCCCGCTCCAGTTCAGGCCCCATGGGCTCTAAATGCTGTGTATGCCCCCCAGATGGGCTGCACATCCAGTGATTTAAAAGCCAGGGAGTTGGGACGTGTAGTCAGGGAGTCTCAGCCCCATTTCCATATGCCTCCAGCTTTAAGTCACATAGATTCATAGATGTTAGGGTCGGAAGGGACCTCAATAGATCTTCGAGTCCAACCCCCTGCATAGGCAGGGAAGAGTGCCGGGGCTAGATGACCCCAGCTAGATGCTTATCTAAGCACCACCTCCCTTGGGAGCCCATTCCAGACCTTGGCCACTGTAACTGTGAAGAAGTTCTTCCTAATGTCCAGTCTAAATCTGCTCTCTGCTAGCTTGTGGCCATTATTTCTTGTAACCCCCGGGGGTGCCCTGGTGAATAAAACCTCACCAATTCCCTTCTGTGCCCCCGTGATGAACATGTGCAGATAAATTCTTATTGGTAGAAATGATCTCCCATCTGTGGCTAAGTTAAAAGCAAAAGAGCAACCTCCAGCCAAGACCAGCTTAGCACAGACCCTGCTAATTCGGTCCAAATGAGACTGGGTCAAGCACTGCAAAAGGATGCCAGCTGGCAGGTTATTGGATTAATATAGACGATGCATATGAAATGATTCCATCTACTGTATAGCTGGGGTCTTGCTTACCCGAGTCTTGTTTCCTGACAAACATGACAGTCCCCATCTGGTATTTGGCTATTTTTTTATGGGATTGTAAGGCTAGGACAAGCTATTACAGCTATCGAGTCTGACCTCTTGCATAATAAAAATTACAGAACTTCACCTAGGGATTCCTATTTTGGCCTCTGCATCTAGCATTTTAGGCATCTGACTAAGAAAATCTTTGAAATAGGTTTTGCTTCCCTCCTACCCCTTTATTCCATAGATATTTTTATACAGAAAAGGGATCTAGACCCCTTTTTAAGAGTATACATTACTTGGGATGAGCAAAATATGATCAATCGCTTAGTAGGCCATTAGACATTGCCATTAACAAGCTGAGGACACCTGAATGTGTTAACAAACATAAGCTGATACAAATAAAATTCAGAAATCATAAGATATGACAATGCCTCTTATGACAGCACTTCACCTTGAATGAGTAGATGAATAGGGAGCACAACAGATTGTCTTCTGAACTTCTTCATTCCCATTAACTTGCTTTAAAGAAGTTCAGAAGAACTGAAGATGAGTAAAAGAAATCTTGTTTGAATATTTATGACTGAGTAACAGTCTTTACAGAGGTAAAGAAAGGTTGCATCTGGAAATATCTTCTCAACAAGATTCTCTCTTTTTTCACCTCACAGTGCCTCACAGTGTCCCCTTCTCATGGGCCCAGAATCCTCAGCTTTGCACAGGGTTCACAAGAGTAACCTCACTCCTCCAGAGCCAATATCCCATGGCACTGCTGAGGAAATCGATGGGTACAGCTTTTTTCCCCTGTGTTGTCAGACATTTGCAGCTGTTGCTAGCATAGCAAGAGAAAATAGATACACAATCTGTTCTACTGTTACTGTATAAAACAGATACACAATCAGATCTACTGTTTTGTGTGTGTGCACATGTACAGTCAAGATGAACATACAGCCCAGGAACAACTGACTGAATGGCTTAAAATATTAATAAGGACAAATTATATTTTTTCCAGTTAATTCTTCTAATTGTATTGGTGGAATGAAAGAAATTAATCTGAACAGTTATACAAATTACTTCTCTCTCTCTTTAAAAGACGAAGTAGAACTCAAAAAATATTTTGTCCAAATCCTCCCCAACAGCTTTTTATAAAGTGTGCAAATTCTGATGCTTCTCATTCCAGATATAAAGGAAGGGGGAGGAGGGGAGAATCTTAAATGGTAAATTACTGATACAAAAAACTGTTCCTGTACTCTGTTCTCAGGACAAGAGCCAAGGTCAATGTGTTTTTTTCTGGCATTCCTACCCAGCAAAGAAGCCAATGAAGCTAAAATATGTTACACCAGCCAAACTGTCGAAAAGTTTTCTAGAAAACATCAGATAATATTAAAATATCGTCTTTAAAAAGACAATAACAACAACAGCCCTTTGGAGGAAGAAGGCATTTGCTCCAACAAAATGAAAAAAACAAAGAAAGAGAAACTGAAAGGGAGATTTTCCCAGGAAGCTACGGTCTTTTCTCTTGCACTTATAGTTTTCCAGTGAATCTGTGAAATATATTTTTAGAAAACCACATTTTCCCCACTGACATTTCTGTGATTGTCTTCTGTTGATGGCAGCCATTTTGTGCAACATGTGGTGTATTCAGTGACCTGCCAGCCTGGGCAAGGAAACTAGTCACAAGGCTGGATTCACCTGGGATTCTCCCGGTACAAGCTGTCAGAACCTAACCTATATTGCCAATCCCAGCAATGAAACTTGGGCCCAAAAGTAAAACACAACAGCACAATTCCTATATCACTGCAAAATCTGCAGCTGTCTGGGAAAGACCAGAGTATGGGGGAGGGCTGATTTAGACTGGTGAAGCTTTGTACTGGCAGCTGGGAAACTTCAGATGGGATTTCAAGATGAGTTCAAGTCTCTCAATTGTTCCTGCCACTTACACTGCTCATGGCTCTGAAGTGTATGGGCACTAGATGAGAGTGAGCAGAGCTGTATCAGCAGAAGGTCTCTCTCTGCCTGTCATCTGGGCTCTAATAGCTAATGTACATTCATCATACGCTATGCATTTATACAGTGTATCGGGCCAAATTAATCCTTGGTGTAGCTCTTCTGAAGTCAATGGAGTTGTCATATCACAAAACAAGGCTGGATGCCTCTTCAGCTAATCTGCAAAACACCTGTTTCAAGAATTCATCCTCCATCCTCTCAGCAGAAGAAGCCTTTAAAAGAACTGAGGGTGAAATTATACATTATATTTAGTAAATATGTGAAATGTTAAAGCATTGTTGAAGTCAGAGTGTGCTGTGAGCAGCTGCACATTAAGGGCTAATATTGTTTCTTGCCTGCATAGGTCTGACCTGTCACTAGAGATCTAGTGAGCAGGGGCATGGCTAGGATTCAGGAGACCTGGGTTCTATCCCTGCTCTGCGGGAGAGAGAGGCTGGGAACAGTGCCTTCTGGGATGCTGGAGGATTGCAAGTTGCTCATTTTATCTCCATGGAGTAGACTGGTGTTATTCTAACTCAAGCTGTGCAGCACGGCTTAGAGTTAACCTTGCCTGAACTGGCGTGAGTCTGACACGCTCAGAGGGCATTTATCACAAGTTAACAAGCTTTAACATGCAGACATTTGCCTTTTCAGTGCCTTTGGTATGGTCTAAATGTAATGTGTAATTTCACCTCATGCTGCTCTGAGACAGTGCTCTGACATTTATGGATCTAGCTGTTTTTCTAGGATTTAATATATATCCTTTTCTTCTTAGACCGCACCATCATGATGCTGTCAACCTCCACACACACTGTTATATAATGCCCTAATATCACTAGACTGAGAGATCACTGTCAGTTACTTGAGGCATGTGAGCAGAGAGACTTGGCTATCTACCTAGAGTTGGCCCAGTCCCGCCCTCTGAGAAAGAAAAATGCTTTGTGGAAAAAAAACAGTGGACATGATTCTTAACCAGGGATAGCTACCTATGTGCTACAGTGGGCCCAATTCTGTATTCAAATGTGGATCTCATGCAGAAATTGCTGTGAGCCCTGTGTACATGCACCTAAGGGCAGAATTCAGATCTGTAGGACTATCTGGAAAGCAAGGAGAAAAGCAGTGTATTCCAATCCTGACTGGATCAGTGCGCACTGTGTGGGGGGAGAAGGCTGCTGAGTATCATAGGTCATTTACCGTAATTACCTGTTGTGTCAGTTTATTTCTTTTTAGACAAGTGTAATTAGGTATAAAGAATGATAATTCAGTTCACTTTGATTGGACTAATTACCTTTGCTACTCATTGCCATTTGTTAAGATTCTACCTTGTTTGCCTTTATTGTTTAAAACAATTTAAAGGATGGAAAATGTAGTCATTTCTAAACAACAGATGAGTTACAAGGCTGATCCTACCCCTTTTGATTTACTTTCAGGCAGCAAACTTGAAAAAATGGAAGGCTTTATAGAAATCCAGGGATGGACTCTGTTTTGCACCTCACAGAAGACACAACCTCAAGGAAAGGTGGCTTTTAGGTGGATTCGGTACCAACTGGAGGCCTGTATATCCCTCTGGTATAAATCAGAGAAGCACTGAAAGGCAGAGACTTGTCATCTCATATCTGACATGCCCCTTCCCAATCCACCCACTTTATACTTAAGGCTGCAAAAAGGTCAGCATAGAGTCCTTCTTGTGCTGCTTTAGGAACCATTTTCTATTTATAAAGTGCTTCAAAAGGAAGTGCTTTTTGTTATGTGTACATGCTCTACGGAGCATGACAGGGCAGAGCTCGGTCTTTGAGCTTTCCACAGTGCTCTGCCCTTTCCACACAGCTGGAGGGATGAGGAGTGGAGCAGACTGTCAATGAGCACTTTTGCATGCTTTACTGTCATTTCCTGGAGCCCCTACATCCCCTCACTGGAACCAGGAGACTGAAAAATGGGAAGCTGGAGGCCCTGCATCTTTTTCTGGTTACAGTGGAAAAGCAGAGGTTAAGCACACAGGAAAACACTTACGGAGAATCAACTCTGCTGTAGTCTCCTTGTTCGGGGCGGGGGGGAGGGTGTTCCAGGAGAGCAGAGGCAGAACATATATATACTGACAGTCCACTCTGCTGCCCCTGCCCCCCAGTAGGGGGTAAAGGGGAACCACAGGATGCAGAAGTCCTGTCACACCTCCTGGTTGGAGACCATATCACTGTATGCAGCTGCCATAATTCTGAAGAGTTTCAGCCAGTGACTGCAGCAGAGGGCTGTAGGTCTCATTATAGCTCAAGAACTTTGTTTTGCTTCTACCCTGTCTCTTCTCTACCCTACCACCTTTTTACCATAAGTCTGTTACTCCCTATTAGTTTTGGTTTTCCTCTAGCTGTAAAAATAGATAGTATTCACTATTTAGGAATCCTCTAAAGGTAACTTAGTTGTCTGTAAAGTGTTTTGAGATCTTTGGATCAAAAGAACTATAAAATGAGTATTATTATTTCATGGTTCGTTGAAACTGATACTTCATTTAAAAATCTGACAACTTTAACAAAATGGAACCTGGGCTTTAACTGTTTACTATTACCACATTTACTCAAATACGATATGAGGTTTGTTCCGCCAACTGGCATGAGAAAGAAAGCTCCTCATCTTATAATTGCACACAAAGAAATTTCACTAAATGCACTGTCTATCATTAAATTGCAGCCAAAAGCAGCACATACTCAGCAACAGAAACCAACTATGAAGTTGATTAAACACAGCTAACACTGAACATAACTATACAAAATGGCCTGAATTCAGCAAACATGCTGATGGGAACCTACCACAAGAATAAATTACTGCAGCCTATCAAAATAAGACATACAGCAGTGCCCATTAAGTGCAGTTTCCCTCACTGCCGACTCTTTTTCAAGTCATGGTGAGCCACAACCTTGTATACAGTTTAACCAGAATCCGTCCGTCACCTGTACTCTCAGCCTGGTGCAAATGTTTATTGTGGCTCTTCCCTCCATGAGGTGAAACCAGATCAGGTTACCCTGTGCCTCATCTGCATATAAATTTTTGGAGTATCCCAGGACTTGTGACACCCAGTTCTAGTCATGAGTAGGGGCTAATTAACACATGGATCCTTTGTGAAGGGTATTTAGAATACACACACATACTGAATAGTACTGAGCTGTGGGGTCACCATGGCTTGAAATCCTGTTGACTCTGGTGAAACCCAGCCCAACTAACTATGTGGTAAAATGCAAGCCTTTGGCTTTGGACTAATATCACACACAGTTTGTACTACATACAGATAGGTGCCAAAGTGCTGTTCAAAAGTATGTTTATGGAGCAGCTGTGCTAAAACTTGCAGCAGTTTTAAAAGAAAGGTAACATGCATCAATTCTGGATAAACTAAGTGCATAGGTACTGTATGTCAAATGCTACAGTCGTGTTTGATTTAAAGGTTATTGTTTTCAAATTTCCTCCTCGCTTCCATGTGCTCAGGCAGAGCAGGATCTGAAAGTAAGGAGAGGGGGAGGGGGCTGCCAGGGGAAAAAGTTGGGGGAAGCAGAGTGTAAAGGGCTACCTGGTCCCCCAGATTTATTTTCCTTACTGTAGCAATGGGAGATGGAAAAATTCAAGGCAAACCTCCAATAATTAGATTCTTTACCTGGAAAACTATAACAAATTTATAAATTTTCCACATATAGAATCTAATTATTCTGGGGCTGTCTTATAATCAGGGTTATCATCTATTTGAGTAACTACAGTAGTATTATTTAATTTGTTAATAAAACATGTATGCTTTATTCCATTAAAAACACCAACCAAAACTACCTCTGTACGTACGTCCCACACCTCAAGTTGGGAATTCTTATAAATAAGTGAAGTAAAGACAAGTGAATCTTTAATGGAATTTCCTTTTCCTTGAGACTTTATTGCCCTAAATCAAGAGCCCACAGAAGAGCAAAAGAAGTCAATGGACAAATCACACAGGAAGAGTAGTGCAGGTAGAAGGCAAAAACTGAGACAGCTGAGAAACAGGGTGAAAGAAAATCTATATCAGAAACCTTTACCAGAAGTATTTTGCCATGACAACTGTGTCAGATTCCTTTTATTTTAATGAGCTTAGTCATGTCCCTGTTAGAGCTAATAAGTGAAATTAAATTCTACGTTGTGCTACTAGCTATTCTTGCCAAAGTCAACTGTGCTTTTGACTTTAAACCTGAAGTGATGAAATTGTTTTCTTTGACTCTATCAAAACAAAACAATATGCTATTTCTTTACTTAGTCTGTCTGGTACTCGAATACTAAGCCCAAAGGTGGCTGAGTTAATTCAACACCTAGTGTTTGCACCGAAGTCTTCATTCAAATTAGTATTTCAACTATAAGAATTATCTACACTACTACGTGTACATGAGTATATGTACATAACACACATATTGACCTAAGTTCACACACGGTTATATTAAAATACAGACTGAATTAATACTTTTAGTAAGGGGGCATATTTCTTTAACCTATTAATGAAGAATCGTTCCATTATTAATTTTGTAACTGTAAGGTTCAACTGTGCCCTGAATAACACTCCATGCAAGATCACAGACTCCATATATTAGAGCAAGTTATTTAGGATCCAGAGGTGATTCACCTTATACCGACTGCAATTGGAGGAGAGATGCCCTACATACTCTCCAACCCATTTAGTTATGTTTTTTTCAATTTACCACTAGAATCCTGGGAAATCACTGGCATTTTTGGTACAATGCATTAAAATTATAACACAGATTAAAATACATTTTAATTAATAAATTAAAATAATGACATCACAGGCACCATGAGTGATACCACTAAGCAGAGGGTGAAGAGGGCTGTTATGCCAATTTCCACTGAGCTTAAGGGGAAAAAAAGAAGAAATTTTACTAGTGGTGTTTTTGTCCTTTCAGCACAACTATTTTCTATCCTAAAATGAGCAACCAATGTTCATATAACCATCCAATTTGTACACTTCTGTATTTTAATGGGTAATGACAATAATACATTTAGCTCTTATACAGAGTTTTACATCTGTTGGTCTCAAAGAACGTTATAAAAGAGGTCTCATTATATTTCCATTCAGTTATTCAGTGCCACAGCATTGTATTTTACCATATACTAGCATGAACACTTATGCAGAAGATCTAAACTACAAGGCACCTATAGAAAAAAAAACAAATATACTTTTGTAAACTAGATAATATGACTTTGTATCCCCTTGCTAATATACAAAGTTTACTCCTAAGTTACACTTTGTACTAACTGCAGCTCGTCTCTTTGAGAACCGTGATCTGCATCCCAAGGACCCGCTCTGGTTGATTTGGGGACACAGATACATTCTGCATTGTATACACTGTAAGAGCATTAATGATATTTGCTTTTACCCACACACCCAGCACATTCCTCTCATCCACCTCCTCTTCCCATTCACACTGCTGAAGCAAACACTTCTGAAGGAAGAGGGGAGGAGCGGGCAGCAATGACGATACTCACATATTTCATCATTATTATAAAGTAAGCTTCTCTATTATCTGAAATAAACATGGTATCGGATATTTGGCTGACAAAAATATTTAACAGTGAAGCCATTCTTTCGTCTATCCAGGGATTGATCAATCTATACTATACCACACTCATTATCAAGAAGTCTGAGCACTCATTATTTGATATATGGAAGCAGTGGACAACTCCACTAAAAACAGAAAGTACAAGCAATGTACATATATGTTCCTTTTCCCCCCAGAGGCAACTTCAATAATATTCAGTCAGTTGCTCTGTAATCCTTTCCCACTTCATTCCATTTGCTGCCTACTGGATTGTGAAATGCTCTGGGTTATAAAAAGGCCTGGGTCCATGTTAACAGTTGCCAGCAGTCTCTGTTCTTTTAAGCAATTCCTCCATATGAGGCTTTTATTGGCCAGATACTGCATTTTATCACATACAACATGCACTTTTGCCCCCTCATCAACCCCTCAAAATTGGGGTTTAAGCAGGGTAGCTATTTTCTTTACTAGAAAAGAAGCACGCCTGTCGATGTTGCGCGTGTGATGCAGCTGCCAAGATGGTGGAACAGCAAGTGAGCTGCTGGTAGTATCTTGATGAGGTTTGTGTTGTGAAAACAACACTTCTTTTTTAAAGGAACTTATATAAACAATTGCTTACAGTAAAGAAGTAGAACTAACCATTTTTCTATTGCCCTTGCAAGGGTCTGGGGCTTAACCTTGTGTGACAAAAGAGTGAGTCTGCCTGGAAACATACAGGAGACAGTCTGAGTGAAGCAGCTGACACTAGGAACTTGCTGATGCCACATTTCTGGGGCACTCTATTTTCCCAGGAGGTCTTATCCTATGTCACACAGTTGAACATGACTCTGGAAAAATCCTTTTTGTTTACTTTCTGCTTTCCAAAAACAAGATGTGTGTTTTATTAGGGGGGCATCTGGTATACAAGAAAATACAGTATTTTAGTTACCAAGCCTTGCCTGCTCTGTGGGGGAAAGGCAGGGTAATGATGAGGAGACTCAAAGAGTGCATCAGCCACAGTGACCACAACAGTCATGCACCAACCCTTTATTAGTCTGGTCATGTTTCAATGAGTCGAATCCCAAGTTTCCTTTAGACCCCACACAGCAGCTATGAATGAAATACTGTGATGTGATTTCCAATACAACAACTGCAACTACCGGAAAAACGAGGGGAACAGACAAGGAGGGCACGCCTGTGCCTATCAGGTATATAGAAATGACATGTCTGCCTCTGCTTCTTAACTGTCTATTGATTTATAAATATCTCACTGAAATGGGAGACACTACTTCGACCCTTCTAACCCTGCACATGCCTGCTCAGCTCTATTCGGAAAAGAGAAACAGTAATAAAGGAACCAGTACTTGTGCAGTAAACTTTTCCTTCACTGCATTCACAGCCAGGTCATATGTCCTTAGGTAAATGTGGGGTTTTCAAATGTGAAAGGAGATCATCTAGAACAGATAATTGCATTTTATCTGATGACAATAGGCTAAGGCATCGTTCACCGCTGTGTCTCCGACTCAGTGCTAGGTCAGGTTGACAGACAACAAAAGTAGCTACTGTATCTGAGAGCTATTTAGTGGCCTGTGTGCATCAATTCAGTCTGCACAGAGCAAATGTCCACACTGCAAAAACCAGTCTCACAAACTGGCAGCAACTTGTTGGGTGCCTTAGAACAGCAGTTCTCAAACTTTTTAGATTCAAGACACGCCTCATTTGGCTTGAGGCACCTTATTTTTTCTTGTTTCATGACTGCAGAAAAAAAAGGAGAACAGTTCTTCAGTTGCTAAGGACTCAGAAAGACCACACCAGCTTGGAATATTTTTAACACTATGAATTTGTATTTGAAATCTCTGGGTTTATCTCTGGGTTGAAATCTCATGTAAATCCTATTTGCACACCTAAGAGTGTAACATGGCATGGCACCCTGTAGCATTCTTGAAAAGATCTCAAGGCACCCCAGGATGCCATGGCACCCTGGTTAAGAATCACTGCCTTAGCAAAAAGGCTGAGAATTGAAGGAGCTGTGTGGCTGACGTTCCCTCTCCCTCCTCAACAACACGACTTGTTTTCTACATAGTAAAAGTGAATGGGACGCCTACCGTGTAGTGAAATGAACCCTTGAAAAATGTGTAGTAATTTTGCTACATGATGAAGTTACTGTATCATGTGCCTTCTCTTCTAGTCAACTTCATGGTAGGTACCATTTTTTCACTGACCAGGTACTATAGTAGCACTTACTGTGGATGGTGTGGGTGAGATGGTTGTGTGTCCACTCCTTTAATATAGAATAATTTATACAGTTACTATTATAAAGTTACAGTTTATAAGTTTATTACACAATAGAACCTGGAGTAAACTACTCTGTAGTAATTCTGTAATATGCCTGCAACTTCAGAGATGATTCCATCCATATCACAGTAGAGGTACATTGACAAAGCAGTAGGCTCTGGGGGAAGACTGTATTTTAGTGGCCTGTGCTGTACTAGTGCTAAAACAAAGACTGTGTTTTAGAGCTGCCAATGTGGCCTTTTCAAAACACATATAAACATGGAAAAGTAGTTTTATAAGTAAACAAAACAAAACTAAAGGGAGTTGGTACTTCATGTATACACAACCACATTTATCTTACGGGCTGCTTCTTTGTGTTACCCTTGCCAAGTAAAATCCCTGTAGCATGATGCTGTACTTCTGCATCTATTCCAAAATACATGCAGGACTGCTAACACCCTGAAAAAACACTTGCATAATGTGGGACAGACCTGACAGTATCAGTACAGGGAACATCTCTGTCATAGGTTGCCAACTTGGAATGGCTAGAACATTCTCCTTGCATGAAATTCATCACATGCACAGAACTCTTGCACACAAGGCCTATGAATTATTACTAGTAATACTAATTATTAATTTATAGTGCAATAGTAACCAGGATTCCCAATCATGGACAAGGATCCTACTGTGCTAGATGCTGTACAAATGGAAAAAAAAGAGATGGTGGCAGTCCTAAAGAGATTATAATCTAAATATAACCTAAGAAACAACAAGTTAGTACAGTACAATTAGCCAGCGGGCCAGGGGCACAAAAGTAAATAATGAGGCAAGCCCAGTCAGTACAACAGACAACGATCTCACTTTATTAAAGGCCTCACCATTGTCAAGTTTTTTGTAGTCATCCTTGCAAAGAAGAGTCTAATGAACAAATATGAAGGGCAAACTGGTAGCACAGTATAAATTTACAAGAAAGAAGTTCCATTTACATCTCCAGTCCACGAATGGAATGTAGAGAGTTAAAATTAATCCCTTGCATATATTTACACTGTTTGATTTATAGTGGCCACTGTATGGTTCTTTGGGACCTATTAGAATAGCTCCAAAAAACATTTTTCCTTTTTGCTAGAGGTGTTCAAAAATTTTCTGATTGTACAGTTTTCTGTCAACACTTGCTCATTTGATAGAATCAAAATATTGCAATATTGCATGGGATAATAAAACTAAACAATTTACAATTATATGGTTTATGATGAAAATTGCCAATTACCAATTAAAAATATCAATTACAAATGAGCAGCTGTAATATCAATAATCAGTGAGCATTATCAAGTGCCAATTCTCAAAAACAGAATTACCAATTAGAATATGAATTTCAAAATGAATCAGTAAGTTATTAAATAAAAATACTGAAATATAAAGTGATGCATGAGCTGTTAAATAACAAAAATAAAAGTAAATAAAATGTGACTGGTACATTACATTATTGGTGTCATTTAGAGGTATTATGATATCCTTTTTTACATTAAACTATTTCACACTTATCAAAACGAAATATTTCAAGAACGTCAAAGTAAAATGGCATTTCAATTTTGTTCGAAATAAAATCTCAACATTTCATTTGACCAGAAATTGCAAAATTTAAACTTTTTCTTCCTGAAGAAACTCCTCCCTGAAATTTTAGAATTTCCTGCAGATGAGAATACCAGATTCTAACTAGCCCTATTTTTTCTGTGGTACTCTTCTGAACCAGTCCCCTGTGGTTCAGTGGTAGACTCCTTATTTACCACACAATGAGACCTGGGTTTGATTCCCAGATGCTTATACAACTACAGCTGTGGAGGTACCAAACATCTGGACTCAGTCTGGTCTTTGGATTCATTCTCAGTGGCCTAATGGAAGGTCTGAATAGCCTCCACTCTTCCAAAGATTCCTGCCCAGGCATTTGTATCGAAGGTCTGGGTGGCCCACATGCATACACCAGGATCCAGGAGGATTGATGGTTGCCACCACCATTCTTCTGAGCCACTCAGTCTTTTATTTGCTCCCTGGTGCTCTGTATAGTAGGGAAGTGGGTGTATTAGTTAGTTAGTTACGTTTCAAGATGTACCACAATGCGATTCAGAGGTGTGTGCATGCGGGAATCTATAAATATAACAGTGTTTGCCCCTGGGTTGTCACTGGTTGCTCTCTCTCCTCCAGCTCTTGTCTATTTTATTTTAGTATTGGGAGTTATCTGCAGATATCAACAGTTTTGAATAGATCCTTATTTTTTGTCTTAGTTGATGTCAAATCTGACATTCTTGTCATAGCCTCTCAATCAGAAACAAGAGTTTCCAACTCTATGTTCAGTTTATCAGAGTACCTTTCAAGGATTATAGACTCCTTTCATGAGGGCAACTTTAGCACAAAGAACCAACTGAATTACAGCTGATTATATCTCTTTTTGCCTCTGATGATCAGGTACCACAATCACAAGAATGTGACAGTGAGCCAAACTGTATGCAAACATAAACCTATTCATTATGACACTTTTTCTTTTGTAGTCAGCCAGTGAACAAAGTCACAATTTCCTTCTTGTATTATAAAACATACTTAAACTTTCATTTAAAATGCATCTTTTGTGATAGATTTCCTTTCCTTTCACTGTCCCTCTAATCTTGAAACATAAAGAAATCCCTTGCATATTTTGTAATTGACTCTCTCTTGGCTGCACTTCTTGCCTTTGAAAGCTGAAGATTTATGACACGGCAAAGACCAGCTAAGCAAAACATTATAAAGTACAAACCTTAGTTTTGTAGTAGAGAAACACCAAATGAATATTAAATGTGCAGATTGTGAAAAGATGTTAAATTATACAGGTTAGATATAGCTTTCACAATCAATTTATATACTATTGCCACTATAAATGTACTGCTGAACCACGGGCTCATGTTCAGTATCTCTGGTGCTAAAAAGGGCCAGTGTTGTTAGGCACTAATATACATAATTTCCCTAGTGTGTTTCCACGAACACCCATTGGCTAGCTTCTATTTTACATGTTTTATATATGGTTAATTATTTTGATACCTCTAATACTTCAGAACAAGCTAAAAAAACGGTCATTTTACATATGAGGCATGAGTGCTTGGTTTCCAGCTGGTGTCAGAGGTCAGAAATTCAAAATATGTCTTGGGGCATGTTGCCCTTGAACATCTTTCTGACGCATCTGGTAGACGAGCAAACAGATGTTTTGTTTTTAATCACAGAATTGGATTCTTAAGTATACTAGGCAAGAAGCTCCTAAGTAATCAACAAACATAGTATGTACATGTATGTTCCATATCACACTGATTTTTTGTTCTGACGCATATACTCTTCTTAACTGGAATTTCCATATTAGCAAACTCAGAAGTCTGACTGGGAAAGAAAAAGAGAGAAATCTGTGCCATTTTATGATACCTGGTACATATCATAGTAAGATGCAAAATCTCACAACCCATGATTTTAAAATAAAAATAATTTAAAAAGGTGGAGAATAAATCCTGGAAATAATTAATTTTCCTTGTTTCACCACCAATCATAAAGGCCTTTACAAATGAAAACCAAATGATCCACTGCCCCCACCATGACGACAATCCACTAAATCCAACTCTGCATCCTCCCCTCCAATTTGTACTTGATAATTAAAAAAAAGTAGAAATCAGATTTATATTATTAATTTAGGTGAGCGACACAGGAATATCATCCTTTTGTGTTACAAGTGTCTTCTGCAAGTGGTTCAACTCTCTATAAAGCACAGAAGTCAATTCTAACCAAGACTGATTACTGTAACTGCTGCCAACATAATTTAGGAAACCAAATGTTAAAAAGTACAAATTAATGTAAAGTAACAACTTAAAGGAAGCAAAAGCAAACACATCAGAAGCGTAAATAAACAAATGCACAAAACAGAATTAAACTGATTCAACCTACCAGGGAGAAATGAAATAAACAGGTTTTTTGCTTTGTATGCCATAAGCCGTCAAACCCAAGTCCACCAAACCCAGAAACAAGGGTTGGAAAAAATCTTGCTCCTAGCCCTGGGTAGTTCAACCACACAAAAATAACTGGAAGAACTTCAGAATCCATCCGGTTGTGCTGATCACAATGAACTATAACTAATTCCAAAAGCATTAGATTTAAACTGGACTGCTAGCATGTCACCCAGTCCAGCCCTCTACTCCACAGGGTCAATGGATTCATTTAATGTTTTTTTTTAACTCTTTACGAGTGAGTGTCTGAATACAACACCAGTGACATATCAATCCGCACTTAAATGACTAAGTAGTTCTTTATACATACAAAGGTGGCTTTGATCTCCAGATGCCACTCTTGCAGCAAAAATATCCTTTTTCTTGTCTGTTAGTATGGCACCGGTGAATGCCACTTTCTAAGTAACAGTGGGGGCATCTACACATGCACTTTACTGTGGAGTTGACTAATTGGCATCACTGTCTGCACATGCAGCACTATTAGGTTGGAGTAAAGTAATTAATTCCGCCACAATGTACATGTAGATGGTGACCAGGGCTGACTGGGGCACAAGGATGCTATAATGCAGGGCTAGCCAGCAGGCAGCCCCCCAATATAGCACCCTCATGCCCCAGCCAGCCCCTCTGGAGCACACTGAGCTGAAATGGAGCAGGAGAGGAGAGGATCTGCACACAACTTGGCTAAGGTCATCAGGGATAAGTCTGGTCCAATCTGATAAATGTATCAACCACTCAGTGTTCTGGTGCAGTGACCTACCAATATTACATTACAGTGTAAAATGGTCCATTTGATTTTCTTCTGTTGAACTTGTTAAAGAAACAAACTATGGATTGTAAGGACTAATTTGGTAACTGCCAACATGAAAGCAAATCACAGGATATTAGTAATGAGCTCCCACTTGCATTCAGATCTTCCCTTTAAAAAAAAAAAAAAAAGAGAAATACATTCATGCTCGCTAACAAGATCGTTAGACTTCTTTACTCTTAAGATTTCTCTTAAGTTTTCATTTCCATATGGAGTTAAACCCAAGCCATTGTTTTATTTTATTTAGCTAAGGCTTTACCTGCTTCTTTTCCAGACTGTGCCAAAAAGCTTGTCCACTATCTCTCCTAAACAGGTTGGTCCAATAAAAGACATCACCGAAAAACCCTTGTTTCTTGCATGATAGTTTGGCAGCACTGATCTCTAGAAAAATCTTACTATACCCTGGGCAAACTTCTCCTGACCAAAAAGATTTGCCAGTCCCCTCCATCCTGATCTGCAGCCCTCACTGCTATTTCAGTTCTCAGCCCAGTGCCAGATTTAGGTTTAAGCTACTTACACTACAGTTTAGGGCCTCGCAGTATGAGGGCCCTCTGAGTAAGAAAAAAAACCTGTCTCAATATCAAATTTTATAATAATCAGTTGGTAAATAAAGGAAATAAAGGAGATATGGGCAAATGAGTCTCTAAATATGGTAATCAGGACTTGTAGTAGAGATGATATCTTTAATTATACCAACAAGATTTTTGCAAAAACAATTCTTTAATTGCACACTTTCTCTATAGACATTTTCATTCTAATATGACAAAAATATACATACATTGGATTATTTTTATCGTGTGGGACATCTTAAAATGGACACAGTTTAGGGCCTCTGCATGTCATGCTCTGGCCCCGCCTCAGCCACTCCTTAACATTAACTGATGACGGTACAGAAGAGTTCAGTTTGTTATGTGGAAAGGCTGACAATTTACCATTGTGCAACAGGGTGGGATCCCAAAGCTCACTGTCACTAATGACCTGGACAAAAGCAATTCCTAGGCTTGACCCTCTGAAGTCACTGGTAAATTTTTGCCGGGCTGTAGTTTATTTTTAAAGCAATGCAAGCCACTGTGAGCATTATCTGATCAACAATTAACCAACCAAACATTACTAAAAGCACTTAGTAAAGAGATGAGGAGTGGGAATTGAGGGCTGATTGCTAATCTTGCCCAAAAAACCACATTTTTTTCCCTCTCAGGCAGGACTCCCATTAAAGCAATGGGTCTAATGCCTACGCAAGGACCTCAGGATTTGGTCCTATGGGTCTAATCAAACACTGAAAACACACCCGCAATGCTGCAAGCCGAGAATCTGCTCCCTCCAAGAAACACAATACTGCTGGGAGTGTCCACATGTACCCAAGAAGAGAATGTGGCCCATGGTTTTTAACTAACAAGAAGACTTAAAATGTGTTGAGGAAGGAACTACTATTTTTGGGGTTTTTTCCTGGTCACTAGCAAAAGAATTTAGCACATTGGTGATTTCACAGTTACCTGGAATTCAGCTTTAATAACCAGACTCTAAAAGCATATTAGAGAGTTAGGCAGAAGGGCAGGTTTCAGAAACGGCATTCTTCCATGCACTGCTGGCCTTCAAAAGAAATATTTACAGAATATTACTATTTGCTCAAACAGAAAAGGTCAAATTAGGGAGACAGGGGGCTGATCTGGTTCCTGGGAAAGCCGAGAGCAACACTGCCACTGAACAATTGCAGGAGCGGACTCCTCAGATACTTACATAACTCTCCTTCAGAGTCTTATACACACAGATAATGGAATACTAATTCCAGTTAATGAAACAGATTTTAGGAAGAGGGGAAAAACACCTGGCCCAATGTGCTTGCTTCACCTTTGGTTAATCTTAATAATCGTCTTTGATCTCTATACCAAATATCTCAGTCTCCCTCTCCAGTTGCAATGATTATTGTCACAGTCATTATTATTACAATAATACCTGCAGGCCATAGTAAGATTAAGATCTCTAGGCAAACATACTGTAAGAGACAGAACCAGCCCAAAATAGACTACCATCTAATTTAATACAAAATTAACAAGTGGGTGTACCTAGCAAAAGAACAGAAACGATGGGGAAAGGAACAGGACACCAGTGATAGGAAATGTTGTTAAAGATGAACTGCATACACAGGCAAATCCTTCAAAGTAAATAATCCCTTTAATTCACTTACAGCCTTTTCTTCTTTCCCCTCAAAATTTTTTTTGTCTAAAATATTTCTGCCCAAATTCTAGATTTACTCCTACTTTCTAATCTTCAGGTCACATCTTCTGGTTTCTAAGCATGCCATGCTACAGACATTTTTCCTATTATAACCTTTCATAATTGTGAAAACATCTTTTAAGTCATCTCAAAGAGTGTTAATAATAAAATAATAAAAAACACAGATATGGTTTTAAAAAACCCCTACCAGTCCATAAAGTAACAAGAGCCTGGATTCATGAAGTTGTTACTTACGAGAGAATGTTGCGGGGACGGTTTGGTGTGGCATATGAAATGCCGTAAAAGCAATCGAGATGCGTCAATGATTTACATTTCTCCTTTTCAGCGTTATATTAAATCTAATATATTTCAAGAGTGCCAAACGGACAGTCCTACAGACTGAATTTCCCTTGTCTGCCTAAAGGACACAACACGGGTAACACCCACATGACTAAATCTCAACCTCGTAGGACCATCCAGCTTGTCCCTGATGTCCTACTGTTTTGTCTTGTCTTCAAAGATGGTCAAAAAGAATCACAATCTGTGAGGGAGCTTTTTGAAACATATATGTCCCAGCACCACCCGTTAGACTCTACTCACTTCACCAAATACGTCTGAAGCCATTAGACAGTAACAACATTTAGACAGTAACAACATTCAGTTTACAATGCGTGCAAGATTCAAAATGATGACAAAGAATTGAAAGACTCCAAATCTCATTAGCACTCCCCTAAGAAATTCAGCCCTCCCAGACACTTTAAAGATGAAATGATGAATATAATACAAAAAAAAAAAAAATGTTAAGGGGAGGAAAAGTGTGCTCCTGCTTTACTACTTATCTAAAGACTCTAAACATAAAGCATAAACCTATCCTGACTTGCCAAAAGAAATCTTGGACAACAGGAGAGAGCCAAAGCAGTAAGAGTGGAATGAAAGAACCAGGGTCTGTCCTGCTGAGACACACAGGAGGAAAGAGGGCCGGTACCAAAGCATTTCAGAATAGTTATTATTTCTCCTTTAGAAAGACTCACGTCTCCTTGGTATCTGCTGCTAACCACCAGGTCAAGAAGAAGGAATCTTACCATTCTGCCAAAGTGGTTGACACATTAGATGGGTCCCTTATCCAATCTTAAGGAGAAAGCTAGGAGACTATTTTACTTGCCTCAGAGTTGGAGAAGAAATTCCCTGCACAATCCATTCTTTGGTATTTTGTGCAATGCCAGGAAGGATATTAACCTAAAGAGCTAATAATCAAACCTTGCTTGTAACTACTGTGTCATACTATATCAAGTATGACCATTAAAGGGGACTCGCTTGTTGGAGGGCAATGGGTGAACGATTCTCCTAGAAAATGCTCTAACAACTGTGACTCTCTTTCATCACTTGAAAGAAAATGATGTCTAATTTGTTCAAATTAGTGTCTATCACAATTCTGATTATTTACTCATCTGTTATCTTTTCATATCCAGAAGTAAATGAAAAGAAATAGCAGATCACAATTAATAGGTAGCAAGTTGCAAACATCTCATTTAGATGACAAATAATTTCAGCAGTAACTAAACTGCACAACGTCAGAGGGAAGGCACACCTCCTCCCTGGGTACTTGAATTTTAAAAAATTAGGATCCAACAGAATGGCAGGTAAGAGCCCTGAGAGGCAATTTAACCATCAAACTAATAATGGGTTTCTAAGAACTACCATAAAGTAATTAAGTATTAAATACCCTTGACACTAGGCATCCAGTCCTACCCTCCTTCCCACAAGTATTCTTCATTCACATGATTAGTTCTCTTGTAAGGGTCACACGTGTGAGAAAGGACTTTGCAGTATTGGACCATGCAGCTTAAAAGTTGGGTTGTCCACTGACAGAAAGCAGGAGAGAAAGGACTTAATTCAGCTCTCTTGACTTTCTGCTGACTTAGATGGGAGGAGAAATGGGGAGAAAATCAAGCCTAAAATAACCACTCTCCACTTAACTCTCAACACTGGCACAACAGGCGTGAGTTAGCCTCATTTTATCTCAGGAATTTCCTTCCTTTCCCCCCATTTTTGTCACCTCTTTTTTATGTAATACGTTTAAATGCATTTGTAATAGCTACTGCATTGCCAAAAGAAAATTAAGCAGTCTTTTTTTAATCAACAAAAAATGCAGAGCAAAGCCAACCACCAAGGCAAGGACAATGCTTATCTGAATGGAGAACCTGTCTGCCCATTTTAAACCTTGACCTCACCATGTCAACAAGGGTGACAGGTTAGATGAAGCAACCTGACGGCTAGTGCCTGGACTGAGACCACAATCTCATTTTTTAGGCTGTACCAAACATGAGTGACATGGGCTAGATTTGAACCAGCAACCACAATGTGAAAAATGGATATAATCTATATAGCCCACTGGTTATCCTGTCATCCACCCAATCACCCTAAGATTACCTTGATTACAGCAGGTATGTATCTGTACAGCGCGTCGCTAACACCTAACTACCTGTGCAATGGTATGAAACTTTTTACTTTCTTCATACAGACTTATTTCCTTCTTTGAGGAAGCTGTAACCTGATGGCAGTACCAAGACAGAAATTACTTTTAGTGAATTCCCATGTATAAGATATATAAAATTTCCTCATGACTTGTTTTTTGGGGTTTCCATGAAAAAAAAAGACACCCACAGAGTCAGTAATTAGAAAGTTATCTCTTTCTTAAAACATTTACATTAAGGTGATCCCTCTTTTAACTGGGTGAGAAATACGGGCGTTCAAATTGGCTGGAAGCACTTTTACTCCAACAAATTCACTTTGCTTTAATTTTTTCTAGCACCTTCGTCAGCTATTTGTTCCACTGGCCAAGGAGATGGGCACTCTGAAGATTTTTTTTTTTTTTTCAACCTGAAATTTAAGCTTAGCCAGTTGCTAAAAGCGTATGGACCAGGCTGGCCCCATGTTCCTAGCCCCCCGGGGCAGTGAGCATGCTGGAAACAGATGCATAAGTCATTTAAAGAGAAGTTTAAAAAAAAAAAAAAAAGGAAAAGGCAGGAAAGCTTCAAGCAAGGGCTCCACCAGCTTCTGGTTGGTGCAGAAAGGCCAGCATGGCATCGCCTACCAGGCACATGCAGCTGGGGCTAAGCATGAGGAAGACTTCTGGCTTCCTAGACCTGGAGGCTGCAAGCCAAAAGTGGGGTGGGGGGTGCCCCTGGTCAGAGCCAGCTGCCTCTGCCTTCCAGCATCCCCCCTCTGCCCCCGCGGGGCCCGAGCCCGCCTCGTGTCCCGTCTGCCAGCAGCCCTGTGAGACCGGCCAGGAGAGCAAGAGCCCGGTCCCTGCCCTCGGGGCTCGAGGCAGCGACTCCTCGTGGGCGCTCCCGCCCGGGGGCCTGCCCTCCCTCGGGGCGCCGGCTCCTCACCTCACGTCCCCGTAGGCGCCCGCGTAGCCCTCCATCCACGGCATCAGCTCGGTCTTGATGCAGGTGGGCGGCGCGGCGTAGGGCACCCGGCCCACCATCCCGCCCGGGTACCACACGTCGGGGGGGAAGTCGGCTCCCTCCTGGCCCGCCGGCGCCTGGCCCCGCGCGTAGCCGAAGGGGCCGGGGGGCGCCTCGGCCACGGGCGCGTAGTGCTGCCCGTCGTCGGCGAAGAAGGACGTCCAGGGGGGGGGCGCGGGCG
>NW_005841956.1:2264164-2277532 GCF_000455745.1 Alligator sinensis
GACGGCTCCGCGCGCTTGTCCCCGCTGCAACTTTCCCCGGCGCCGCAGTGCGCCGCGCCGGTCTCCCCTGCCCCTCCCGGGGCCTTGGGCTCCCGCTCCCCTCCCCCTGCTCGGAGCGCGCCGCTCGGAGCGGGGAGCTGGACACACGCCGCTCAGCTGCAGCCAGTTGCTTTTCGCCTGGCTCCCCGGCCTCGGCGAGCCGAGCTGGCAGGCGGCTCCGGGCTGAGCAGCGCAGCGGCAGCAGGAGGGGCGTCAATCAAAGCGGTCTCTGCGCTTCCCGTTCACCCCGGCCCCTCGCCTTGCACTCACACACACGTGCCCAGATCTCCCCCACCATATCTCTTTCACGCACGTGCCCAGATCACACACACACATGCCCAGATCTCTCTCTCTCTCTCACACCCATATCTCACCACCGCAATATATCTCTTTCACACACACGTACCCAGATCTCACACACAGTGCCCAGGTCTCTCTCTCTCTCTCTCACACACACACACACACACACACACACACACACACACACATGCTTAGATCTCTCTCACACACACATGCCCATATCTGTCTCTCACTCACTCACTCTCACACACACACTTATACATGCCCGGATTTCTCTCTCACACACACATGCCCAGATCTCTGTCACATTCACCCAGATCTCTCACACATGCACGTGGCCAGATTTCTCTCTCACACTCACCCAGATCTCACATACACACATGCCCAGATCGCTCTCTCTCTCTCTCTCTCTCTCTGTCTCTCTCTCTCTCACACACACACACACACACTCACCTAGATCTCTCATAGACACACACATTCCCAGATCTGTCTCACACACAAGTGCCCACACCGTGTGCAGCTCCATTCACAACCAGTCTCTCGCAGAGAACATAGTAAAACCTGTAAAAAAGCGTGCACTGACCCAGCTTGCAAATGCAGACAGACACCCAGCCGAGCCCATGCCCCCTCAGTATGCACCAGCACGTAGGTCTAAGCCTGTGCAAGTCAGCATGGGTGCTAGATGCATGGTGGAGGACAAGGGTGCTTGACTGGAACTGTCCCTGTGTGCATTCATCTCTAGCCAGGTACTCAGAGATGCTCCTACACATGTGGCCACCTATATTTATGCACATCCCTGTCCTTCAGCTCACCCACATTTACATTGGCTTGTACCATGAGCCTGCACAAACCCAATTGTAAATGAAGCACCCCAAAGAAGGGAAACCAAATCTTTTCCTGCAGTAACTCTTGCTCTGGGAGCAAGGTGAATGGAAAAGGGCAGGAAAGGTCTTGGCAGCAAAGCAGAAGTGAGCAGGTAGCATGGGGTACAGCCCCTCATCCCGCTCATCTTCCTCTTACATTACACTTCTTTACTGTGGATTAGCTCATTTCCTGACACCTACAGGAATTTCCTGGTTGCAATTTAGAGAGCGTGGAAAAATCTGCATGAACCTTCTTAAGTCCATTTTCATCGAAATCTGTTCCCAGAAATACTCCCATCAGCCTTATTATTTCAGTTTACTTCCTACCTTGAACATCTAAGCACAATTCACAGCCACAGAAAACTTGCATGTTGTGCAGTTATCAAAGGAGTTTGCTTCTCTCTCTCTCCCTCCCCCTCATGGTCTTGGTGTCATCTTAAATGTGGCACAGGTACTAATCCAGCCCCTAGCACCTGTTTTTCAGTCTCTCCCCCTGGCAAAATTAAAACTCAAATAGCCAGTAACATAATTAATGTAGGACCTACCAAAAACGGTACTTGAGCTCCCCTCACTGGTTCCCAAGCTGCAGCTTCCTAACCATTTTTCTCATTTCCTAGCAGGCACCATTCCCAATGGTGTGCATATCCCCAATGACATAATCGTGGAATTGAGATATGGAAGAAAGAATCTTACTCATTTCAACTCCACCACAGATGCAATATGAGGCAAATGGAAAAAGAGTGGAGGCAGTCAGGAAAGAAGAATCATGTTCAGAGGAGAAACAGGATAGAAATAAAAATGGAAATGCATACAAATAACAATGCAATGGCCTTTCTATGCAAATCGTGTCTCTTCACAGGACAACTGATGGATGAGAGGAGATGCATACGGTAATAATGCCCTCCCAGAATCCCACCTATCTCATTGCCCCTGAAAGTACCACCTTACATGGAAGTGGCTTGATGGGAAAACACAATGCACAGAAAAAGAGAGTGCAGTCTGTGCCACTACGGGGTCCGGCCTAATTTCTTTTGCCCTTTGGTCCCTAGCAGGGAGGTCTGCCTTACTTAAGGGGGAGAAGGAAGGGGGAGGGGAACCAGTAGGATTTAGTATCTGGAATTCCTGAATCAGTAGCTGATCAGTAGCATCATGCAGAAGCATAGCTAAAGCATGAAGAAAGCTAAAGCTAAAATGGGAAAACAGAGAGAAATGTGGTGCAACATGTGAGAAGATCCTAGTTCCAAGAAAACAGATACTTGAAGACCAAAATGATCCTGCCAAAATAGCTGGAAATGGGCCTGACTCAAGCCTCCGGGACATCCTAGAGGTGCTTTTTCCTAGAAATGGAAATGAATATAATATGTTGTGTGATCCAGAAAGTCCCCAAAATTGATTGAGAATGTAGCACTACCCCTAGAAGTGAAAATGAATTGCTGCTAAGGGAATGAGAGAAGCTAGAACAAGGTGTTCTTTTAGAATACGCGAAGAGAGCAGGAGAGGAAAACAAATGTTTATAAATCCAAATGTCCACTGAAATGTTTCAGCATGTTTTCCCACATAAAGAAGGGAAGACAAAATTGTAAAAGGCCCTGGTATTTTTAGGAAGCATTGACAAAATTGGAAATTCAAGTTTACCTGCAACAACATATGTGCATTTTGAAAAGCTTGTTTAAAGCTATAATCGTATTTTGGGTGTGGTAAGTGCCATCAGCCTGCAGAACTCTAAGCCCTTGTACAAACATGAGCGTGTGAAGCCACAGTGGGAGCATCTACACGTTCATTAATGCACTTTTGGTAACACACATTAAATTTAATACCTCCATTGTGAGGTACTAGAAAAAAGTGAATTAGTTTATTTTAATGTGCATTAGTGAAAGTGCACAGTTTTTTGTAACACTTTAGTGCTCATTAAAATAGACTAATAAGCATTAAAGTGTAGTAGACACACCCAGTGTCCCATTTATGGCCTATTTTGACAGGTGAAATTGCCTGCACCCCGGAAATAAGAGGCAGCCAGATAAAGACTGATTCATGGTCAGTATATACCACTCTAGCCACCTTTAACCTGTAGAGCAATCCACCCTAAAATATTTTTTTCTGTGGCCAGCCACAGGATTCAAGTCCACGGAGATGACTGGTCACTGCATCTTGACCGCAACACATTGACCACTCTGGTAACAGCCAGGTATGCCAGGTAAAAGATGCACACTCTGAAGAACAGTAAAGGTTGCGCTCCTGTATAAGTGACACCATGAAACAGATTGGAAAGAGGAGGACTGGAGATATAGTAAAGTATCTCTGAATAAATAGGGAATTTTGCATTTTAAACAGAGGTGAGTTTATTCATGGGTGCAGCCAAAAAGTCTAGTTTTCAGAATGTGTGAGCCACCTATCAAATAGCACTACCCCCAAAGAGGTAATAGCTTTACTTTGCACAGGCTGAAAAACTATATGGTCTGAGGACTGAGTGCAAGTGAAACTCTTTTATTATGTGTGACTACTGATTTTTGAAGGTCTGGATCTGATTTCTCATATTCTTTTTCCATGTGTATGTCTACTGTATTTTGGCTTCCTTGTACTTGTCACGTTTCTGTGGATCTTCTTATGGATCCCATATCAATTTACAAAAATTTGTTCAAACAGAACATTAAATCTGTACATGCCACTTATTTTTCAGCAAATTGCAGCTTTCCCACTGTATCTGTAAGCTGTTAATCCAATCAGCCTCATATGAAGAAAGGGTAGAAGGAGAAAAGCATTCTGAAAAACTGCGTACTGCAGTCACAGCCTGGAGGGCCAGAACTTAGTTTGGCTTACTATCTGTACACAAAAAATGTAATATTAGAAGCAATCTGAAGTTAAATTTTCAGATGACGCTGGAGAAGTCAGCTCTTTCTTCCTGAAGAGACGTCTGGTGAACAGTTTGCAGGTTTCCATTTAAAATTGTTAATGTATTATTTGTGTGTCTGTAAGCGTGTGTTTACGTCGAAGGGCTTATGTTTTTTATATTTTCTTAATTATTTACTGACAAAGCCAAATATTTACTGCTACACATACCAAGAGTATTTAGTTTGTGTTTCTAAATACTAAAATGTAACTTTGTTTTCAATTTTGTTGTATTGTCTATGTTATATCTAAGGGTAATCCTTTGAATAAAATTCCTTTTCATTATTTATAAGCATAGTAGACTATTAGTATCCCCTTAAATTCTGAGATTTATCATTTAATATTGCAGAATGTGCATACTTGTGAAAAGGGGAGTAAACATTATTCAAATGCATAATTTTACTGAAAATTAAATAACTTGTTTTTTTATAGTGAATTGGAAAATAGGCAAAAATACAATCTTGCATATGGTTCTCATAAGTGTATCTGTGGTTTTCTGTTGAATAGTGTTGAAAACCTAGTGAAACTTATTGCTCACATGGGGCGGGGTGTGCGTGCCTGTTTGAAGTCTTAGAATCTAATTGATTAATGCATTTACTACAGAATTTTCCAAGTTACCGTGAAAAAAAAATTACTAGAATTATTGCCTCAGAGTTACTAAAATAGTTTTCCTTAATACTTCACTGGCAGTTTTGTTTTGCATCCAAATTTTATTGTTTTTATAAAGTAGCTTTTTGTTTTCAGAAATGCTACAATCTGATTTAGCAAAATTGGTAGGATTTGTGGTAAGGGTATAACGCATTTTACCAGCTCTTTCACATGAACCCAAACATGCACTTTGTCCACTAATTTAATATAAACTCATAGTTTTACTAACAGCATAGTAAAATTAGATAGCTTTGATAACAATTTAATAGGGGAAAAGTAAACATGTTTGTTGTTCACACAAATAGATTTCTTTTAAAGTTGGTCTGTTTCTTCTACAGAATACTGCTGAAAAAGAACAAGGAATTTTGAGTGTCTGTACTCTGGTTTGTGCATGTTATCATAGCTTGGAATTAGGAAAGGGACTGGAGAAGCTGGGAGAAGGGTGGGGTGTGGGAGGAAGATGATGTTACAAGACGGCCTTCCTCTCAGTGATTCAGGCAATAAGTAAGTCATTTTCTCCGTGCAATATGCAGATTAGTTTAAAACAGGTGTCTCAGACCTGCTGCCTGATGGTCAGTGACCCAGCATCACTGAAGATACAAGAAATAAAACAGGTGCCTCTGAAGGAGACTTTTCTTAGGGACTTGGGACAGTTTAAACAACTGATGTCTGCCATTTTCTTTTTTGTTCATTAACATGCAGCCATAAATAACAACTTGGTTAGGTATTAATATGCAGGCTGATCCAGATAGACACATGGGCATATTTTTCAATCAGTTATTAAAAAATTAATAAAAATGGGGATTTTTTGCCTCGAAAGTGAATTTTTATGTTAATCACATAAAGGTACATTTTCCTTGTTTAAAATAATCCTATTTAGCTTTAAATTTAATATATAGACAACATATATCAAGGCTAAACTTAATATAATCAATTAAAACTGCTTGAGTAATTTTTTTAAATATTAAGTGGTACATATTTGTTTTCAACATCTCAAAGAAAGTCAAGCCACTTAACTGGTAGAAGATACTTTTTAAGCACTGCTGAGTTTGTTGCAGTCTTAAGTAAGCTTTTGATAGCGGTAGCTCCTTTTGAAGGTGCAGGCAAAAGATTTCCTTTGGGATTTACAGCCTGTTTACACCAATGACAACTTTCTAGGACAGCCAATTAGGAATTCCAAAGTAGGAAAATGTGTTTACTTCTTCCAATCTATGAATAAAAATTGGTTGTGAGAGGATGAGATCTACTACTTCTAAAACCTTGAAGGTCATAATGACCACACACAATCAGTTAACTTTTCATAAATAAATAAATAAATAAAGGATTTCATTTTATAAGCAAAGCATATTTTGATAAACTTCCTTTTTTCCTTATGAATGCAAATCATTTAGGAGAGTTTTTTCATGTAATAAAAGGTTTTAAAATGATTTTTTGTGTATTTTTATTGAATAACAATTTCCACCCAAAAGCAATTTGACACAAATCACAACTAAACACCAAATCACTGTCTGGTAATGAAGACATGGTTAACCATTTTCTAACATAATGTAAATATTAAAAGTCTGATAAATAAAGGTTAACCTACATAACTACTTATATGACTAATTATGTAGAGACATAATTTATTCTCCTGGTTAGCAAAACTAAGCATAACATTTAGTGTAAAGGCTATTGTTAGTTGCAAATAAGCATATTGTAATTATTTTACCAACCTTTCCTGAGGAAAAAAGCTAAAGAACACAGACACAAAACAAATTTAAAGTCAGTTATAAAAATCAAAGTTCCCTAATACCTTATTAAAGGTATGATTAAAATCAGTGATTTCAGTTTATCTATCCCAGCCCATATACAGCAGTTTATAGATCATTTTGCATGTAGGGTATAATGTTCTGGGATGAGGCAAAGGATGAATGTATATTACTTATAAAATAACAAGGTGATTGAGATGGATGTATACTTATCCATATAACCACATGCATGCTGTTTGAATGTTTTGGGATGGGGAAGGAATGTGTGTTCTATATGCATGTATGCTTTTATAGGTTTTATTAAAGACTTTTTAGGCATAGTTTAATGGTGGAGCCTAAGGCATGAGCATATACACACTTAATATGTACTGGTTTTACATTTTTTCCGTTTCCATGCCTTTTTGGTGTTATAATTCAAACTGTAACACTAGTAAAAATGTTTTCTCCATTTTGACTATATATATATATAAAACTATATATATATAACTTTAAAATTAACCATAATTTTAAAAAAATTATGTAAGGACTACATTCCAAGGGCTTCCAAGTTCCTATGGCCATAGCACTAATAACGTGTCTGAATTTGTTTGAAAAATAGATTCTGTTGTTTACAATGACAATCACCTCAGTTATAAAATCATATATACTCCACAGAGCCAGAATAAAAAGGTTTAATATCTGTGTAATATCTTATTACCTCTATTATATTAACAATTGGGTTATAAAAGAAAATGCAGGCTAAGTGGTATGAATTAGAATTTGATCCTAAGCAACTGCAAATACTAAAGGGCCTAAGAATAACTCCTCACCTCTACTTTATTCCCTTTATTCCCTTACTCTGTTTGCTTCCTCCCTTTTAATGTATGTGTAGGATTTTCTATAAGGAAGGAGGCTAACTGTTTCTTTCTAATAACAACATGTAGTGAAATATATCATTTATATTAAAGATTATTTATAGCTTGTTCTTGTATTATTCATGTGGAAAAGTGGTGGAGCATTTTAGCTAATATTTAGATTTATAAACTTCCGTTTTTCTTTCTCTTATTTGTTTGCAGCTATTCTAAAATACCCCTTTCTCCTTTTCCTTGTATTTTTAGCTACAGGTGTTTTTCATTTCTAGGGAAGTCACTATATTGGTTGAAGGCATGCATCAAATCCTTTTGCTTTCCCAATGGAAAGGGAGTCCTTTTGGAAGTCCCAGGGGCTCAAGTCAGGCTCATTTCCAGTAATTCAGATAGTATTGTTTCAGTTCCAAGTATTTGTTAGGCTTTTTGCATGTATTTTGTAACCTCCCTCTTTATTTTTATATGTTAGCTTTTCTGTGCTTTTCTGTTCTTTACCATTTGACGGTGGGTGCTACTGATCAGTCATTGATTTAGGGCTTCCTTTCATACAGCAAGTCTCACTGATTTCACTCCCTTGATACAGTGAGACTTCCTGCAAAGATCTGAATTATAACATCATTTCCAACACATCGTTGTTTCCTGAGACATCCTTCTCAGTTAAGGTGAGACTTCTAGTGCTACAAATGCAGGTGGGGCTTCCAGTAATCCTGTCTTAGTCACATGTATTCAATCATTTTGACAGATGGTAAAGTTTGCTTACTACTCCCTTCAGCCTATATATGTATACACACACACACACACACACACACTCACCTGCAACAGAACTTCGCTCCTAGGAATAGGTACATACCCATCTAGTGTGGTGGGAATTGAATACACATTTTTAATTATACACTTTTTACACACTTTTTTTCTGAAAAATGAACCACTCTGCCCAGGTGTTTCACCTTGCCTACTCAGGGGGCAGATTCTAATATCCTTACTCACATTGGGCAGCACCTTACTCCACAAGTTCTGTTGCAGTGAAAGCGGTTACTTGTAGAGAGAGTTATAATTCAGTATGAGTGAGAGAATTATTTTTTCAGTAGCCTGTCTCCTGTTCATGCAATAGCAGCTTGCTACAGGGAATCCCAGGGGTGATACAGCATGTTTATTTAAGGGAAACTTCATAGATAACAGTCTAGAAGTTATCCTTAAGGAGCTTTAAGGAGGGGGGAGGGCAATTTTGTTGTGCTTCTTGTTATTTTTATTGGGAGATGTAATGAGGATAGGCCAAAAGAATCTCCCTTGTCTCTCTGGATTTTTTGTTCCCTAATTCATTGTCCAACTTTTTTTCCATTCCTTCCTAGACTATCCCCACCTGGACAGCTCCTATTTTGCATTTGCATTGCTTGGCTGTAGTTCCTTTAATAGAAATGTCTCTTCTGTCTCATAATGGTCCTAGGGTGGATTTTCCAGCTTAGACATTCACCTGTCCTCCAAATCCTGCTTGTCTCTGGCCATAGTCACTGAGGTTTCTGCATCTTAGTGACACTGGAAACTTTGTGTGGCTGGAAGAGCAACTAGTACCTGAAGAGGGGCAGGAAATGAATGCAGTAAAAGAGAAAAAAAGATAATCATTAAAAAGCACTGTCACTTAAGTCTTAAAAACCAATCTAATCCCTTTCCTTGTCCTATTAATAGTGCCTAGATAACTAAAATTAATGGTCTTTTAAAAAATCACAATTACATTATCCCAATTCAATTCTGAGTGTTAACTTAGAAAAAAAATTACTCTGGGAAAATTAGATCAGTCCATTTTGCTTTGATTTCAAGTTATTTGTGTTTGTTTTTCTTCAATTTCCATGCTCTTACACAACACTGCAGAGATAGCATGGCAAACAGTGGGGAATAGTTTAAACTGGAATTTAAAAAGCTGTTTTAAAATAAGCAAACAAGAATGTGACTATATTTATATTAATGCTAAGTTCTGTCCCCCTGTTAAAACTCAGTCCTCTAAAATCTCAGTTGTTGGCTTCAACTTCCAAAGGTTGTTGGAAAGTTTTTTATTTGGATGGCAACTATGCAAGTTTGCTACCACCCTCTTATCAAGCTTCAGATTAACATTTTGACTCTTTCTAATATACAAGTAAGTCAATATTAGACACAGCAGATACACATCTCTTAGCTAAAATTGCTTTTAGGACTGGAGCCAAAAGTGGTTTGAGACAAATGTATTAGCAACTCTTGTAAATCCTTTGTAACTAGTGGCAGTTGCTTCATAACTCTAGAGGGAGCTGTAGAGATGAAGTGTGCTCACAAACTGGGGAAGAAACTACCAATAAAGGCTTTGTTACCCATTCATTTTAGGAGGTTTCTGGAGTGCTTAACCCCTGAATTGTCCACATATTAACACCTGAAACTAGCTTTAGGCATGCTTGAAGTGGTTTAAAGTTACACCAATCCAGGGCAGGTTTATCTCTGATCTGCGTTACCTAGTTCATGTTCCAATAATGTGTGGCCACTCCCCACAGATGTGCTGGCCAAGTTACAGGCCTCCAGCATCCCAGGATGCAGTATTTTCTCCCTCACCCTCCTGTATGGACAAACTTTCCACCCCTTGAACTCTACTGCCCAGGCGGCAGTTCTGGCACCAAACTAACTACCCCTCCTGCCCCCAGCAGTGTGACCTTCCCACCTCCAGGGGTGTAAGTCTGTGCAAACAGCCTGCAGAGCACATGCCAACTAGCCAGGTTGTCGGGTGTGGATGGGTCCAGGGGTGGGGTCTAGGGGTGGTACAGAGGTAACACGGTTGGGGGCCAGATCAGGTCCCCATGAGCTGGGGTTTCCTTTTTGGGGCAGGGGCAGTAGCTCCCCCAAAAGTGCCTTTCCTCATTGCTCCTACCTCCTACCACACCAGGAAGCATGGCCAGCACCCTCTGCACCCCAGTCCTGCATCCCAACATATTAAACCATAAGCCCTTTTTTAAGTTACTTCCTCTTTATTTTGTTTTAAATTCTTTCTTTTTTCACTCTTTATTTTACCTTTTAGTGGCTGACTTCATTTCCCCACCTTTCCCCCATCCCCAATTCCTTTCCCCTTTCCATTTCAATACCCACCCCTATCCCATCAACACTCTGCCTTCCAGCTTCATGTTCCTGTCTCCCCACTCCCTCCAAAGCATCTATCACACTTCCTACCACCTCAAAGCTGTCCTGGTTCACCTGCCCTGTAGTGGCAACTCACAGCTCTAGCTACTAGTTAGGCCCCTGCTCACCAGCCCTCTAGTGGCAAGTCACAGCTGTGCAGGTGGGGGACAGTCAAAGAAGGTTTTTAGCCTTAATGTGTGACTGCCTCAGACTTGAGCTAGCACTAACGTGGCTCAACATTTGAGCAGCTCAAAGTCCAATGTGTACCCAGGCCCTAACTCTGTATAAGTGTGGTGGGAGGGAGAATCCTGTGGATAGATTACATCAGCCAGTACAGGCCAACTATTTCCAGTTGCTCCTTCAGTTTTGAGGGAGAGAAATATCAGGAAACTTAATGTGATCTGACTGGGACTTCCATTTTCTCTAGAAAGCCAGAAAGGCACTCTTAAGGGAGGTTTGCTTTCAAGATGCATTTTTGCCAATTGAAGGCAGTTTCTTTGTTCACTGGGCACTGCTATATGAAGATTGAATACTTAAACACAATGCAAGTCAGTGGTCAGGGAAATTTTAACAGTGCCATTTCTAAAGAATGCAAGAGCCTGGGCAGGTTTGAAATGATGGAGGGGCACACTTATATTCTGTGGCAAAACCACAATATTCCAAACTAAACAGATATGGCTGATGTCTCACAGCAGTGATATTCTTCCTCACTTAAGCTAATTGGATGCTACAGCATTTTACTTTCTGTGCTAAGAATATTTGGAATACCTTTTTTAGTTTTATTAAAGAAAATTCTTTATCTTCCTAGGTTTTTTTCCTTTTTGTCAGTACTGAGATATGTTAAAATATGATTTAGTACAGGAATCTTAGCACCTCAATATGACAGGGCCAGAACCTGAGTATCTACACCACAAGCAATTCCATTTCTTCAAAAGGGAGGTTTTATGATTGAGGTGCTATGCAATGCAAGAAGGGTATGAAAATCTAGCTCACAAAGATTAGTGCTCTGTAAACATGATAGGCAGACGGATATAAAAACTCTCTCATTATGGTTACAGACAAATACATCTAGGATGGCTATTTCTTTCCTGACTGCAAATGATATAGAAAACCAGCAGATTTCCTCTGCTACTGTACAGTCCTGCTGCAGACAGTTAATTTTATGTCATTCTAACATGAGAGCATAAAACTCATTGAAATGCAACTGCTTTAAGTAGCCACTACGCCCATCTACATCATATTGCTCCTTAAGTAATTGCTGAAGAAATGTGCAAATCCTGGGCGCATATAGCAAAATTTGTGATGTGGTTTGGCCTTAAAATCAACATGTCCTTTTACTTATTTTAGATTTTATTCTCAGGATTCCAGTACTTGATAACTGCAGTAGCACTGAAGGAAAAAAGAACGAAACCAGTTTCCATCCTTCCCTTATTTAGGCCCTGATTCAACAAGTTAGAGCAGCACATTCTTAATTTTAAGCCAGTGACTAGTTCTATTTCATTCAATGAGGCCTTGTATTTGCCTACTGTTAAACGTGTGCTTACATGCTTTACTGGATCAGGGACATTAGGATATGATGCAAAGCTCAACAGAGTGTGTGGAAAAACTCCCGCTGACATCTGTGGTCTTGGAATAAAGGGTCTTCCATTTACAAACAGTGTACAAAGACTAAGAATGCACTGACGTGGGTCTATTTTGGATGAACAGTTGGTTTTCTTTTAAACCAAGTCCCACAATAAGGGGGCTAAATCTGTTTTGCCTTAATGGTGTATTCAGCTACTGAAATCAAGAAGTCCTCATCTACTGACATTCACTTGCTCTAATCAATAGTACTACTGAAACGAACCAATTTCCTGAGTCAAGCAAGTGGGATTTGGCTCAAGATTGGTCTTTTAATACACTTCTGAAATGCTTATGAGAATGACAAGATGGATTGATCTTTTTTTCAGATATAAAATTAAAGCTGCAACAAGGGTGCCTCATTGACTGCTACAGAGAACAAAGTCCTTTGTTTATCTGAAGGGCACAGGCAGAAGCAATGCAAGTTTTTCATGGAGTCTTACGAATGTGTTTTAATTCTATCTGGCATGGAGCAGCTGCTGGAGGTAGCAGGAGAGTTCATCTTGCTGGACGAGTCCATTCTTGACCTCTGTATAAAGACTGACAACTAGAGTAGGTCAAAAGCAGGAAGATCATTATGGAAAAATTTGTGGTAGCCTCTTTATCGAGTCAAAACTGATTTTTAAGCCAGTTCTTTCTTTCTTTTCTTTTCCTCATGGTGATTTTGCTTTGCTTTGGTTTTCTTTAGGGGAAATTTTTCCCTGTGAGCCTGCAACTAGTAAGAATTTCAATCAATGTTAGTTGCCATGGCAGCTTTTGGGAGACAGTGTCCTGAAGGACCAGGCTGAAGTTCCTAGCTCATTTCACAAGAATCCAAAGGTTTATAAAGCTGAACAACTTTGATTTCCTTTTCATGCATTCTTAGATCAATATTGCACCTTCCTTTTTTCTTTACTTAAAGGAGTTGCCTCATTGTCAGGACCTTTATTTCCCCTTTGATGGGTAGATGAATGAGCAGGCAGGGACAAAGAATGGGTGCAGTTTTAATTCCATCACCCACAAGTAGCCAACCCGAGTAGCTACGCTGGCCAGCACACAAGCTGCAGAGCCAGCTCCGATTCACTCTTTCACAGAACAGGGGAGGGACAGCAGGATGCAGTTCGTGACTCAGTCACTACTGGTTTCTTGTTCTGCAGTGCTTTATGTACAGGACTTGCTGAAAAGTTAAACTTTTTCTTTAATGGTCAAAGACCTGATTGAGTGGAAAGTTTGTGCAGATTTCAGTTGTATACTGGCTTGGCCCTCAAACCCTCTATATATATAGTTAAGGATTCAGTTAGATCAGCAGGA
>NW_005841956.1:2277563-2291038 GCF_000455745.1 Alligator sinensis
AATTTCGGAGCTTAAGATAGTTTTTAAATATCTCAGGAAGTCATATCTTGCATACATTTCAAAGTATTTTGAATATTGTGCATAGAATCATAGAAAATTATGGTTGGAAGGGGCCTTGGGAGGTCATCTAGTCCAACCCCCTGCTCAAAGCAGGACCATGCCCAACTAGATCATCCCAGTCAAGGCTCTGTGTAGCTGGGTCTTAAAAACCTCCAAGGATGGAGAGTCCACAACCTCTCTGGGTAACCCAGTCCAGTGCTTCACCACCCTCCTAATGAAAAAATTAATCCTAATATCTAACCTAAAACTTCACTTGCTGCAACTTGAGACCGTTGCTCCTTGTTGTCATCTGCCACCACTGAGAACAGTCTCTAGCTCCATCCTCTTTTGATCCCCCTTTCAGGTAGTTGAAGGTTGCTCATATAATCCCCTCTCAGTCTTCTCTTCTCTAGACTAAATAAGCCCAGTTCCCTCAGTCTTTCCTCATAAGCCATGTCCCCCAGCCCCCTCATCATTTTTGTTGCCCTCTGCTGGACCCTCTCCAATTTGTCCACATCCTTTCTGTAGTGGGGGTCCAAAACTGAACACAGTTCTCCAGATGTGGCCTCACCATTGCTGAACAGAGGGGAATAATCACTTCCCTTGACCCACTGGCAATACTCCTACCAATGCAGCCCAGTATGCCATTAGCTTTCTTGGCAACAAGGGCACACTGGTGGCTCACATTCAGCTTATTGTCCACTGTAACCCCCGTGTCCTGTTCTGCAGAGCTGCTGTCTGGCCAGTCAGCCCCGAGCCTGTACCAGTGCATGGGATTTTTCTGTTTTAAGTGCAGGACTTGTCTTTGCACGTTCCACAGTGGTAAAGCAGAATGCAATGAAATTTTAAAAATGTAAAAAACAAACAAAACCCCAAAAAACACATTCAGAGAGGAATCAGATTTGGACCTTATTTTAAGTCTCATTTAATTAATTGATTATAAAGAAAAAAACAAATGTGTACATATTATATTGTGCTATCAATGCAAAGTGTTTTACTCACATGACTGCATTAAAACTCATAACAGCTCTTGTGGTAGGAACGTATTAGCAACATTATTCCCATTTTGCAGACAGGTTATATGTGACACAGTAATTATGTGCCTTGAAACAAGTCACAGGGCAAGTGAGTGCCATTGTGGGGAATAGAACTATTCATCTCTAGACTCCTACTCTTGTACTCTAACTACAATCTTTTCTCATTTACTCCTATTTTAAATGGTTGTGGAAGAGTGACCGCCTCAAAAATGTTATCTGGAAATGGCATATTTCTTTCTCCTCACTCAGATTACTCAATACACACAATAGGATTTCTCTGATCAGCACTGCCTGTTCAGACAGGTGTAAAAAAATCTAACTATATTCTCTTAACTTTGTTTACTGTCTCGTGCCATCAGTGGCAATGTTGTCACTGATGCATGAAAAACAGCATGTTTAGTTTGCTGTTTCACAGATATGTTGGCTCCTCTGATGCACTGAAAGCCTTAAAAAAACCACACACCAACTGCTGAAGCTTCCTTAGCCTGATGAAGGGTTTTTGAACCCAAAAGCTTGCTTAATAACTATTCTCCAACCATTTGGGTTGGTCTAATAAAAGATATCAAATTCACCCAAGGAACCTTGTCTGCCTTAAAAAAACCCTGGCATTTGTCAGTGAAGTAAACAATCATGACTTAAAATACACTAAGAGTATGGTACTAAAAAGTGAATTTTCAGGCATCCTTTCTCTGACCCTTTGGAATTGTCTGCTCAGTTAAAAAAAATGGGGATTTTCTGGTGCCCTATGATAACTTTGATAAGGGGTTTTCTGCCAGGGGTTGATCCTGTTGCATTGATGTCACTGGAGTTTCGCCATTGACTTCAGTAGAAGTAGAATTAAGCCTCCAGGGAGCAGCTGACTGACTATGGATTACTGAACTGACAGGCACTTTGCCATTTGACTTCACTGGACATTGGACAGATCCTATAAAGGAGAAACACTGAAGAGCCCTGATCCAGCAAAACACTTAAACATGTATTTAAACATATGAATAGCCCCACTGAAATCTAGGCATGCTCACATGGTTAAAGTTAAGTACATGCTTAAGTGTTTTGCTGGATCTGCGCCAAAACGTCTATTCACCAAGTGATGTCTAGCAGTAAACAAAATAAAACCAGTATAAAGCAATTTTAATGCTTGCATCATTTAGTGCAGAGTATCCAGCATGTTTCTTTTAACAGGTGGATGTGCATTTTCAGGTGGATGTTGAATGCATCATTTAAAGTTTTCAATTTAAGGTTCCAGTTACTGAAATTAAATCACTATTGCTTCATTTCTTGAGGAGATTCAGCATCTCACATGCTCTAAAAATTCCAATCAGTGGCCTCCAACAGCTTGACTTTAACCACTGTCCTATGGACTGCATCCCTTTGGAGTTTGTCAGCGGCAGAACTGCTTATCTCTTAAAACACAGGTCATTGCAATGTGACCTAAAGCATCACCATTAACTCCTGCTAAACCAAGGCCAAGGACACACAGTTTAGCAGTTTTGATTCCATCCACTAGAGGCCAATGGTACATACAACACACTAGCTAACTGATCACAACATTATTCTGAATGTATCCCTTCTCCCGTGCAGTGTCCAGTTACGACGTGATTTGCTATTTGTGCGGCGGCTGCAGAAGTACTAAGAACTTTCCTGTCTAATGACCCATAAATATACAGACAAACAAGTTTTTTCCTTTGCTTACCGCAGAGCCTGTACAGCCACAGCACTAAGGAATCTTTCTTGAGCTTGCACGTAAAAATGACTGTGAGTTTTCAGAGGCTGTAGAGCACAAACATCTGATGCTGTTTGGTTCAGACACAGCTTGATTAGCCACAGGCATTTTTTGTTGTTCGAGTGAGTTTGCCAATTGTAGCTTGCCCGTTGCTGTGCAGAACTGATGACTCTTTTGGATTTTGAACTGTTTGGCCATTTACAGCTGTGCACAGACTCAGAGCCACTGCTCTCTCATAAAACAAGAGTGTAGGTGCATGTGTGGGCGAAGAGGCTTTTAGAAGTTGTCTCTGCAGATGGATGTTGTAAAATGCTTTTGCTTTCAGTTCCATAGAGGTAATAATTTTTAATAGTCATTTTTTGCTCACTGTGCTGCATTCTTCTGTTTTATGGTTTTAGGCTGTTTTACTCAATTCTGCCTTCAGCAGCTTCTTCCTCATGTGTTCTCTCACTGCCTGTCTCTCACATATAGCCTGACCTGAGAGAACCAATTTTCAGTGTCCGAGGGAACTGTAGCAGAAATCCTCTCCTCTCCCCCTCACCATCAATGGAAGTCTTATAGTAGATAAGACTCTTTCAGCTTCCAGGCTTTTACTTCCCTGTCAGTTAAACAGGCTGCTAAAATGAAGTCTAAGATTTGAAAGAATAAATAATGGAAGAATGAAAAGCTCTTGTCCAGGTTTAACTGATGATGTCGTAAAAATGCCAGAAGCCACTGGAGTTTTTTTCTATATTCACATTTACATTATTAGTGTGCGGGCCGGGGGCGGGCCGGGCCCTTTTTCGCGCCGCGCGAGCTGTGGCCAGCAGCCCGGGCACGCTGGGTCGGAGAGAACAGGCGTGGACACGCTGGAATTAGGCACGGACACGTAATGGTTGATTTAAAGATTATTTACTTACACCGAAGATGGTCACGGTGCAGGCAGGAAAACTTGCTTGAGTTGCGGTTACAGATAGAAAAGAAGAGAGGCGGACTAGAGTTCCTTCCCGTGAACATTCTTCTAGCCCATCTGGTTGGAGGCTCTAAACCGCGAGCCCATCGCGCCAACCGAAGAAAGTACTCGCTCTGAATAGATTCACACAAAGTTTGCTAGGCTCCGTGGATCCTTTTGTGCGCAGGGAGAGGGATACGTCGAGGTTTGCGATCGGTGACGGGGAGAGGCTAGAGGCTGATCAGACCCCTGTTGCCTGCTTGAAATGCACTGGGTCCAATAGGCTCCGCAGCGCTTAGAGATCTTCACACAGCGTGAAGTCTCCTCCTCCTGGTGTTCGTGGAGTCCTCCAACTTGGGCCGAAACCACTCACGCCTTTTATACAGCTAGCAAGCCAATTGCTAGCCGCCACGTGTGAATAATTTCACGCAAGTCAATAATGGGGCTCGAATTTGAATACGAATGGCGGGAACTCTTTGCAACGAGCATTTCTGTGCTACAAAGAAGAAATGCACACTGCAAAGAAAGCTACAAATTGGCGGGAATTCTTTTGCACCGGAGTTCTCCTCTGCAGCAGAAAACTCCACCGTGCAAAGAAGCTGCAATTTAGCGGGAACATAATTCAGTGGTGCCAAAGCACACACAAAACAAAAATCACACCTTTGGGTTGTGACAATTAGCAGTGCCGCTAAATTGGTGGTAATACCAGTTCAGCCTGAGAGGCCAACCTGGGTACCTTCTGATGTACTAGAGGGACGATGCCAGTAAAGATCTTTATTCCACACCATATGGATAAGGGATCGTTTGTCAGTTCCACGCTGACCAAATGACGGGGCTGCTATTGACTGCTGTCCAGCTCCATCCAAAGCAGTTGGAAGTCAATGACTAAACATTTCAATCCAGAAAGTGGATTAATTGATCGTTTTTTTCTCAGTGGTGCTCAAGATGTCTGTCCTGATGAGCAGATGGAATTGATTTGGGCTTATCTCACTCCACCCAATGTTGGCAGGGTACCTCGATGGTGATTAGTTTTTTCAATGTAAGATGTTGGGGAAGAACCAATGGTCAAAGGGCCTGTGCCTGTTAGCCACTCACATGGACATGGCCCAGTTGTCTAACACAAAATAAAAAGGGAGAACATTATTTTGGCCTTTAAATGTCTTCATTGGCACATGTTGAAACAAATGTTCATCATTTTGACAAACACTAAATGCAGCAGCTGTCTTTGGTATTTTTTTTCCCCCTGAAGATTTTTATCTTCTTCTTTTCCATTTTAATTCAACCCTGTCATATCCACAGTACTGTGAAAGTGTTTTCTCTCTCTCAGAAATGGGGACCAGATTTACAAAAAGTTCAATTAAGGCACCTGACTGAAGTGGCCAAATAAGTGCTCTACTTATTTTAGCCATGGGAACTGTTGGGTGCTAAGTGCTTTTGAAAAGCTGGTCTTTTCTCTTTTTTTTCTGTTTTTTTAAAGAAACCAGTGTTTCTAGCCAGTGTGTTTGATACAATCACAGTTTGGCTAGAGCACAGAGCTGCTTGGGGAAATGTTTTTTGGAGTTTTTTGCTTTCAGATCTCCAGCTGTAATGAAGTCTAAGCCAGTAGAGATAGAGGTGCTTGTACTGTCAGCTGGCAGTTGAGTGATGGATATAAAACAGTCTTGCTGATACCATTTCAGTTTTTGGACACCGTGGTTTTCCATATCTTTAGCATTACTATTAGCTGTTCCCTGGAGTGGCAACCACACCAGAGAAACAAAAGGCTGAGAAATACTGGCTCAACTGGAAGTTTGCCATTAACTTCACTGGGACTAGAATTTCATTCTGGAAGAATATGGAGATACTCTTATGCTCATATGGTGCCTCCCTAGGCCTAGGGTCAGGCACATCACAGGCAGAAAGAAGTAAGGAAATTTATACAAAAGCTATATGTTCCACTTTTGGACCCTGAGGGTCCTAATTGCAGAAAGTATAGCTACCAGTAAAGCCATTTTGATCTGACTTAACTCTCTCTCAATATGCTACAGCTGCCAAATGAAATGCTAGAATCCATCACTGTCTGGAGATATTTTTAAATTTTAAAGAGAACATAGTTCTGATAAAAAAGTGTGATACGCATAGCTGTAGGGAGTGATTCTCTTTATTTATACACAGCACAGGTACAGTCAGGCTGCATCTAAATTAGTTTCACCTACATCATCTTGCCAGGGAGCTTCAACCTGCCAGGAGCTGACCAAGTCTAGAGGTGTATCTGGTTCATCTTCCATGGATCATTTAGTCCCTGCCTACTCAGCTGAGTCTCCCAACATGGGAGCTAGCTCAGGCCGAATGTAATGATTGCTTCTGATGAGGGTCCGCTGTGAATTGCACTGAGACCCATCAAACTCATATCACATCAGCCACTTGTACAGGCCACAGACTTGTGATTATTGGTTACTATTGACCTCAGCAATCACCTGGCAGGTCACCTGGACACTAAGAAATCTGTTCTGTCATTAGTTAAACTTAGTGCACCCTGGCCTGGAAGATGTAAATTTGGCCAAACTTGATCTTTATAAAGACAATACAGGGACAAGAAGGTTGTTTCAGCCTAAGGAATCTACTATCCACAAAACCCTGAATTAAAGTAGACAGTGCCTTACTGCACCTAGGCAAGAGTTTATTCAGAAGGAGCTATCTGATCACTAATGCAGCACCCTAGAACATTTCAGATGGATCAAAAATATATTGGGGTGCACTTTCTATATGGTAGCCCACAGTGTCAAGTAGCCAGCCCAATTAATAATTGGGAAAAATACCAAATACTCTGAGCACCTTGGGAAAGCTCTCCCTCCCACACAAATATTCCCTATCCAAGCAAGTTGTAATTAAGAATCAATAAAGCAGAATATCTAGAGGCCAATTGTTTGGTATTCTATTAACTGGCAAAATGCATTTCCCAGTCATTTTTGCATATACATATACAATATCAAGTCTGCTAATCTGTGTAATCACCAGATTTGCTTTCCATTTCTTCCTCTTCCATGCTCCTGAAGAATGAATTTTCTCTAACATCATAATCCCCTCAGTTCCCTAGCTGCACACATCCTAACTTTGCAGTGTCTTTCCTATAGAGCATTATTTAACCCTTTATAGAAATAGTTACTTATAAGCTACACAGGAAAGAAGGCACAGTCCCTGACTGTCTGCCTTTTCCCCTTCTATCTATCTGCTTCTGCCAGGCAGTAACATGTACCCTTATGTGCAGTGCTTATGTATTAGCTCTGATGAAGTCAACTGACACTACAGAACAATGAGGAAGGATGTACATAAGACATCTGAGAAGAAAACATCCCCAGAAACTAAAGCACTGCATATCCAAGAGGAAGAAAGAGATGAAAAGTGTTTGAGAGTTAAATCCTTACTGGGAGAAAAGGTCATAAAATAGCATATAGAGGATATAGCAAATAGCAAAAGAGCATATATTGGTTCTGTATATTCATGGTGGGAGAAAAGTGCCAGACAGACAGAAACAGGTACTGAAATTTTGTCTTAGACAGCAGCACTGATCTATCCTGGCAATAGTTATGCAAACTGTTTGCCACACCACCCTGCTGACCTGGAGAGACTCTCCACTAAGCATGATAGGGGAAGTCAAAGCACCAAAGTCTGTTCAGCTTCTGGCTTCTCTGCTAGGAAAGCCTCAACGGGGTGTTAGTGAGATCCACTGTCACGGTAGGTTTTGTGATGTGGGCATCTGTGCATAAGAACAGCACTGGAAGCAACAACACTTTTTCATAAAAGCCACTAAGGAGTCATCAGTTTCTACAGGCCAGTAATATAAGTAGGAGTGGGTGACCAGGGCACCAGCCCCAGGTGCTGAATTTGAAGGGGACCAACAATGATGGTAGCAGTGGTGGCTGGCTTGGCCACTATTATGACAGACCCAGCTGCTGCCGCTTCCCAGGGTGCAAAAATAGCTTGTTACAACTCTGCTATAAACCCAGACTTGGTTTGATCCAGAACCTACTCGGTAACATTTATCTTATACCTAAGCTTTTATCTCCAGACTTGAATGGAAAAAAGCACATGGAGTGTGTCAGTAAAGGGAGGGGAGTCTTCTTGAAACAGTTTAATGCAATGCTGCCCCATGTGAACTTTATCTAGGGCTCCGTGGAAAGTTGTACAAGCTACAACCACAGCCGTCCCTAACCTGTATTTCACAGAAAAATAAATCAGAGAAGTTAAGGGCATACAAGATGAATTAGCTCTCCTATAGGTATAGTGAGACCTCCATAAATATAATTGAATGAATCCAATTAGCATTTGAACATCATTGGCTCAGGATGAACGTATATTACCACAGTATCCCTAGGGACTCTGTAAGACAGTAACACAAAGGTAAAAGTCTGATGTGGGAAACAGAACTAATACAAAAAGTTGGCAATCTCTTGGCAGCAGTAGTGCAATCATTTTAAGAAAATTAAACAAGAGCGAGAGACAGGTTTATAGCTCACTAAGGGTCCTTCTACACTTAGAAAATAACCCACAGTGGAAATACATTTTCAACCATAGCCCCATTCTGCTGCTGCCCCCTTCCTTGATGTTTTGAAAAAAGTTTGGCTACCAGTGCAGATAGGGATAAAGTGTGAGCCAGAATCTGATCGACCTGCATTAGTCAGCAAACATCAGGAAGCTTCTCTGTGGCTTGGACAAGTTTCCAGGAATGATTGTGGTTTTCCTCCTTCCTTGGGTAGACAGGTATCATGTTCATCTCTTATAAGGAACCTGAAAGTTCCTTTCATTAAATGGTTTGGCTTCAACTCTTCCACACACAAAAATCCCTGACATGGACAGCCAATGCCCCCACTGCTCAGATTCCTCATTTATCAGTCTGGGAGGGGGCAAAGGTGACTGGTAGGTAAGCAATAGAAGAAAGGTTAATAGGTTCTTCCAGTGTATTCGTAGCCCACAGTAATCATACCATAATCATCGTAGCTTAGGGGAAATGCCATGCTTTGTAGCTTCTTCAGGTCAACATAAATGCCTACAGGAGGGTTCCTCCATTCCCTGTCCACAAGATCCGTGTGTGTCCCCTTCCAGTTTCCCTGTTTCAAGGTCTCTCTGGTTGCACTCTGCCTTCCTTCTACTATGCCAGAGTCTCTGCTTTTCCCACCATTCCTGACTATGTACTTCATTTTTCCTTTCCCCCCACGCCAACATGTCGGGGGAGATTACAACCCCTTTTACAAGCTGTTGCTGTGAGGCCATTGGAAGAGTGCTTTTATTGTTGTAAATCATTGGCAGATGTCTTATTTTTCTGAAACATCATAAAATGGGAAGATTTGCTTGTGAAAACATTGTTTCGCTTTAACATTCGCTTACTTTTTTTTTTTTTTAAGGTTCCTGAGAAGAATCTGGTCTACTGAAATCTGACTTCCAGTTCTGATGCAGCAACTAGAAACTTGTCCTGTGTCCCAGCACATTTTAAAAATGTTAGCTGGATCCCCCTCTATGCTCAGTTTCTGGGAGAACTTTTTCTATCATAAGGCTGTGCTTGTCAAGTTGACATTTCTCCTTTTGTTAGTAGTATTGTTCCAGGGTTTCCATTCCTGTAGTCAGTCGGCCCTGGGTTTGAAATCCTTCTTTCCTGCGGATGCTGCAAGCTGCTGAGCTTTTCATGCACAGCAGAGGACTTGATGCTCATAGCTTCTCACTCCCTTGTATTTGGAAATCAAGCAAACCAAATTCTTATGAAGTCTCCCCATATCCTTTTCCTTCTCCCTCCCTTGCCTACTTGTCCTTGTCCACCGCAGATTATGAGCCGGTGTCATTCTCTCTCAAAGTGAGTTGAATTGGGAGTGTATCATAATCTGGAAGAAACCTTCCTTAGTGGTTCCATTATTTTCTGCAGAATTTAAGCTTTGCTTAGAAATTTATGAGGTTTCTATGTCATATCTCTTATGGCTGCAGTTGTAACTTTCAAATGTGAATGCATGCAGTGTTGTATCCTGCACTGCACAGACAGCCTGAAACACAAGCTCTAAAGGCCTGCCTGATTTAAATGACGTTTCCACCACAGAGGTATCAAGAATATTAGCCTGGTGTTATTTTGCTTTCTATGTGACGTTCAGTACATGCACATAACATTATTGTTCTTGTGCATCCACACGTACCACCTGACTTCACTTGCTTCATTCTGTGCCCCATAAGGTATGTATTCCATAATCCCCCTCACTTCTGCTGAGTGTACAGGATTTTGGAAATTTTCCAATTGTGAGGTGCACTGCATAGATTTAGTAGATCCAGTTTGTGAGGAGATCTTATGGTTCTTGAAATCTGTAGTACAAAGGCAAACAAAACAAGGAGGGGGAAGTTTCAGTGGGGCACTTTTTGAAAAGAACTTGATTTTCTCATGCACAGATTCTTCATTATATGCACAACCTATTTGTTAATCTATGCTGCTTTGCAGGAAGCCAAAAGTATTGACCAGTTACTCAATGCTCGCTCCCTTTTGCAGGTACTTTCCACTTCAGTGCAATGGAGGATGGGTCAGTCATCTGGGGTCCCCCCCTTACCTACAGCCTCACTCTGATGCCTCCATTTACCTCACCTGTCACAGCCTGTTGTTTTTCCAGTTGTTGGGTCTCAAGAGAGAGAGTCTTTTTTTTTTAGGATGAGGTACATTTACTGGCCTTCTCCTAGGCCCACTCAGTCCTACCTTGGTTCCTCTCAGCACTGGCCTTTCATAGATGGCCTACTCACAGTTTCATGCTCATTTGTCTCCCTCCTCACTCAGGGTCCAACCTTTTCTAGCAGGACCTCCTTTTCTTGTCAGTACTGGAGCCCACCAGCCCCTAACTCCACTGTCTCCTTCTCGCATATCCCTGCCAGGGCAGGGTCTTCCAGCCTGAGTCATCCTTCTTAAAAGGCCCTCCCCCCTTTTCACTTTGTAATAGGGAAACAAGGAGGTACCATTCAATAGCCTGTTATTACTATTACATAGCCTGCTGTTAGATAAGGTCCTCTTCCACCTGTTAAAACAAACAAACAATATAAAAAATATAATAGCAAGACTTCCAACTCAGTCTCATTGTTAGAATTCAGCCTGAACTTTCAATATTGGAAGTCAGTAATCATCATTACATAATTCTTCAGCCAGGGATTTATTTGTGTGAATCGGACTTTTTACTTGGTAAGAGAGAGGAGCCTTGAGCCTGGAAAGGCAGACTTCCTGGAAAGGCAAACTCTGAGAAGTTGCAACAAAGCAATAAATCTTATTACATTCATACAGTCTCTTGTCCATTGATCTCTATGGTTCACTACTGCAGGAAGCATGGTAAGGAAAATGGCTGAGCAGGTATTCATTGAAGTCTTTTTGACAGCTGGAGCATAAACAGATAAACTATCAGATTGTTCTCGCTCTCTTTATTTTTGTCATGGTGAGTCTTTCCTTCCCTGTTTGATCTTCCTACAGCTCAGCACTGGAGTTGTAATCTTGCCATGGCCTCAATGCCTTCAGGGCATAGTACTTTTTAAAAGACAAAACAGCCACACATAGTTATCCTGGTGCATGCAGTCCAGCTGCTGTCCTTGTACTTTGCACCATGCTTGCATTTGTCAGATGTTTTTGTCTCATTGGCATATGAGCATAATAGTCCCGCTATGCATGTGATCCAGCTTGTTATTGTCTCTGTAGGCCCCAACCTTAGCTTTCATAAAACTAAACATGTCTTGGTATGAAGAAAATCATATAGAAAACTGCTGAGAAGCCAGAGGAAGCGTTTTAGGTGTAAGCAACCCCCATAGTGCTAGAAACCCAAGCAAAATTAGCCATCAGGTGGTGACAACCAGCCAATGAAACTGGCTATAACAGGAAAACTGGACTGCTTGACTGTCCAACCTGCTTGATGTGCAAAGGATAAACAAACAGTAGGAATGACTTTGGTCAATGAGATTCCTGTTTCTTCCAGCTTTTAGCAGTCTAAGAGTGAAGTTAAAGGATGAAGTTACCTGTTACTCTTAGACTATACTAAATCTGTGGAATGGTAAAGCAGCGTTAAAGTTAGACCATGCTGTAAGCAGTTGCATGTGAAGGGTTAATATAATTTCTTGCCAGGAGAAGATTGGTGAGAAGGGCTGGCCCAGGAGCCAAGATACCTGGGTACTATCCCTGCTGGGTGGGTCAGAGGGGCTGGGAGTGTTGCATCCTGGGATGCTGGAGGACTGCAAATTGTTCATTTTATTTCTGTGGAGCCGACTGTAGTTATCCTAACATATATCATGGCCCAGTTAACCCTTGCCTGAAGTGGCATAACTGAGACACTCACAGGGCACATCGGATGAGTTAACTAGCTTTAATGTGCAGATGCTAACTTTTTAACTGCCCTTAATATGTTCTAAATGTAACATGTACCTTCACCCTGAAGTTTTAGAAAAATTTCGGAGTCCTTTTAAAAGGTCACAGTGGGTATGTCTACGTGTGTCCCTATGGAGCCATTGTTACTGTGCTGGCATTTAGTACTTCCTCTTGGAAGTACTAAATGCCAGCACAGTAATAATCTGTACTACGCCGTGCATGCAGTGAAAGGTTATTTTTAGCTTCTACATCGCTGTAGCAACGTGTTATACTGAAGGAGTGTGTTGCTATGGCGATTTAGTTGCGGTGTCATTTTTTTGCCTGTGGACGCCAAGTCACTGTAGTGCATTGCTACAGCAATGTAGCATCACATGTAGATGTGCTCAGCATGTTTTAAAGAGAAGCAGCTCTTTGGGCCTAGCTGTTTTTTTCTGATTTATCAGAAATTTTCTAAAACTTCAGGGTGAAGTCACATGTTACATTCTTACATTCAGACCATACTAAGGGCAGTTAAAATGTGAGTGCCTGTACGTTAAAGCTTGTTAAGTTGTCCTATGTGCCCTGGGAGTGTTTCAGTTATGCCACTTCAGGCAAAGGTTAACTGGGCCATGGTATATGTTAGGATAACTTCAGCCTGCTCAGCAGAAATAAAATGAGCAATATATTGTCTCTCTTCAATATACTGTCTGATCATGTTCTATAACTGGGAAAAGACATTGTAAACTTATGCCAGGTGCTCAGATACAATTATGATAATACTAGCAAATTGCCTGTCAAGAATGATGGATGAATTTCAAATAACAAAAATAAACAAATAGATGTTACTTTTTATATTTATTAAATCAATTAAATATTTATAAAACTTAAATAAAATAGGTGGAACATTTGAGCATACCAATCCCCTCCTGCACTTGCTCTCATCCAGTGGGCTGGAGGCACACCTGCCCATGTTGTCGCCTGGCTGCTGCCTGCACACTTCTTTGCTGGGCAAGAACAAGGGCAGGTGAGCTCTGTGCCTTGCAACAGCTACCCACACCCTGGGGCTTCCTCCGTGCCGCCCACAGCTGCCTCCTTCCCTGCTTGGTGCTCAGGACAGGGCTGCCACTGCTTGTCCACTGCCTCATGCCTGTGCCTGGTTCCCACTTTTCCTCAGCTGGCCCTTCCCTCTGCCCCCCCTGCCACACTGGGCTTCTGGCCCCCCCGCAGGAGGAGCTCAGTAGAAACAGCCCTGGCCCCTGACTTTTTTCCCAATTCTGGAAGTTGGGATCATCCTGACATAGATTCATAGATTCATAGATGTTAGGGTCGGAAGGGACCTCAATAGATCATCGAGGCCAACCCCCTGCATAGGCAGGAAAGAGTGCTGGGTCTAGATGACCCACGCTAGATGCTTATCTCACCTGCTCT
>NW_005841956.1:2291161-2321973 GCF_000455745.1 Alligator sinensis
TTCTCTAGTCTCTCCTCGTAGGGCTTGGTCTGCAAGCCCTTAACCATATGCGTGGCCCTTCTCTGGACCCTCTCCAGGTTATAAGCATCCCTCTTGAAGTGCGGCGCCCAGAATTGCACGCAGTACTCCAACTGCGGTCTGACCAGCGCCCGATAGAGGGGAAGTATCACCTCTTTGGATCTATTCGTCATGCATCTGCTGATGCACGATAAAGTGCCATTAGCTTTTCTGATGGCTTCACACTGCCGACTCATGTTCATCTTGGAGTCCACTAGGACTCCCAGATCCCTTTCCACTTCCGTGCCACCCAGCAGGTCATTCCCTAGGCTGTAGGTGTGCTGGACATTTTTCCTCCCTAGGTGTGCAGCACTTTGCATTTCTCCTTGTTGAACTGCATTCTGTTGTTTTCTGCCCACTTGTCCAACCTGTCCAGGTCTGCTTGCAGCTGTTCCCTGCCCTCTGGCGTGTCCACTTCTCCCCATAGCTTTGTGTCATCTGCAAACCTGGACAGAGTACACTTCACTCCCTCGTCCAAGTCGCTGATAGTCACTAAACAAATGCTAAGGTTTAGCAAAGAAATTTCTCTGAAGACACAAATGGGCTCCGAATCTCTTACAGTTTTCAAGCTATTTGCATTTAAAGAGCCCTGTGGACAGACAGACATACAGACAGATGGACTAAGCCCTTCATATATACAGATGGGGCCTACAAATAATTAGACACATGCAGAGGCATAACTAGAACATTTTGTGCCCTGGTTGCAGTTTTGTTCCCAACAGCCAGGAAAGCAGTGGTTGTTGCTGCTATATTAGTATTTCCTATAAGCTAGTGCCTGGGCCTGGTACTCTACTTGCCCCCCTTAGTTATGCTACTGGAAACATGGATAGATAGACAGACAGCGATTTCATAGGCTGGCTTGGCTGACCAAAGGAACCAAGGATCACTGCTCAGCTGGGTGGCATTCCTTTGTTTTGTTGATTTGTTTGCAATGTGAATGTTGCACCTGGCCAGTTTCAAAATTCTAGGCATCAGTGGGCAGAACTTTGATTTTGATGAAAATCTGAAGCAGAAAATGGGGGCATACACAGAGTCCTTGGCACCTCACTGGCTAAACCAGCTCTGCAGCTCCCCTGTAGATCAAAAAAATCCAATTGACTCTCCAAACCTTCCAGCATGGCATCCTCCATCTTGCCTCTACTCATCCTACCCATCCTCTGAAAAACTTAGCCTCCAGACATAAATAAAATGCCCTTTTCTCTGAGAGAGTCCCCTGACACAGTAGACACAATTTTCTCTGTGATAATCTGCTGATACTGCAGAATGGGATAGCTCCTGGGGTTATCTCCAGGATAAACCTTTCTTGTTGTCTTCTTTCTTGATAAAGTACCTGTGGCTGTGTGTGAGCAATCCTCATTGCATTTATCTCAGCAGTTACTGTGATTCAGGTACTGAACTTGAGATACTCTGTGTAGGTGGGCAACAAGCCTGACACAGTCCAATATGGTGTTGACTGCTCACCCAGTACAGAACTGGCTGGCTTTCTTACCTTGTAGCAAAACCCCCAGTTTTTCTTTTTTTTTTCTTTTAAAATGCATTCCCTCCCCTTCCCCAACCATTTCTGACTTTTCTCTCCCTCTCTATTCCCTATAGATAAGTATAAGTGAGGTCAAACTTAGGATAAGCTTTAAACATTTTTATTTTGCTAGCAAGTTTTGGTTTTGGATATCCATTGTTTTATATTGTATTATTGTTAGGTTTGTATTAATTTTTACTGTTGTATATTGTATTATTATCATTTTTATATTGATGTTTATTGTTTCATATGGATATTGTATGGTTTAGGCCTGTGTTTTTAAGTGAACCAAAGTCATGTCAAGTTTCCATTTTATATGTCAAGCCTCCTTCTTGTGTCCTCTGCCTGGGCATCCCATGTTGCAATAATATAATTCGTTGTACCCCTTCCATGTAAATTGGTTCCCCGATGAATGAGAATGATTGAAATACAATGGTAGCAGGCCTTTACTGAATGGCCTGTAATGACTGGGCCACCACCTCACATTGATTCACCCAGGAACCACAGACCTCACCCAGGAACAGAGACAAGAACCCAGCATTTGAAAAACAAAAGACCCTGCAGAACCAGCAGCTCTATCATTGTACCCCACCATTACAGACACCTGGAACTGCACATCCCTGCATGGAGCACACATGCTCAGTACATCGGGGCTGACCCTTGCCTGGGCATGCCTCCTGTCACTAGGGTCACACACGGACTGCCCCTATAAAAAGGGGCAGTGAAGACAGACCCAGTGGGAACACCATTTCCATCTGGACCAGACCAGCTTCACGTCACCTATCCACCCCAGAGGCCCTGCTGGCGACCCCCTCTGGACAACACCGACCTGAAGGAGACCCTGACTGGCCATTGAGGATCAACTTCCAGCCTGGGATAGGTAGATATTACCTGCACACCTCCTCCTACAATTTGGACTGTCTCTTTCTCTCCCTGTCTCTCACCTCCTGGACTTCAGTGGACTTGAGCCCCTGCACCAAGCCTCTCTAACCCCTGCTGCCATTGTGTGTGTGTGTGTGTATGTGTAGGTGGGTGGTATGTGTGTGAATTAGTGAATACACATATATATGCATATATAGATATCATTGTGTGTGTGTGTGGTATATAAATTAGTAATCCACATATGTGTATTGGATGTGCAGGTGTTGGTAACTGGTAATTGATTGTCTAAATTTGGTGTGTGTGTAGCGTGTATGGTCATAAACTGGTGATAGGTGTGCATGAACCTAGACTAATTATTTTGAATGTGTGTGTATCTGAGCTGCTAGTGTGAGTGTGTATGTCTAGTAGGGGTGTATGCACCTAGTGAGTGTATGTGTGCTTAATTGATTTTTATGTGTGCATGTGCAATTGTACACCACACCCTCCTGTCTAACAGCACAATATTGAGATCCTGAGCATTGGTCTGACCCCTCAGGGAAACAACTTCTCAGAAAAGGCATTTCCTTTTGCCTCTTGACAGCCACAAGCATTACCACTGACTGCAGGTCTTTGCTTCTTGTAACTGAAATTGAGACAATGGAGCTATGTGATAGAAAGAACAAAGGCAAAACATTCAGTATTTGCTGCTGGTTCTTGCCTCTACTGTTGGTTTGGTCAATACAGTGCTCATGGCTAATTGGCTGTGGTTCCCCTTTCCTGCTGTGTTCATAAGGTCTCTGTAGACAGTGGGATCCTCAACAAATCAATAGCCTCTAATTGCAATGCAATGAATAGTGAGAAAAAATATTAGATATTAGCAAACACTCATATAATAATGGCTATTATACAAAACTCTGATCCAGGCAGGAAGCCAGCTAGATGAAGGGGGAAGAAAGAAGAAAGGGAAAGGGATATCCACAAATTCCTAATTAAGTGTGATTCAGTCTCACCGTGCTTGTAAATTTTCTTTCTCCTGTTTTCTTACCATGTAGCCTGATCATGTTCACTAGGGGAGGAGCTTTTATGTATGCAAATGTGAATATTCTTGCATGAATAAACAAACAGTGCCCGAGGCACAGCCCCCTTCAGATCTCCTTCTCGGTTAGCACCTTTCTGAATGGCCCCAATGAGGGATAGACTACAAAAGGCATATTTTACCTGCAGGTAATTTCTGCAGCACCAGGATACATTTGTGTGGAAAGAAATTATACACTAATTTTCGAATTGGGAGTTGAGGGGAGGGAGTCAAAGTTAAACTCCTCAATAACTTCATTACCTTTTTCCATAAAACATTTTGAGAGGTATGGATGGAGAAGTGCCATCAAGAGCAAAGTACTACCCTTACTTCCATAATTAGGTGTCTGAGTCCTTGGTCTGATTCTTCAAACTCCTGAGCATTCATAACTTCAATTAAACTCAGTGGGAAATGAGGATGGTTAGCAACTCAAAAATCCCAGCCTGTGATATAGGTACCTAAATAGAGATTTAAGAGCCTTACTTGAAGCACACAAAGTATTGAAAATTAGGGCCTATATTTCCTGTAGTTTCCAGTCTGTGTTGATGATAGTTCTTGATATACAGTCAAGAGCTTATTTATTGGGATTGCTTTAATGTAAATTCATGCAAGTGTTACTTTAAGTACCACTGAGGTTGCACGTGAGGGAAGAACTCAACAGAGTACCTTCATTTTTTGAAACACAAATCATTTCATTGAATACTATGCCAATGAAATGGGACTAGAGTTATTTGTCAAATGCCTATTTATATTCATTAACTGAACACAGATCTCTTGTTATAAGAACAATAATCAATTGAGTCTTTTTCTCCAGACAATTGGCAGCCAGTGGAGGCCAGTGATAATATGCCCAGAATGAACACAGCTGACATGTAAAGGTGTTGGCTATTAGAAATCTGTGTTCAGGACCAGGTCAGGGCAACTTAAAATCATATTGTATTTGACTCCAAATGCAGTAAGAAACTGACCCTGTGTAACTTTGAACATCATAAGAAGCTGACCCTGTGCAACCTCAGGGCCCAAATTGTTATCCATGAGCTCGCATTTGCTGTGAAAATGGAATATTGATATCTCATATATTTTACTTTGTCACCATCTCACTCCATCCTTCAACTGAAATTTTGCACCCACAAATTGGATTTGTCCCTAAATTCCCTTGCTTGTGAAGTCTCCTGAGTTTGCAGATCATTTCTTGTTTTGCTGCTAATGTGAGATAAAGTTAGATTGCCTTCTGTTTTAACATTCCTACCACAGATGGCTTCCCAGTTTGAGAGAGTCTGGGGCAGTTTTGGAGTTGCTGCAAGTATCACAGCATAGGAACAGGTAATGGATCTATTATTACAAATTTTGGTCAATAAAATTGCCAAAAACTTGTCTCATCTTGGACCACTTAACAGAACAGTCTTACTAGAAGAAATCATGCAAAGTCTTCTTGAGGAAAGCTGCATGATAGAAGCAAAGGTGTTTCCAGTCAGGAAAATAAATATCCGGGGTGGATGCAGAGGGGACGTGCAGTGGTGCAGCTGTGCCCCCTTTTTGGGTTAGAGCACACTGCAGGAGCCTCTGGGGACATCTCTAAAGCCAGTAAAAATTGCCCTTCCCTTTGTCTTCATGCTCAGAGGCTCATCCCCTACCCTCGATCTCTCCTCCTTCACCTGATACTTCTGCTTTCCCCACTGTCTTGGGGGCAGAGGAAGCTCCAAAGCCTCTTCTGCCCACCCCAGCCAGATCACAGGGATGCTGGGCTCAGCTGCAATAGTGCAGTGGGAGAGTAGTTTTCCCCTCCCTGACTGGTCCCCCAGGATCAGATGTAGGATGGGGAGCTCCCCACTTATCCCTGCTGCCTCTGTCCCCACCCTCAGCTAGGATGGGCAGAAGCAGCTCTGGAACTTCCCCCATCCCTGGGAAAAGCTGCAGTGGCAGGTGAGGGAGGGACGGAAGGGCAGGGGAGGAAATGTGTCTCTGAATGCCAGCGGGCATGGAGGGGGGATTTTCATCTGCTTTAGGCACTAAAGAATGGCTCCTGTTCCTATCACACCAGTGGGAGTGGGAGGAGGCTGGAATCAGGGCCTGCAGTGTGGGTTGCTGCTCCTGCACTTCCCTTGGGGAAATCCTGGATCTGCCCCTGAAAAATATGAAGTGATTTTGCTTTTTGAGGTTAACATGAGACTGGGCATAGGCAGCTTACTGTCCAAAGTAAACTGCAGTGACCTCTGATTCACGTAATTTTTGGGTTGTGCTCTACATTTTGAGTGAATTATTAATTAGCTGTTAGAGATTTGGAAGACTGCCTGACCCTTCTCTTAGATGGCATTGCTGTTATATAAGTCAACAAAACATTTTGGCTAAAGAACAGTTCAGTGGTAATTCAGTGTATATCTGTGAACCTGTATATTCAGTCCAATACTCCACAAGTCGATGCACTCAAACTGTAAAGTAGAAGAGAAAGCAATCATGAAGTGATAGGTGAAAAGAGAGCACCCTTCTACTCCCCCTCACTCTTTGATCTTTTTGGGGGTTTAAAATGACCCGATTTCCCCCCCCTCATTTAATGTAATTTCCAGGAAGAGTTTGCATAACCTTCTTAAATCCCCTGCACTAGACAACAGACAACTTCTGGAATTAGCCCAAAAACTGAGGAAAGATTATCATCTCTCTCATGTTGACTGCAGCCAACAAGCAAGAGAAGCCAGTTGGCCCACCTCCTTAGATAACGATTGTCAGCTTTGCTATTACTTAAGTTGGAACGCCATAGATGGCAAAGCCATGTCTTCTTTAAATTGTATATTCTTGTAATCAATGAATAATAAGTAAAATAGAGCAGAGATGGCTGGATTTTAAGAATCACATTAACATTTTGATAGTGTTTTCTATTCCAAAGAGTTTGAAACAAGCACAATTTGGGGAAAAATCTTTTTATCAATATTTTATTTATTATCAAAATGGTTATAGGAATTTTTAGCTTACCAACTCCCTTCCCTGTTTCAATAATATTTTCATTGCAAATATTGATTAGAACTCTATGGAAGATTCTTGTGAAAAAAAATTAGAACTTGCATTTTTTTCAATTTTATTGTCAAGCCTTTTTTCTAGGAAAAACGCTTCTGCTCAAAAGATTTCAAGTATCAGTAAAATAATAATGGCACTAGTACAACAGCTTGTTGTAGATAACTATTTTAAAGTTAGCTGGTAAAAATGTATTCATTACTCTTTATAGAACACTAATTTTAGATAGGGCTTGAAAGTAAGGTCCCCTTTTGCTAGGCACTATGTATATTTTCAGTAGGAGAATGATGCTGCTTTGAAGACCTTAAATATAAAAGGCAAAACAGATAATGAGTGGGAAAAAACCTGCACTTCTATAGATCAAGGCACTAGAGATTAATGGACAGACCAAGAATTTTATGAAGAATCCAGTCACAGTTTTGATCACAGAACCAACCTTCCTCTCTATGCTAAAATTAAAACAATACTGCAGAGAAGTTTTGCCCTCTTGGGTATGTCTGCAACAGTAGCTTTCAACCCTTTTAGACTCAAGGCACCCCCTGGAAAATGCCAGCTCTTAGCCTTCATTTGTTCTCTGACTATGGAAAAATAATAGAGTAATTATTCTGTTGCAAAGAACTCAGACAACTCACAATGGGTTAGAAGGTTTTTGACACTGTGGATCCTGTTTGCAATCTCTGGGTTTATCTTGTGAATCATGGTAGAGGTGCTGGTGCATTTAACAGTGATAATATTGCACAGCATCCCATGACACCCTTAAAAAGGCCTAGCAGCCCCCTGATTGAAAATCAGTGGTCTACAGAATGCAATTAAGTGGAAGCATATACTAGAAGAACTAGGGAAGAACACTATACTAATATGACTATATTGCTTCTGCTTCTCGTGCTCAGGCTAATTTGTTTAGAACTAGCTTGACTATCTCTGCTACATTGTAGTCATTGGGTGCATCTACACATGAAGCTACGTCGCCATAGTGTTCACAGGCATCTACACATGACCAGCAGCTACTTCACCATAGTGATGCCCTGCCCCGGTATATCGCACCGCTACAGTGAAGTAGCAGCTAAAACTAACCGTGCACTGCACATACAGCACAGTGCAGGTTGTTACTGTACTGTGATTTAGTACTTCCTTTTGGAAGTACTAAATCATGGCGCAGTAACAACATTGCCATAGCAATGTGTGTAGATGAGCCCATTGTGCCATATAGATATGACCTTTGTCTATGTACATAGTCAGAACAGGACTCATTATCACAGCACTACAGTGCGTTCATTCTGATTTTACACACCAGGTATCCATTATGTTACTGGTGCTTGGACACTCCTTCTAGGAACTAGATTTAATGGAAATTTCATTTGTCAATATTTATTTTTAGTTTAGTCACTTTGTTTGGTGTTGTTGACCATGAAAGGCCCTCATGGCTCTCTATTTAACCTTTAATATCCCCCAAATGGCAGAGTACACGCATTCAGTCTGGTCTCTCCTGGACTGAAATTATTCATATGATGCACAAAATAGCATTTTTATTTCCCTATTTATCTCCAGTATTGGCAATGAGGAAGACATGTCTCCCTAATTTCTGCAAATGCTTCTCTCTGTGTGCCACTAAAAACTGTTGGACTTGAATGTTGAAAAGCATAAAGCAAAATCTTCCATATGAGTAACACTTCTTCCTGGCCACAAAATGCATCTCATTATGTTCGGTTAAAGCTATTTTGGCTTTTAGTGCACTGGAAACCTAAGTCTTTTTTGCTCTTGCTTTTCCAAAACTATGTAAAAATACAAGAGGGATTATACAGAATGGGCCTCCTTGCCTCCAGGAAAACACTGCAGCACAGAGGCTAGCAAGTCTGATGTCACCCAAGCCAGACTGGCAGCAGCCTTTGGAGTCCTCTGAAAGACAGATCAGAAGATCCAGGAACAGTCATCTTGCCTGAGAAACAACAGATCCTGTAAGAGTGATAACAAAGGGAAGCAGGAACATTCAATACCCATGGCCTGGTTGGTGAAACCAGCCAAGTGCTTTTGAGCATAGACCTTGCAAAAGGCAGCCCTGAAGGGGGTGAGTCAAGGGACACTGGTAGCTTTTATCTGGAGGTGAGGCTGAGGTACAGGAGGGCATCCAGAATGCTGCACATGCATGTGTAAGGAAGAGCTGAAGTCCAGTATTTCAGATGTGCTGAGAAAACAGGGGATGGCCATACCCAGAAAGTGACCCGAGGCTGGTACAGTCTGATGCCTCTAATGGAAAAAAGCCACTGGAAAGAGGATCATATCCTTTATTTAAAGAGCCAGCTTCACTTAGTTGGACATTGTCCTAGGCAGGCTAAATTACTGTTTGAACAACAACAGATGGTCACAAAGGGCAGAATCCAAAAAAGGCATTTTGGGTCAAATGCATTTCCACTAAAATCAGTAGAAGTTTAGGTGAGTAAGCAGCAGCTCTTCTCATATCTCTATACCACATTTGACCATTTTGTTACACATGTTTGTGCTTGTTTATTGTGCTTTGTGAGGTTTTTCATTCTGCATCTGCCTTCAAACAGTGGCCATTGCAGCAGGTGTTGCATAGTCTGCGGCTTTGTGTTACAGACACTGGTGGTTGAACCAATGGTATAGCCCCACTTCTTCATTAGTTCCTTAGAGTATCCAACTCCAGTGTGTAGGCGGTTGTAGGTGATATGTAGCAGCAGTTAAGCACCTAAATACTTCTTTTGGATTTGCCCTAGAGTGCCTCACAGGGGACTAATTGTTCATGGCTGCAATTTTGGGTAGGGTATTTTCCTTAATATCCATTGCAATGGCTGAAGGGAAAGACCCTAATAAATTAGATTACCTGAGTATCATACCTTCATTTTAATTCCATAACAGTCTCTGGAAACATCTCTGAAAACTTTGATTAGAAAAGGGTTGGGAATGCTCACTATCTTGGGCAGTAATGGATTTTGGCATTGAGTGGAAGGTTTTATTCTTGTCCCTTGATATCTGTGTTCTTATTCAGTGAAGCTGCTAAGGGCTGGAGAGGAGATGGGGAGGGAGAAGGAGGAAGGGGTGCTGTGCCATCCTAGCATGTTGAAGTTCAGGGGCCTTGTTCCTTATGTTGTGGTGCCCATATAGCAGTGGTTTTCAAACGGTGTTTTACAAAACCCTGGGGGTTCGTGACAGGGGCTCCACAAAGAGATTGGAAGTAATAGCAGAGTGGCCCAGGAGGCAGTGTGCTGCCCTTGCTGGGCTGGCTGGCGTGGCTTCATATCAGCCCATGGTGCTCGGAGTAGGGATTCCGCAGCAGAAGAAGTGATATGAAAGGGTTTTGTGACTTCAGGAAATTTGGAAACCACTGATACATAGTATAAATGGATGAATAGAGGCTCACATCCAATCCCCATTGACATTAACTAGGATCTTCCCATTGACTTCAGTGGGCTTTGAATAAGGCTCATAGTGAGAGAAAGTCCTGTCCCCAAAGAACTCATAATGTAAAAAGGCAAGACATGACAGAGGAAATAAGCCAAGTAAAATCACCATAGAGCCATTGCCATCCACTCCAATAGCATCACCCCCTGCACATTATTTGATTAACCTTCTCAGGTTTTTTTCTTTTAAAACGCCACGTTTTGTGCACATGGAAAGAGAGGTCAAGAAATGCTGTTCATATGTTGTTTCTCCCTCTGCCAAATTCAGAAACTGAGAAAATTTGTCACAAGTCCAATTTTGAGAGAGAGAGAGAGATCCAGTCTAATTCTGGACAGAAGAAACAGATTACTTTGGATGCATTTGAACTGAACAAACCAAACCTTGGAATTTTTTCTAGCCAGCTGACAGCATATGACTCTACCTCCTTGGTCCCAGTCCTTTTGTGGAAACCCAGGTGTCTCTGCTCTGTGTGTTAGATTGTTCTGCCTCTTAATTCAGGGGTAGATTTAAAAAAACTATTACAAAGGTAGAAATCTTGTCCTTAAAGTACCCTAGTTTAAGATTCACGGCTCTTCCCCTTTCAGTATCATTAGGAATGTTTTTTCTGATTGTTTGTCTATTTTGGCATCATCTTGAATATTTTCCCCATCTTATGTATTTACCTGGCTTCTTCAAGGCCCTTTTTACTGGCAGCACGATCAAGCCCATCCTTAGCTACAGGAGGCAGATCCCCAACTCAATAACTGTTTGTAGTCACACTATTCTTCCATTCTTACTACTTGTGGTTGGAAATTCCTCCTCTTGTCCATGTATGATAAAGATCCCTTTTTCAGGTTCCCTTTTACTTTGTGTGTGAAAATTTGTGTGCTTTGTGCTTTCCTTTCACTATGTCCTTCAGGAACTCATCTTATTGTCTTGGTATGATACTCAACAGCTCAGTGAGTGTGAGAAAAAAATGACTCAGACTTTCTCATGTGTAGAACTGTGTCCATGATGCCTTTGGGCCAAACCCAGGTATTCAATCTTAGCCACAATAATTTTTCAGATATAACAAAAGTTTCAAATATGGCAAAGGGCATGATTTAGTTAGAATAGCTTTTCAGGCTATCATGAAATCTTTCCCCACACCGGGCAAAGCTGATTTCATTATCCTCAGTCTTTTCTAAAAAATGGTCATCTGCTCTTATCTTAGGCGTTTTAGCAATCTTTTTGCTTTTGGAATTTAGCTAAGAGCGAGCTTCTGGGTTAATAATGCCGGAGAATGACAACCGAGAAGTAAAGACTAGAATGGCTAAGAAACAAACTTAGAGGGGTGTTGAGGTGTGGACTGGGGCTTTACTAACATAAGCAAGCAAAGGAAGTTTGGGTGTGTTGAGGACAGGTAGGAGGCTCCTTCCTGGAGCTGTTTACACATAATACTGAGGTACTTCAGGTCTCCATCATGTTTCCTTCTTAAGTTTTGCTCTAACACAAGAAACTCCTAAACCTTGGTAGGAAAATCTCTGCTTTATCCTCCTGGGTTGCACAGCATGTGAGGAATTCATAGATGTTAGGGTCAGAAGGGACCTCAGTAGATCATTGAGTCCAACCCCTGCCCTGGGCAAGAAAGAGCGCTGGGGTCAGATGTCCTCAGCTAGATGCTTGTCCAGTCTCCTCTTAAAGACCTCCAAGGTAGGGGAGAACACCACCTCCCTTGGAAACCCATTCCAGATTCTGGCAACTCTTATTGTGAAGAAGTTATTTCTAATGTCCAACTGAAATCTGCACTCTGTCAATTCGTGGCCATGGTTCCTAGTTACTCCAGGGAGTGACCTTTTAAATATAGCATCTCCTATTCCCTGCTGCCCTCCTCTGATGAATTTATAGGCAGCCACAAGATCACCTCTCAGCCTTCTCTTGCAAAGGCTGAAGAGATCTAGGTCCCCTAGTCTCTTCTCATAAGTCCTTGCCTGCAGGCCTGTGACCGTATGAGTGGCCCTCCTCTGAACCCGCTCAAGGTTCTCTGCATCCCTCTTGAAGTGCGGCATCCAAAACTGGACACAGTACTCCATCTGTGGCCTGACCAGTGCTGCATGGAGGGGAAGCATCACCTCCCTGGACCTGTTCGTCATGCATCTGCTAATGCATGATAAAGTGCTGTTAGCCTTGTTGATCACTTCATCACATTGATGACTCATGTTCATCTTGGAGTCAACTATGACTCCAAGATCCCTTTCCACTGCTGTGCTGCTGAGAAGGTCCTCCCCCAGCCTGTAAGTGTGTTGGTGGCTCTTTTTGCCCAGATGCAGCACTTTGCACTTGTCTTTGTTGAACTGCATCCTACCCGTTTTTCCAACCTGTCCAGATCCATCTGAATCTGTTCCCTACCCTCTGGTGTGTTAACTTTGCTCCATAATTTGGTATCATCTGTGAACTTGGACAGGTTGCTCTCTACGCTCTCATCCAAGTAACCAATGAAGACACTGAATAGCACCAGTCCAAGGACCAAGCCTTGCGGGACTCTACTGCCCACATCTTTCAAGGTCGATACCAGCCCATCCACCACCACTCTCTGGGTGCGACCCCTAAGCCAATTTGCCACCCACCTGACCGTATAATCCTCCCGCATCAGTGACCCCAGAAAAGATACAGATTCAGATACAAAGAAAGGAACTTCACTTGTTGCAGATGATACCTGGGGTTATAAAAAGAAGACCAGAGAGGCAGCAGGAGTGAGGAATGCTAAGCAGAGTCTTTCTCAGGGATGTGGGAACTTCTCTGTGACTTTTGTAGGTGGCAAGTATGAGCTTGTGAAACCTGCAAAGACATCCATCTGGAAAAGTAGAACTCCCCCTACATCTCTCTGTCTCCTCCAGGATTTTAGATTAACATTTTCCTCTGTTTCTACCAGCAGAATCATCCTCACTGACCTAACCTTATTGTATTTCAGCTGTGTCAGATCAAGCAGTTATAACCCCTCCAATATGTAACACAGACCAGGCTGCAGTGGCCATGACAAATAAAGAAAACTTTATTGCCTCACTGGCTTCCTTCTTTATCTGATCTTTTCATTCAGTGATTATATCCATGGTATAGGTTGCATTTCCAATTAGATAAAATCTTTCTTATTTTTCCACAAAGATGATTAAAGTCCTTCTCTACTGCCCAGTTGATTTTAAAAGCATGATTTTTTTTTAATGTCTGAGCTCATGGTCATGCATTATCTCTTGGAGTCCATTCAGGACCTCTCTATGTACTATTGTTAAAAAGACAAATTGGCTGTAGTGGCAGCACATGCCTTAATAATACTCTTTGGCAATTCCTCTGGGCCATTTGGGAATAGCATGGATGAACTGAAAAGAGTCCCATGAAACCTGCTTTTGATAACCTTCATATTATATTGATGTTCACTTACATTCTTTCCCCTCACTGAACTGGCTTGTATTCATCCCTGTCAGTTTTGCATCAAAGTTTTGGTGACTTTCTTTCTCCAATTTAAACAACACTATTTTCTAATTTTCCATATTGTATCTAATTTCCCCAGTACCTTTTCCCTACAAAAATCTTTGCAAATGCTAATTATCCTTTGCAACATCTCTGTGAAGCAGGTCAGGCACATTGTCACGTAGTCTACTCACAGGGCTACTACATAAAATCATAGGAAAGTAGGGTTGGAAGGGAGCCCATGAGCTCATTTAGCCCAGCCCTCTGCTCAAGGCAGGGTCCCCTGCTCAAGACATGTATGTCTTGCCCAAAACTGCAGAGGGAGTCTGTGTTTGATGAGAACTCTGGAGTCCTTGGCCCCTGGTTCCATACTCTGAGCTTGTCCCTCTGACCCTATCAATTACCGACTCTCACTCTGCTCTCTCCTGAGATGCAGGCAACACTGGAGCATCAATCAGCACTAAGAGTTAACCCTTTCTTGCTTCAGGCATCTCAACAGGAGCCTTGCAGACTAGCAATGGGTGTTTCTTCTTGACAGAAAGAGCTATTCAGCATGGAATGAAATGTCCTTGTTTAATTTCACAAGCTCTTGAGACAGAATGGGCATCTCCGTTTGCACTAAAGAGACAGTATAATTATCCTCACTGTAAACAAAGGGTTTAATACACTGAAGGGAATTTACTTAACTTGGGCCATGGCAGATTTATAGATTTTAAATGGAATGTTATGAGGTTGTTGGCACTTAGGGAATCCTGGTTTGTTATTTCATAATCACTTATTTATGGTTCCCACAGCATATTGTTTTTGTCTTGTAGTTCATTTATTTCAGGTCTATTAAGCTGTCACTGCTTAGCTTCAAGGCATTGTACTGTAATTTTATCCATTATTGTGATTACACTCTACTTTTGCTGGGACCCCATGTTGATGGAGATCAATATCACGGTCTTGCAGCAATATATATGGAGTGTGTTCTGCCCTATAAAACAGGATGGGAAAAGCGAAGATTGTGAATGGACCATTGTCTAAAAGGCACAGTCTACTTACAGGAGGACCCATGGATCATAAAGTCCAGGTGTTGGTTCTTTGAGTCCACTTCCTACTGGGAGAGGAGCCCACATCTCAAGACCCACCCACACAACTAGTTCTCAGTCCCCTTGGCAGTCCCAGCTTAGATGCAGTTGTTAGAATAAGTCATGGATAATTCACTTCTCTGGAGAAAAATAGGCCTGTTAAAACCCCGTGAGCTTTTTTCAGCTCTGCATTTTTTTCTAGGCTAGGATTTTGTGGAAAGCTTTTCCTGTTTTAATGTTAAGAGTTGAGAGTCTCATGATCTCTTTTCCCTAATGGACATTAGGATTCTTAATTTATTTTCACCAGGTGTGTAAGAGTTTTGGCTTGAGCCATGTCCTCCTACTCATTTATGTAAAGCAAAAGAAACTCCAAGTCCCAAGCAGAGTTTATTGCTGCATGTGGAAATACCTAAAAGTGGAGTAACATATTGCGTAAAAAGAGTCATGTGTACTTGGTGGTGAAACAGAGATTAATAAAGCAGGTTAGAACTAGGGCATCCAGGGGCTGTGCAGGCTTCCTTCATCTAACAGTGATAATTCACACCCAGTCCTGTCCTCTTCACCCTCTCTCTCCAGCTCTCCTTGTATTGGTCTGGACCTGCAATCCTTCATTTATTAGCTTTTCATCCTCACGTAATGCCACCAATTCATCTAAGTCTTAGCCCTCACCCATACCCTGCCCTTTTGGGCCTGGACAACCACAAAGCTCTGCCAAAGTCAGTCAGTTTTGAATTACAGCACGACTGTAACTTCACCCTTAGGCACCACCCCCCTGTTCTTGCAATACACCGCCACTTGCTCTTCTACTCCCAACCTGGAAACCCTCAACTGCTTGGTCCTGGGTGAATGATTGATGACCATGCTAAGCTCCACCAAATTCAGTTACCTCCTTGCTGGCTTCCACAGTTCTCTGTTGGATGCCTCAAGTTATCCAACATGTGGCAGATAAAAATCTTTGTCATTGTTCACTATGCCTATCCTTGGCTTGCATGTCTGCACTAGCTTCTAATCTCCTTCCCTACAAACCCATCCTCTTCCATCTCACTGGGTGCTGCTTGCCTCTGCCACTGCCTATATCTCATCTACAACTCTCCTTTTCCCAGCTTTTGTGCCTGGCACTCTGTCAGCTTTACATAATTTTCTGTTCACCTGGTTTCTTTCTTCTATGCATGACTGCCTTTTCTCAGGGTGCCTTTCAGATTTGGAACCCCCACCCCCCAAACCTGTCCACTGTGCTGCCTCCCTCTCTGGCCACATTTCTTCTAGCCAGCCTGACACTGCTGACCTCCAGTGAGGTGAACTTGGGTTCTCGAAAGCTTTTGCTCTTTCTATATATTTTATTTAGTTAAAGATGCATATCTACTCTGCCTTGTCCTTTCTTTTGCCATCCACCTGCTCTTTTGCCTGACATTGTTCCATTACATCAAGTTATACAGTATTAAGGAGTGATGATCATGAGTGACATGAAGTGCTTAACAAAGCTAGATCAAATACATGTATAGTTCTTCTTTCAAGAGGCAGCACCGTCTGCTGAAAGGTTATTTACTAAACCGACAAAATACTTGTTAACGAACAGGTATCTTCTGTCCCTTCTGTCAGTACATCAAAATGGAGTAAATATATAACAATAAGCAGCTTCTCTTCTCTATACAGCACAATTTCTTCCAAATTAAAGGTAAATAACATTTCTGATTATCTTGAACTGTTTTTGATGCTTAGCATTTAATTTGTTCCTATTCCAAAGTCAGAGTTCATTTCTGCAGAGTGCTTAAACAAGCAGTAGCATATAGAATTCTACCCGAACACTAGGAAAATCAGCTTTACAGTGAGCTTGATTAGACTGTGGGAAAGTCTCCTAAAGGAAACACCCATCATTTGGCAGTGAACTGGACAAATCATATGCTCTATGACAAGTAGACATGCACTGGCCTATGGGAAATGAACTACATGAGATGACATCTTTCATCGCCAGCTCTTTAGAATCATGATACAGCCCATAAATTCATAATAATTTATACTCTGTATATTAATCATATTGAAAATGACTAGTATATCCAGCCTACCAAATATATACGTTTGCTAGATGTATAGTATGCATGTTTCAGAATTTTTTTTGATTGTTTTTGAAAATGTATTAATCTCAATGAATTGTTCTTGGTACATTTTCATGGCAATGTCAACATAAGTTACTTCCCCTCAGGACTGCTAGTATTGCAGTTTAACATCCAAGAGTGCCCGTATATCATCATCAAATACTCAGGCATGTATAGCAGAACACTAGAAAATGAGAGATACCCGCTACTGTTAATTTCCCCAGCTCTATCAGGGATCATAGACACTGGTATTGTAGCAGTTATGTCAGTTATGTACTCGATAGCTATTTTTTTTTAGTTGAAAGCAAGTGATTACCTTTTTTCACTGAATAAAACATACAGTTTATATATAATCAGAGCTAATTTACTCTGCTTTTTAGGCTTTGCAGCCAGCACTGGGCTCCATAATGTCATGGCTAGGCTGCTTCAGATACCCAGGTAACTAGGTTAAAGCCATTTTGGGAATCTATTTTACACTGTACTCACTTCTGTGACTGTACTCTAGGCATAATCCACAGATCTAATTTGCACTGAATTGCATCGAAAAGATTTCTGAGGAGTAATGCTTACCAGAGAAACGATATACCAGACAAAGGCATCAACATAGCAATTTGTTACAGCAGTCCCAGTTCTCAGTCCCAGTCTTCCACTCTGTAGACTCCTTTTTTCAATTAATAAAATAAAAGTAGAAATCTTATTAGAAATTAAAAATTAAAAGATTTGTTTTCACTTTTTAGTTGGTCTAATAAAAGGTATCATTCTCTGAACCAGGAGTTCTAGAGTTTTTGCATTTCTTTTTGTTTCAGACTAACATACCAAGTACACCCCTATTAGAAATCTCTGGGTTTTCCTTATAAATTGTGTTTGCGCATCTAACAGTGCTAACATTGCTTGGCATCCTGTGGCATCCTTGAAAGGACATAAGGTACCCTGTTGAGAATCACTATGAAGTTTCTCAATAGAAAATTTGTAGGAAATAATTTTAACATGGGCCAGATAATGTATTTTTCGCTAATGAGCCATTTTACTGAAACTTTTCATATAATAATACTACTACTAATAACAATAATAAAATAAAACCTTGATGCAGACACTCAGCTTGGAAAATTTAAGTACAAATAGCCAAAGTTTGGAAAAGTTACAAGCAACTTAAAACATGGTCTTCCAATGTGAAGTGTTGGGCAACTTTAAGTATAGGTGGTGCTACCAACTCTGCCTATTATGAACTAAACATTGTATGTAGCAAGGAGTCTTGTTTGTACATGTATTTTGACACACATGAAAAATGAGGAGGGCATGATTTGACATTTAATATTTGAAGTTAATTAAGAATAACAATCGCTCATGCTAGTTACGCAAATTACAGTCCCTAACGTGTGATTCTAATCAGAAACATGAAGACAGCCCAGCATTTTATTGGTAGACATGTGTAACAATATCTGTCAAGAAACTGTAACTGATTTTGCTTAAAATTAATGATAAGTAAGGAAATATGGAAAATGAGATTTGTTTTTCAATTAAGATGGAAAAAACAAGTTGCTTTCTATATATATTATAACACCAAGACATCCAACAATACTGCTGATGCTTTGATACCATGAAATGTGTACCATATAAATATCTAGGCAGGTAGATAATCAGACAAGTAAGAGATGGGGCTAGTAATGTGGATTAATCAAATTCTAACTAAGTGGAACTGCAGTTGCAAAGCTCCTTCTGAACTGGCATATTCCTGAGATAACTGTAGCAGATGCAGTGGATCTTATGCCAGTGAGACTGAGATTGTAACATAAGTTCAGGATTTAAGTAAGCACATTGTCCGTGTGTTAAAAACAAACACAACTTCAGGGCTAAAACATTCATGTAAAGGGCTCACACTTTAAACTAAAAGACTCTGGAGTTTATAAGTCTAATGGAAGTTAGGTGGCACAAAAATGTGATTAGCCGTGCCAGGTGTTGGTAATTCCATTGTTCCTAATCAGGGATGTGGCTCCAAAATAGCATCAAGGGGCTCCCTTAAATCAACCCCATGTCAGCTAGCAATACATATTTCAGTTAGAGCTAACTGGATATGAGTGGATTAAAGGATCTCCACTGACTTGTGGAGGTGAGCAGACCTCCCCCTCCTGACAAGCTGGCATGAAAAGATGGGAGAGAACTAGATCTCTTTGAGTATCCATTCTTCAAAGTCTGCCTAGGCATTAGTAGACAGGAAAGGGTGGGGAGTGACATGGTTATATCAATTCCAGGATTCTTGCTTAGTGTAACCGCAGCCTCCTATAATGGGGATAAGAACTTTGGAATGGGAATCAAGGTTATTAGAGCATGTTGCATGGGAGACAGGTGAAAGCTGAAGGGAAGTGGAGGCACAGATAGAGAGCCAGGTGAACTAAGCCAATCATGTATGTATGCATATGGTTGCTACAAGTTAATTAAAGAGAATAGTTAATATTGTGTCCAAAATTCTACTAGGAACATGCATTACAAACATTATACTCCCTTTTCTCCTCTTCCTTCTGCAGCTGTTATTTAGTGCGTATACTGCCTTTATCTATGCATTTCTGAAGGCTCTGTTGAGGAATACAGAAGGGAGATTGCCTGGCAACAGATATCAAGGTATGGTGTTTCCCTCATGGCTCAAAGAAATGAACAAGTTGAGATGCCCTTAGCATTTTGGGACAGGCCAAGCAATGTTTATGTTTTCTCCCTAGTCTCCCAACATTGTGAGCTCCTGTCTGCCATGATCACCACCATGCAGAAGTCCAGCACACGATGTGTGGGTCAGAAGGGTTCACTGGGCTGATTCTTGGGGATAGGTTTCAAACTCAACAGACATGCTAAGATCAAGGATGTATTTAGATTCATGTACACAGCTCCAAGGACAGAGTGAGTGACACTGAGGAGTGGTCTCTCCCCCTCCTGCTTGCCCAGCATGGAGACATACCCCAGCAGCCATGCCATTGAAATCAGCTTCCTTACTTAAAACACATACCTCAATTTTAGAGGGCTAATTTTTGGAAAAAGGGTGCTTGGCATGTGTAAATATGACATATGCCTGGTAACAGAGCAAGTAATTTGGCTTGTCACTAATAATGATAACCTTGGATCATATTTTTATGAGAGCAAACTTCTGGGCATTCTTCTGTAGGGCACAGATTATTTGAGGGACAACTATTGAGTGCCAGAGGTTTTTTCCCCATTCCTATTAACTTACATTGTGCTATATTTAACATTGTCTGCTTCTCTGGTAAACTGATTTGATAGATGGTTTCACAAAAGTAGCTGTCCATTCCTCTGCAGCAGAATGACTGAATGAAAGCTGATTAATATGACCAGTCTCTAGAAAGTGAAAAACACTACTATACATTGTTATTTCACCTGGACTAGGCCTGGATTGCTAGAGTCTGCTAAAAAGAGTCTCTCATCTCTCAGATAAAAATCAGCAGGAGTGTGAAATTCAATAATACCCTGTCCTTCATACCAGGTTTGAATTTCACATACTTGAGGTCAAGTAAATCAAGTTGCCCTGGCCTGCAGGCTAACATGTTGGAAGACAGAAAATGGTTTTGCTGTGTAGCTTTCTATGAAATATGGGGCTGCCCAAGGCAGTGCCAGCATTAAGCTATATATATAGACAGGTGAACAGAGAAGATGATTGGAGAAACTTGCACCAAAAGATGCTCCCCCCATCAACCTGTAGAATTAGTGTATGCTCATCTTCAAGGTTATATTCATATGAGACCAACACAATGGAAGGGCATCTGAAAAAGTAGACTGTCTCCTTTCTGAACCAATTAGTCTCTAAGGTGCTACCCTGCCCTGCCTTTCAGACTAACATATTTAAAGATTCCTCTACTACAATGAAAAAGATTTAGCATTTCAGGGCCTAGCATAGCTTGGTTTCATAGTTTCATAGTTGGTAGGGTCGGAAGGGACCTAAGCAGATCATCTAGTCTGACCTCCTGCCATGGCAGGAAAGGATGCTGGGGTCAAACGACCCCAGCTAGGTGGCTGTCTAGCCTCCTTTTGAAGACCCCCAGGGTAGGGGCGAGCACCACTTTCCTTGGAAGTTGGTTCCAGCTCCTAGCTGCCCTGACAGTGAAGTAGCGCCTCCTGATGTCTAGCCTGAATCTACTCGCAGTCAACTTATGGCTGTTGTTCCTTGTTACCCCCGGTAGTGCTCGGGGGAACAGGGACTTTCCCATTGCCTGCTGGTCCCCCTTGGCAAGTTTATAGGCGGCCACCAGATCCCCTCTCAGCCTTCTTTTGTGGAGGCTGAACAGGTTCAGGTCCCATAGCCTCTCCTTGTAGGGCCTGCCCTGCTGCCCCCTAATCATGCGAGTGACCCTCCTCTGGACCCTCTCAATGCTGTCCACATCCCTTCTGAGGTGTGGCACCCAGAACTGGACACAGTACTCCAACTGCGGCCTGACCAATGTCACATAGAGGTGGAGGATCACCTCCTTGGGCCTGTTCGTGATGCATCTATGGATGCATGACAAAGTGCGGTTAACCTTCCTGACCACATCCCCACATTGGCAGCTCACGTTCATCTTGAAATCAATAATGTCACCAAGATCCTTTTCTGCCTCTGCACTGACGAGAAGGGAGTTCCCCAGCCTGTAGGTATGCTGCTGGTTTTCCTCCCCAGGTGCAACACCTTGCACTTGTCCATATTGAAACCAATCCTGTTCTCATCCCCCCCCCTCTGTAACCTGTCAAGATCTAGTTGTAGCCTGTCCCTCTCCTCCAGCATGCTCACTTCTCCCCACATCTTAGTGTCATCTGTGAACTTGAACAAGGTGCTTTTCACCCCCTCGTCCAAATCACCGATGAAGATATTGAACAGCACAGGCCCGAGGACTGAGCCCTGGGGAACCCCACTGCCCACATCCCTCCAGGTCGAAAATGACCCGTCCACCACCACTCTCTGGGTGCGGCCCTTGCGTCCAAGGCTTTTGTGATCTGGTCATAGAAGACCACCAGGTTGGTCTGACAGGACCTGCCTCTAACGAACCCATGTTGATTGCCCCTAAGCATAAAGTCCCCTACTGGTCCTTCGCAGATGTGCTCCTGGATAATTTTCTCAAAGAGCTTCCCCAGGACCGAGGTAAGACTAACAGGCCTATAGTTTCCTGGGTCCTTAGTTACCCAGATCATCCTTCTTCCCCTTCTTAAAAATAGGGACCACATTAGCCCTTTTCCAGTCATCGGGCACCTCACCAGAGCACCATGGGTGCTTGTAAAGCTGTGCCAGGGGTCCCGCAATGACCTCTGCCAATTCCCTAAGCACTCTGGGGTGGAGATGGTCAGGACCTGCTGATTTGAACACATCCAGTCCCTCCAGAAGTTCCTGGATTAGGTCCTCACTGACCCTGGGCCTGGCTGCGCCTCCCCTGAGTCCGTCCAGGATCCCAGTGGGAGGGATGTCCTTGTCCCTGCTCAGAAAAATGGAAGCAAAGAATCTGTTAAAGAGATTAGCTTTTTCATCTGGTGCTACCACCAGATTACGAAGCATGTCCTGCAGAGGCCCCACATTATTTGGTACCTTCTTTTTACCTCCTATGTATTTAAAAAAGGACTTCTTGTTATCTTTGATCCGGGTCACTAGTCCCAGTTTCATCTCTGCCTTAGCTTTCCTAATAGCCCACCTACAATCTCGAGACAAGGAGGTATAAACCTGGTTGTTAACTAGTAACTCACTCCATCCAGGTGAAGAAAAGATTTGGGGTGCTGATAGACATGAAAAAAGCAAAAAAACCTGAGTGATTTACCAGAAGAGGAAGCATATTAGTTTGACCCAGCTCCCTAGTGTCTGTATAGACTGGGTGCTTCAGCGGGGCTTTTTGGCACTTTTATCTAAAGCTGAAGTGCACAATCTATACAGACATTGGGTGAGCTGGGTCAAACTAATGTAACACCTCCTTTGGGCATGCACTGCACTTGGTATGGGGATATGCCGAGCTGAAAGTAAAGGACTGTTTTTTTTACCCACTCCCATGTCTGTAAGCAGCCTTAGTGCCTTGGTGAAGTGGCATGCTCATTAGCCAGACTGTAAAGCTCTGCGATGGATACACTGCATCGAAAGGATTTGTACTGTAGTGAATTGTACTGTAATGAAAGGACTGCAGGGACAGAGTGTGGACGAAGAGTGGTCATTCCTCAAGGGCTCTGTCCTCTGTGCACAGAAGTTGTCTATAAGTGTACACAGAAAAGGTGGCACAGAAAAGGTACACAGAAAAGGGGCCGGGAGGCCATCTTGGCTCAACAGGGAAGTCTCAGATGTTCTGAAAAGGGAGGCTTACCAACAATGGAAGCTAGGAATAGGCCTCAAGGAGAACTACATAAGATTGGCCCACAGCTGTAGGGGGCAGATTAGAAAAGCAAAAGCAATGACTGAATTCAGGTTAGTGACCAAAATCAAGGACAATAAGAAATCCTGCTATAGGTATGTAGGTAACAGGAAAAAAAACCCAGGGGAAATGTGGAACCACTACTCAGTGCATGTGGCTATCTTATCACTGACACCAAGAAGAAAACTGAACTGCTGAATGAGTACTTTGCATCTGTATTATGCCAGTCCAGCCCCCTGCCCCAGGGGCAGGAAGTCAGCAGGGGTCATAGGATCCCAGCAAGATAAACATCCAAATGTCTCTTGAAGGTGTTCAAAGTGGGTGCTTAAACCACCTCTGGTGGAAGTCTATTCCAGACCTTGGGGGCTCAGACAGTAAAGAAGTTCTTCCTTATGTCCAGCCTGAAATGGTCATGGAGGAGTTTGTGACCTTGTCATCCCTTGGGGTGCTCTGGTGAACAGATGTTCCCCCAGATCCTGGTGAGCACCCCTTATAAACTTATAGGCAGCCACCAGATCACCCCTGAGCCTGTGCTTTTCCAGGCTGAAGCATCCCATGGCTCTCAGCCTGTCATCATAAAGTCTGTTTTCCTGACCTCTGATCATGCACGTGGCTCTCCTCTGCACCCTCTCAAGCTTCTCCACATCCTTTTTTAATTGTGGAGCCCAAAACTGGACACAGTACTCCAGCTGCAGCCTCACCAAGGCTGAGTACAACGGGAGAATGATGTCCTGTGATTTTCTTGAGAAGCATCTATGGATGCAAGCCAGCATTTTGCTCGCTTTACTAGCTGTAGCATCACATTGAAGGCTCATGTTCATCTTGTGGTCAGTCATGACCCCCAAGTCCCTTTCGTCCATAGTGCTAACCAGCGTAGCACTGCCAAGCCTATAAGGATGCTGTGGGTTTTTCTTTCCAAGGTGGAGAACCTTGCATTTTTTGGTGTTAAACACCATCAGATTCTTGTCTACCCACTTCCTGAGCTTGTCAAGGTCAGCCTGGATGGCCCTCCTGTCCTCAGGTGTGGATGCTTTACCCCAAAGTTTGGTGTCGTTGGCAAACTTGGCCGGTCAGCTTCTGACACCAATGTCCACATCATTAATGAAGATGTTGAATAATATAGGCCCAAGGACAGAGCCTTGAGGGACCCCACTGGTCACAGTGCACCATGACGATTGACTTCCGTCAACTACTACTCGTTGGGTCTGACCATGGAGTCAGTTCCCCAGCCAGTGGATTGTGCTGAAGCTGAGGCTGCAGTTGGCCCGTTTTGCTAAGAGGGGATCATGGGATACTGGATCAAAGGATTTTTTAAATTCAAGATATACAACATCAATCTCCTCTCCCTTGTCCAGGTGATAGGTCACCTGGTCATAAAAGGAAATAAGATTGGTCAAGCAAGACCTACCTGCAACAAACCTGTGCTGGGTATCCCTCAGGATGTTGCCATCAATCAGTCTGTTAAGAATGGCCTCTTTGATAATCTTTTCTAAGACTTTCTCTGGGATAGAGGTCAGGCTGATGGGCCTGTAGTTTGCCAGATCCACTTTCCTCCCTTTCTTAAAGATAGGCACCACACTGGCCTTCTTCCAATCTTTGGGCACGCTCTTCAACATCTACATCAATGATATGGATATGGAGGGTGAAAAGCACACTGGCAAAGTTTGCCAATGACATTAAGCTTTGGGGAAGTGTGGCCACACATCAGGATAGGCTAGGAGGACCTAGACAGATTAGTTAGATGGGCAGACCAGAACCAGATGCTGTTCAACACTGAAAAGTGTAAAGTGCTCCATCTGTGGAGGAAAAATCTGCAACAAATTTATAGGCTTTGTGGGGCTATGCTAACTAGCACCATGTCTGAAAGAGACCTGGGGGATTATAATTGACCATAAAATGAATGTGAGTCACCATTGTGATGCTACAGTTAGAAGAGCAAACAATATACTGCCATGCATCAACTGATGCATCTCAAGCAACACTAAGGAAGTTATTCTCCTGCTCTGCTCGGCATTGGTGAGGCCGCAGCTGTAGTACTGTGTCCAGTTCTGGGTGCCGCACTTCAAGAAGGATGTGGGGAAGCTAGAGAGAGTCCAGAGAAAAGCCACTTGTATGATTAGAGGCCTGAAGAGCAAGCCATACAAGGAAAGGCTGACAGATATTGGACTATTCATCCTAGAAAAGAGAAGACTTCGTGGGATTTGGTGGCAGCTTACAAATATATCAGGGGAGAGCATCAGGGGCTAGGTGAAAAACTATTCACCAAAGCACCCCAGGGGAAAATCAGGAGCAACAGTCATAAACTCCTAGAAGAAGGTTTCAGTCTGGAAATAAGGACTTCTTCATGGTTTGTGTGACCAGACTCTGGAATACACTCCAAGTGGGGGTGGTTTAGGCACCGACCCTGGAGAGCTTAAAAAAAAAGACTGGACGCACACCTTGCGGGGGTTATTTGACCCCATCCATCTATCCTGCCTAGAGCAGGGGGGCTGGACCCAATGATCTCAAGAGGTCCCTCCCAGCTCTAAAATCTGTGAATCTGTGAATCTATGAATTGTGTTGTGCTAGAAGCACCAAACACCCAAGTAAGCATTCTTAAGTACTCACTTAGTAGTCGCTTAGATTTTGCTTTGGAAAATCTAGATACAAAACTAGTCTGCAATACATTTTTGAAAGTGCTTCCATTTGTTACCGATAACAGGTTTGTGTATAATGAACTCTACTGCACCCAGGCTTTTCACACATATAGTTTTGGTTCATTAACAATCATGGATTTGTATGCACACTGAAATCTAACAAATGTGAATGTGTAAGTAATATTTATTGTTATATCAATCTAATTATATCTAAGATTGTATACTATAGCACATAGGTCATTATAGTTTTATATTTCTAATAATAGTTATTACTTCACATTAATAATATATAAATATCTATTGCTTTACTAGTCAGTGGTCTCAATCAGGCTCAGGCTCATGGCATGTAAGTAGGCTTAGCAGGTTTGATTTTTTATCAATAAACACCAGTAGGTGTTTCTACCTCACACTCACAGACCCACAGAAAAATATTTCTGTTGGTAATAATCAGAATTTATAGAAAGGGGACTGTAACAGGTAACCCTTATACTTGTTACTGAACAATGGAGAAAGAGAGATGAAGTGCAGAGGGTGGAGGGATTAACAGAAAACCAGTGGGTGGCCTAATGACTCATCAATTAAGCAATTGGCTGCCAGTTCACAGGTGGGGAAGCCAGCTAGAAGGAGATAACAGGATACTTAAACAAACCACCATTGAAAGGCCAGAGTGGGGCAAGAAAGAGGAGTATTCGAGGCTCCAGCTCATAGCAGCAGGGTTCTGCCCAGCTGACTGGGCTGGCTGACTACGTGTGGGGGCCCAAGGGCAGCCGCTGCCTCCCCAGGTTTCCAGAGCTCTGGAAGTGTCACTGCCCTCCTCTTCTGGTCCCTGCCCGGCGGGCTCATTCCTGATGAATGAACAGAATGATTTAAAGGAGGTATGATTTATTGACTTATGGATTTTTACTTTTTATATTTTGACATATTTTGATTTTTATGAAGCTTTTAACAGTATACTATCAATCCTAAATTGTCTGCTCTCCACACCCCTAATTTTATGCAATCCTGAACATTAAAATTGATAACAGTTGTAATATATGCTTAAAAATAAATATTGATTTTAACTGTTGAAGTTATAAAAGAATAACAATCTAGTTTTGCCAAGCCTACATGTAAGGGACTTGAAAAAAGTCTTCTAAATATGCCATCATTACAGTAAAAAATTCACCATCTAAGTTAAGACAAAGTCCCTCACTTGAATGTGGTGAATAATAAAGGGAAGGGGAGGAGAGGTTAGGGTTACAGTTATGGTATGACATGTTTACTGAGCCTCGTTAATCATAGTTTGATGGATCTCAGTAATTTTAAAAAAAAATGTAAATAAGCAAATAGATATATACCAAGTAAATGTATACATGCCAGCTTATTTACATACAAAGTTACAGGCATAACTATATTTATGAAAGGATTTGGGTGCTGCTTTGTTTTTAGCAATTGTTTTAAAACATCTTGTTCCCAAAGTATACACCAGATGTGGAATAGAAAGTGGGCTCAGGGTATATTTTGACAGGAACCTAGAACTTTGATAGGGTGCATAATCTTATACAACTGTGCCTTTGAAAAGATTTCTGAAATGCATCTCAGCTAAAGTTGGCTGGGGTATGAGAGTGCTACAGTGCAGGGCTAGCCAGTAGACAGCCCCCACACTGTAACACTCTTGTGCCCCAGCCAGCCCTGGTCACTATCGACCTGTATGTTGCAGTGGAGTAAATAACTTTGCCATAGGCTCGTACTTGTGTCAGGCAGTACTATCCTATGGAAGAGTTAATTAGCTACCGTAGCCTAATAGGGGCACATGTGTAGATGATGATAATTTACCGCAGAGTTAATTAGTCAAGTCCACAGTAAAGCGTTTTGTGTAGATGCATCCTGTTTCTGGCACAAAGAACTGGGATAAGTTATTATGTTGACCTGAGCTTTTTAAAATGCAAAGTATTATACTTTGAAGAAGAGAAGAAAAGAAGCAGCGCAAAAGAGCAAAATGAATGTGGAAGAGAAGAGTGTAGGGTCAAAGTCCAGACAAGAGCAAGATAATGGAATGGAAGAGGGTTCATAGAATAAAGGTAAGTCTTCGTGAACACTATGTCAAAGACAATATATAAGTGAAGTGGTAGCCAAGTTGTAGTCCATGACTTAAATGAAACGCCACTAATATATATAGTGGTGTTTCATTTTAATCATGAAAGTGTGGATTTGGGGTTACTTTTTTAATCCAAAAATTGGGGATTTTTTTTTTTTAATCAGACAAAACCAGGATCCCTGCTAACGATACCCTCCTTTGATTACTCACCCACCATGCCTTGTTCTTATTAAGTGTTGAATCAGGGAGCCTGTCCATGGGCCTTTGAGTGAACCCCAATCTTGAGAAATCCTATGCAGGGTTCCTTCAGGAGCCTACTGCTCTTGACCCAGCTCTTGAGTCTAATCAGCCCTTCTCAGCCTGTCTATATTCTTGTAGGGCACCTGTAGCCTTAAGGGCAAATTACATGGCTCTGTTAATCCCCTGCACCATGCCCCAAGCCTCGCGGGTGTCATCAGTCCTTGACATTCTCACTTCACACTCTTGGCCCTCCTGTCAAGATGCTCAGACCTCCTGGTCCCTTACTTGGCCTCTCTCTGAGCTCTGAGGATGCCTGGTCCTATAAATACCCCTTTCACTGGGTTTATGTACCCTTTGGTTCAGCTCCTAGCTCCCCCACCCCCAGGCTTGGGGATTCCCTAACCCAGTTCAGCCCCCTCTGGGCTCATGGACCCTCTGATCCAGATCTCTAGAATGGGCCTTGAGCCTGCCCCAGAAGGGCTCAAGGCTAAACCCTCATGCAACTAAATCAAAGCACCTGTGTTCTCTAGCAGGCACCCAAACTCTCTCTGGGTTTAACCTAAAACCAAGGCCACCTGCCTATAGATAGGAGCAGTTCTCTGCCCCAGGTACCTTCCCTTGTCTCCCAGTCTGCAGGTTGTTTTTTTGTTCAGGAGTCTTGCTGCTCTGCTGTCAGGAACTCCTCCCTTCATAGCTGCCTAAGCAACCCCAACCTCAACTGGTGCAGGCTCTGGGCTTTTATATCTCAAGCCTGAACCCTCTTCCAGTCAGGTGAGTCTCTTATAAATCCCCTTCTCCACCTGCAAGCAGCCTCTCCAGCTGTTTTGCTCCCTTGAAGGTGCAGGCGATCTCCAGTGTTCTGCTCCAGAAGTACATAACTGATAATGGCTATGCCTGAGAACACTGCTCTGGATCAGCACTTTTTATTTTTTTATTTATTTATTTAAAAAAAAAACTATTCTGTCCCTTTTAACATTCAAATTTGGGATCTGCTGCTCTCAAAACTAGAGGTATAACAACATAGCTGGGTGTCTAGGGCAGCTGTGACACATGGGGCCAACTGTGACTTCTGGCTGCTGTCCTGCTGTTGGTGTCATCATTTGACCACGGCAACAGCTATTTTTTCCTGTCCTTCCCAATATGGCACCCCCAATAACAACACAGCTGGGTGTCTGGGGCAACTGTGACTTCTGGCTGCTGTCCTGCTGTTGGTGTCATCATTTGACCACGGCAACAGCTATTTTTTCCTGTCCTTCCCAATATGGCACCCCCAATCACAATGCTGCTCAAAGAGACCCACTATTGCCGCTATTCTGGGGCTAGGCTGGCAAAAAGTTGGCTTTTGGATCTTTCTGAATATTAAAGAAAAATTAATGTAGATTTTTGGTCATTATGTTCTTTGAGTGCCTCAATTGTTAATGCAGAAGTTTTATATTACCTACGGCAGAGTTCTGTTTGGCTTGTTTTCAATACAGGATGTGTCACCTGAAACTGGTTCAAAAAATTTGTGCAGTCATTCATTAGCTAGGGGAGGCTGAGGAAAAGCATAGGAGTTCCATAAAAATGGCAATTTACATTAAGGCACATGATATCCAATTGATTATTTCAAGGACAACATATATGGGGTATGAAAAAATATAGGCTGTCTTCCTTACCTTAGTACTGTCCCTATTCTGACTGTAATTTGCAAAGAATTTCTCACATTCTATTCTGGGACCCTTTCAAAGTGAGAAGCCCACCAAACAGTCATTTTCACATAAAAAACATTTTACCTGTTTTCAAGTCAAATGGAATTTTTGCATGAGAAATTTTGAAAATGTCTTAGTATTCTTGCTTGAAAATGCCTGTTTTTCTTTTTCTGAATGAAATTCTACAAAATGGCACATTTTTGGAAAAAAAAAAAAGTGTGTGTTTCAGAATTGTGTTCATATTCTGTTTCTATTTTTTTAGTTTCTTTGAGTTTCATTTGGAAGGCTTAGGTATCCATAGATGGGATTTATACATTACACCCATTTGATATGACTATGTTTTGTTTTCTTCCATAGACAAAAACAAACCTCACATTTCTCCCTGAGTGGCTTTCAAATTAGAGTAAGCAAAAGACCAAACAAGAAAGAAGAGAAAGTAGAATCTTCACGGAAGAGCCCAATGTATATACCTCGCCACGTGCCAGGCTGCACCAAATGAAACCAAATACAAACATTCCCAGGGGATGCTGCTATAGGGGAAGTCTTTAGACATTTAAAGATACACTGTGTTTAAAAAATAAAATTGTGGCATTGCCCCTTTTGGGTGCCTGCCACTTTAAGGGCTAAGGGCTTGCGCAGACCCAATCAGGTGGTCACATAGTAGTCAGGAGGCCACCTGATTGGTGGAGGGGTGGGCACTCTGAGTATAAGACCAGGCCTGAGGAGCAGAGTAGGCAGTTGCAACTGGGGAGCTGAAGAGTGACTATCCCCTGGCCGGAGTACTGCTGCTCCCAGGAACATCTGGAGGTCAGGGAGGAACGCAGGAGCGGCAAGAGACACGTGGGTGAAAGCCTGCTGCGCCCCCGCTCCCCCGAAGCCCCCCAGAGACCCTCCAGCAGCCGCGGAGTCCCCCGCTGACCCCCAGCACAGCCGGAGGTAAGAGCGGGGCCCTGGGAGAGAGGGGGCTAACCCCTTAGTGTGTGTGTGGGAGGAGGCGGCTGAGTGGAGCCGGGCCGGGTCAAGCCCCGCCCAGGCCCCTACTTCGCCCAGCCCCCCAGGGAGCCACGCGACCAGGTTGCGCAAACAGGCGCGCTTCTCTGCCGGCACATGAGTTAGCGCGGAGTTCGCACAGGAGGGCGCACGGGAGGGCCCAGGACCCTGCCAGCGCACCCCCCAGGGTAGACAGCCCCAGCCGTAGCCAGCCTACCAGAGGCATGACACGGATGAGCACGCGCTGCACCCCGAGGGTCCCCTAGGGCACTGCGGCCCCCACCTCTGGCACCTCAGAGACGGCCCCCCC
>NW_005841956.1:2325364-2331740 GCF_000455745.1 Alligator sinensis
GCCTGAAAAAGCGCAGGCTCAGGGGTGATCTGATGGCCACCTATAAGTTTATCGGGGTGACCACCAGTATCTGGGGGAACGTTTGTTCACCAGAGCGCCCCAAGGGATGACGACTAGGTCGAATGGTCATAAACTACTACAAGACCGTTTCAGGCTGGACATAAGGAAGAATTTCTTTACTGTCTGAGCCCCCAAGGTCTGGAACAGCCTGCCACCGGAGGTGGTTCAAGCACCCACATTGAACACCTTCAAGAGCAAACTGGAAGCTCATCTTGCTGGGATCCTATGAACCTGGCTGACTTCCTGCCCTTTGGGCAGGGGGCTGGACTCAATGATCTTCCGAGGTCCCTTCCAGCCCTAATGTCTATGAAATCTATGAACCATGGGGAAGGAGGAGGTTCCTAGGGACCCAGGGGTGTCCCAAGCCCCAAGGAAATGGGTGTGGGCCTAGGTAGAGCGAGGCTGGCCCGGGAAAGGGGCGTAGAACTTGTGGGCCTCCTGTGGGGATAGGCAAGCCCTGATTACATCTGGCAGGGAGGCCAGGGGCTCAGATGAGCCCAGTGGAGTGAAGTGCTGCTGGGTAAGATCTCTGGGGGCTCTAGGTGAGCCTGGAGAAGCTGACTGCATTATGGTGGGGCTCAGGGTATACCCCTGCTGAATAGAAAAGGCCACCCGTTTGTGGATGGGCCTTGACCCAAGCTTGGGCCAGTCAAGAGCCCTGGGCCAAGGGTGGCTGAAGGGCAAGTATGCCCACTGTGAGGGGCAGGCCAAGGCGGCCCTCGCACCCCGACTGGCCAGAGAGTGGGGCCAGGCTCAAGTTGGGCAAAGGTTTCTCGAGGGAGAGACCACCAGTGAGACACCGGGGGGGGGGCTGGTCACCAGGCAGACTGGTATGATGGAGGCTGAAGCCCAGTCTCCTGATAGGAGGAAACCCCAAAAAAGGGGTGTGAGAGAGTTGGGGCCAGTGGCTGAGAGACATACTATGAGATGGAGGCTGTATCAACATGCCCAGGAGCAAGCAGCTCAGGAGGCACATCCAGGAGCCCAGTGAGGGAGGAATAAGACCAGGGCAGGGAGGCCTGTAGTGGTCCTGGAGAATGACCTAAAAATACACCCTGCTGGAGAGGATGGTGGGTGGGGCTGCCTGTGGCGAGGCAGTCCCCAGGAAATGCCACACCAGTGCCTCTCTAGTGAAAGGTGGGTATGGGGCACTGGAAAGCCTCAGCCTCTGTTCCCTTGTGGGTGGCCCTGTGGAGGGGAAAGGCTAGGGGAGCACACCCTGGCAGAAAAGCAACAGGCTTCGGCAAGATCATGGAGGCCAGGAGGGTCTGAGGCCCTGGGCCTGAGGAAGAGTGAGGCCTGGTGAATGGCCTGGATGAGAGTGTGAGGCCAGAATAAGAGTGGGGCCTAGGAGGAGACCTGACTGAAAGTGAGGCCTGAGTGGGCAGTAGGCTGAGTTGGGGGTCCAGGTATGTCAGCAGACACCTGAGGCCCATGGGGCATAAGGCCCCGTAGCCCCAGCAAGGGGGTGGAGTAGTGACCCCAGTGAAGGGGTAGAGTGTGAGGTACTAATGAGAAGCAAGGGGCCTAGCTAGAATGGGCATGAGTCAGAGGCCCCAGTGATGGGGCATGTCCCCAAGGCATGTCTATGGACACCTGAGGCCAAGTTTGGGTCAAAGGCTAAGTCTGGTCTAGCAATGGGGCCAGGGGAGTTGGAAGAGATCTTTTGGATGCCATCTGTGAGGCATGGGACACGGTAAAGGGAAGGTCAGAGCTACGTATTATGGCCTTGGTATCAGGGCATTAAAATGGGCAGCTTCCCACCTAGAAACATCTATTCAATTATATGGCATGGCAGGTGAGTTAAGTGGGCTGACTGCCCTAGACAGATGGGCAGGCCAATATTGTGACTGGCCCTGGGACAGCCCTCTGTAACAAAAATCAAAATTGTAACAGGTCGAATTAGAAAACTGCTATTGGCAGCTTGCACCATCATGGATTATTTCTTTTCTAGCCTTTGCTACTCCTGAACTTTATAATTGTAAGTTTGGTGCTTTCAAGCAAGGAATGCCTAGCTACAAAATGCTGTCAAATGCAGAAAAAGAAGACATTTTATTTTTACAAACTTCTTTCACTTTTAGCCTTTGTTCCCATTGCTTGCCAATAAAGCATGTACAGCATTTTGTTATGGAAGTGTAATTTTAAAGATGATGAATCCCTTTAAGAGAATAGCTGTGCTTCATACTTAGTATTTTTTGCATGTGTTGGTTTCAGGTTCTTGCTCACAGTAATTACAAGGGCACATGGAAAAAATGGTTTAACGTCTGTTAACAAAATATTTTTTTATTGCACTGAGTAATTTCTCATAAAATATTTGGTTTTATGTATTTTTATTGAATCCCAGCTGCTATGTGGCCATTTTTAAATACTTCTGTATTAGTAATATGGCTAGCAGTTCTATCTTCCAATAAACTGTGGTTTGGTTTTGGTTCTTTTCCTTTTAGTTGAAATACTTACTTTATTTTTGTGAAAATTAGGATTTCTTAAGAGCCCTTTTGGTAAATCTCTGAAAGCCTTGGGTAACTCAGAGAGAGACCTAGGTGTTTCTGATAATGGGACTTAGGCACCTAAATCACTTAGTCACCTTTGAAATTATTATCCAGTAAGACTTTGTAGGTCTTAATGAAAATGGAGCTCAGTGGGAGGTATGGATTTCTCTGGACTCCTTGGAATGAAAGGGAATTTTCTTCTGAAGTTACCCTTGAAATAACTGGCAGATGTTGAGACTTCCATAAAAACACCTTTTATGGCATTGGGCTAAACTTCCATGAACATAGGAAGGAGACGGGCAGCTCAGAGTACCCTTTAACAAACTGGGAACTTGAGAATTAAGATGATTGTGATAAAAGAGGATGAAAAAGGGGAAGGAAAACGGTAAAACTCTCTCAATGTAATGAGTCAACTGCAGTAAAAATGGTATGGAAGTGTCTCTATTTAGGAACCTCTAGATTTTGAAGCTTTGACCCCCGGTTCTATTGAAACTCAGGATGTTTTAGCTTTCAGCCTGCTCTCCACTCAGTGTTGATCTGATCACTTCCTCAAGATCAGGACCTGGATGTATGCAATAGAAAATTACTACTTTGTATCTGGTGGCTTTCATCCATAAAGCACTGTACAGTATTAACAGTGACAAGACGGTAGACTCTCATAGTTTAATTACAGAGATGTGTGCAGACATTGTGTAGTGAAAGATGAAAGCATTCAAATTCCAATCCAGTAACCAAGGAAGGGGAAAAATGAAGGCCACCAAGAAGAGGCAAGATTAATTTAAAATAAAAATAGAAATGAGGCAGCATAGCAGAAATGCAGGAAAACTTAAGGAAGTTGGAACTACAGAGTACCAGACTTGAGCCCTGGTAGTGGTGAGATGGTATAAAGGAATGGAAAGGAAGAAGCAGGATCTAGGTATGCAAAGGGAACAGAGAACTGTGAATAGAACTGAGGATTGGAAGACCGGTTGGAGGGTGAGCCAGGAGAGTTTTTTTATACATCAGAAAAAACCCTCTGATCTATAAAACACTCTATAGATCACTGAAAAAAAAAAAAAAGGAAATTACCACAGTTGTTTGAGAGAGAGTACACTTGCATAACTTTCTGTGGTACACGTGAGACTGTGCAGAACAGATTTTGTCCATGTTGAAACTTGAGGTTTGGAGAAACTACAAAAAAGGCAGCTGTAATACCCAAGGCAAGAGGAGCAGCAGAGGAAAAGTCCAGGCTATGGAGTGCGTGGCCTGTATTGTGGAGGTGGAATAAGGCAGATTTGTGGAGATGGAGGATGTGAGGAAAGAATAACTGTTAATGTAAAAAAAAAAAAGCCTTTTAATAAAGGTGTGCTGTATTTCCTGCTAATCCATTTGAAAATGTAAGTGTAGAAACTATGTTGTAAGGGAGAAAATATAAAAATTGTTCTGGTCTCTATCTTAAACCACTACCCTGAGTTGGCTTCTGGGAAAAACACATCAGTCAGAAGTAAGTAAAAGCAAAGTCTCTAAAGGAATCTCCAGGGAAAGCGTGAAGGATGGTAACATTTTGCAAGTCTGGGGTGGTTTGCGTGAAGTAGTCTCAGTGTTGGAGAAAACCAGATGTTACAGTACTTGACCCACACCTGAGTTTTGCATAAGCAAAGGAGAAGTGGTAGATGGTGCTCACGTGTTCCTTTCCCTAGGCATCCTAAGTGATAGTACGTGCGGTGTTTGCATTCTGGGGCAATTTCAAAGAGGGCAGAAGGGAAGAGAGAACAGACATGAGAGGATTTGGGCGCACAGCTGAAGTCTGCTCTAACATTGCCTGTAGCTATAAACCCTCCTTTCTCTCCTGCACTGTTCTGTCCTTCTTGTTTTCCTTTCAAAGCTACAGCATGTGTGGGGATAAGCCTAGACCATTTTCCTGACTGCTAAAGATATCCAGAATATGCCTTCCCCAGGCTTTCTTTCCTAATCTAGAACCAGAAGTCCCTGCATGCATCTACACAAGACGCTACTGTGCAGTGGTTACTGTGCATTTATTTAGTACTTGTATAATCAAGTACTAAATAAACGTGCAGTAACAGGAGTTACTGCATAGTAGCACCAGTGGATACCTTCTTAAGTGACACTACTGTGCAACAGCCTAATAATAATGCACAGTAGCATATTAGCACTGTTGGTGCTGTGACACCCTACTGTGTAGTATTATTCGGGTACTGTGTAGTTAGTGTCTTATGTAGATGAGCCCCTTGAGCCTCCTCTCTTAGCCTGTAGTAGCAGTGGTAGTGAGAACAGGAATATACAGCTGGCTCTATTTGTCTTTCCCCCAGCCCCTTATCCATAGTGGAAGATGTCTAGCTTTTCCCCATATGTTCTGTTCTGTCAGCATTCACACGGGGCTGTCCAAGATGTTCATACTGTGAAGTGTTGTTTTGAAGCATCTATACCCAGATTTCAGTCTGTTCAGCTTGACCTACACTTCTGTCAAGGTCATGGCCAATGGAGAACTTGTTTGGTGCTGGTATGAAATGCTGTAGGAATAGATCTGACCTTTCCCAGCGGTTGGCCCATGCTGTTGCTGCCCATAGGCTTAGTTCAGCACCCCCAACTTCTTCCAGGAGCTTGTGGGCTTCATGTATAAATGGCTTACAACTTTTAAGCCTCTGAAGCCTCCATCTGTTCAGGTCTTCAGTTAACAGTTGATGGAGCAGATGATTTTTTTTCGTCATCTCTTGCCTCCATTGCCAGTAATGATGTTAGGGTCTGGCTTCTTATATCACTTGGTCTAATGCCCAAGATTACAGGGAGTACATCTTTGTGTGTAAGTTGTGCAGCCTGTTATAAGTCTCAGTGCACTATTACGTACAGTGTCTCTTTTTAGTGCAACAACTTCTGGACCATACAGAAGCACAATATTCTGCTGGGGCATATACCACTGCGAGTACAGTGGTTCTGAGCACTTTGAAGTTGACACCCCGTGTTGTGCTGGCTAAATATCTTAAGGAAGCTACCCTTGCAGAGATTTTACTGCTGACTTTCTGAATGTGATGCTTATAGGTAAGGGCATGGTCTAATGTGATTCTTTGGTAGGTTGGCGTATGCTTCTGGGGAAAGATGTGGTTTCCTACTCTGATATTCAGCATGCTCTTGGCTTGATGGTTGTCCAGGTGGAAGAGTGATGATACTGATTTATTGATGCTCAACTTCAGGCACCACTTGTGGAAATAGTGATGAGTTCCATGTCAGTACTCAGTATCTTTTTCAGTGCTGTCGTGTCAATTCCTTCGGCTACTATGTCAACATCATCAGGTACATGTATTGCTTAGATGTACACAGAAAGTCTGATATATATACGTTGAAAAATATATATTGGTGCTAGAACTGACTCCATTCTTCAGAGTTCATACTCTGCTTTGTCCTCTTTGGCTAGTAGTGAATTTAAATGGTCTTCTGGAGATCATGTTCATGATGAAAGCGCATAGGTTGAGGTCAGGTTTCATAGAGTGCAGTTTATATTTGAGGCCTTAACGCTATACAGTATCATAGGTGGCTGTAAGGTAGATAAACACCATACCTGTTTTCTGACCAAACTACCCACTAGCTTGTGTTCTTTTGATCATATTTTTCAGAAAACATGGTGAAAAACAGGCACCATGGTGACAGTTAGCTAACTGTGTACTAGAGGCTTTCATTCGTCCTCTATTTAATTCATGGTAATTTCCTTGAGATGCTTTTCAAAGCAAAATGGGAGTCTGTATGTGAATTTTTTTAGATCACTTTAAAATGTTGTTCTTCCACCAGAAATTTTGGTATTGGGGCAAAATTTTCCATGCAAAGCTCCTGCAGAA
>NW_005841956.1:2331750-2335956 GCF_000455745.1 Alligator sinensis
TGCATACCACACATCCTGAAAGCTGCCTTTATTCGGGGCTTAAACTCCTAGCCCATAGGGTGTAGCTCAGGTCCAAGAAACAGAGAACATACCTTTAAGTTGCCCAATTACTGGGGCAAAAGGCTGCTTATAAACTGTTTTACTGTTGACAGAGCTCTAGTTCTGCTGAACATGCATGTTTCATACTCCTTGGCTCACATTAATTCACTGACCTGGAGATCTCCATTTTTACGGAGTGAGGGTGGGGGTTAGCTGTGGTAAATCCTGCGTGACGGAGATCATTATGTGAGGATTTAGAGCTAAAGTTTGAACCCTATCCCACAGAACAATGTTGGAACAAGGTGATTTTTCATAAACAGATGAATTTTACGAGGACTGCATCTTATCAATCTTGTTCAAATGACACCATGCTTGGACCGTTACCACTATAGCACAGCCTTATGAGGCACAACAGATTTCAAGACCATCTTTAAGTCAGCCTGTGGACTTCAGAGCACTTAGAATAGTTGACCTTTAAATAGAAAGTTGCTTTCAACTGTAACTGTGGCAGAGCTGCCACTGCTATAATAAAATCCCTTTCCCATGGGTAGAAAGTAGCAACACACCCTGCAGTCATTCTCAGATTCCTGCCAACAGCAAGGCTAGAGGTCAGAGTATGGCTGGGTTTCACTAGCATATCTTCCAGAGCTACTCAGTGCCTCTGATGTAAAATATACTTCTTCAGACTCCAGCTTGACTGCCTCAGATCATGTTTTTGGAGGAGATTAAAGCTGTGCTTTGATCCCCAGGTGTGCTCAAAAAATGGGGAAGAACTATACCATTTTGTTAACAGATAATATTTTCAGGAGGAAGTGTATATAAAGCACCCCTACTTCAAATGACTTCAAATTCGAACCACTTACAGTGCACCTAGCTGTGTAAAGCTGACAGCTCCCTGGTGGGCAGCCTTATTAGTTAGTATAATGATAAGTGGGCTGGAAAGTTGAACTACCTCTGTCTCAGGAGCGGTCTCTTGGAACACTGCCAGAAAGTATAGTAAGAAGAAAGCATGCATGTCATTGCTTATGCTGCACCTGTACGAGGGATAAAGGAGCTATAACTCTTTGGGGCTGACAATCAACATGTGGCAAGCCATAAATTCACTTTGAAAACAAAGCTCAGAATAATAGATTTTATCGTTTGAGATAAAATTAAAAAAAAAAAAAGAGAGAGAGAGGAAATATTTCTTTGACACAAAGCAGCCTACATGGGAAGTACCTGCCAAGGTTTGGATCCAAATATCAAGTAGCTCAAGAAGCTTTTCAGAGACAGTATCTTATCTTGTAGCTGAAGTTTTGTTGATGACGTGTCAAACTTGGAGAATAAGCTGAAAAATGCTGCTTTAATACCTCAGTCTAAGGCAGGCAACCATCGCTGTCTGGATCATGGTGTATGCATAAGAAGTCCAGTCAGATGCCTGATGAATGCACTTGTATGGAGTGCTGTGACCATCACACCAAGACCTTCAACACACACACCTAGGCAAGATTACAGAGGAGTGGAGGCTGCCCAAGGCTTACCATTCCCCCTTTAGATCACTGAGACAATCCAAAGGCTTGACCAAATCCAGATGTTCAGTACCTTGATGGTTGGAGCTTCTGCCAGAGAGCAACAGATAAGAACTGTTGCTGAATGCCTAATGCCTCAGCGAGGGTGCAGTACAGTCATGGTGATGTCCCTTAGCCTTTCTCCAACCAAAGAGTACCCACAAGGCAGTGGGGGCTGGGGTTTTGAGGTGCCCTATACTCACCTTTCTCTGGAGGTTGCACCATTGTGGTATTTTATAGGAGCTACCCCACCATAATTAGGTTCACCATGTTGCCACCAGGCCCTCCATTCGGATACAGGTTATGGTCATACCCAGGACCGTAACCTGCAATACCTCAATCAATAACTTCAGAAAATCATTTTGAAGTTAATGGATAAACCCGAACTGTACTGTTCTTAAGTCAGGTTAAATAAAGAAAACAAACACCACATAAACTAGTCGATTTTATTTCCAAAATCAGGACTTTAGCAATTTAATAATGGGTGAAACTAGCAACTTAAGGACTGGCACCAAAAATATGCTAGAGTGAAACTCATAAGGAAGAAATATAGTCAGTGAAAATGCCAGGTTCATGAACTATGATCTTCAAAGGGTGGAAATAATAAAAGAAAAATAATGAAAAACCAGGAGCCATTCAGGCCCAACTCTATTAACAGGAAGAAAATAAAGCTTTGTTAGAAGTTGCCACAGACTTTAGTTTAACAGACTTGAACAGCAATTGGAAAAATGTGAAGAGGTCTTCTTCACTTGGGTTAGTACATTTCTGAGCATTTTTATCATAGGTTCTTAAAGAACTGCATAGGCTTCGGGCAATCCTCATGACAGTGCTGAAAAGTAATTATAGCTTTTCTATTTTATTGAGAGGAAAAGGGAGGCTGATGGGCTGGCTCCAGTGAAGGACATAGGCATCCAAAAGTTGGCCTCAGTGCCTAACAAGTATATCTCTGAGTTTTGGAGAGAAGAGAGGTAGTTAGTAGGCCTGTGTGAATAGGGAACTATTCAATTTGGGTTCAGATCCAGGCGATTCAGATGCCAGCGGTTCGACTTGGAGCTCCGAATTGGTTTTCCGCTTCAATTCGGCTGAATCGGCTCTGAAGCTTTGGAGTGGATTCGGAGATTCGGCTCTAGGGTATAATGAGGAATCAATGAAATATCTATAACTTTATTATTTTTCATTCATTTTGAATGAAATCTTCTGAAGTGGTAGCCTCTGCTGAGAGTATGAAGCTTACTAAGTTTCAAGAAGATCGGTGCAGGGGTTTGGAGGAAACTGCACCCCAAATTGTTGAAAGCAAAACTCATGTCATGTGTACATGTTACACTGCAGGGGGGTGAAAACTGCAGGGATAGTAGCTCCTGTTGAGGCCAGAAAGCCTGCCAAGTTTCAAGGAGATAGGTACAGGGGTTTGGGGGGAAACTGCACCTCAAGGTGCAGCCAAGCAAAACTTGTGACATGGGTGACACTGTGTGTGTGTTAAAGCGCAGCAGGGTGAAAGCTGCAGGGATGGTGGCCTCTGCTGTGGCCATGGAGTCTGCCAGCTGTGAAGGAGATAGGTGCAGGGCTTCTGGGTTATGGGGCCCTGCACCCCCTAGCTGCTGACAGGCAAAACTTGTGACATGGATGGTTGTGCAACTGTGTCTGTCTTGGGGCACGGTGGGGTGAGGGAAGAATACTGAAGACCTGGCTGCTAGCCCCTGCTGTGGCCACAAAGCCTGTCAGCTCTCAAGGAGATCGGTGCAGAAGGGTTCTGGGTCCTGCATCCCTAGCTGCTGACAGGCAATACTTGTGACATGGGTGCTTGTGCAACTGTGTCTGTCTTGGGGCAGGGGGGTGGGGGGAGAGCAGAATACTGAAGACCTGGCTGGCAGGATTTGTGGCATCACCAAGGGCTACTACCCCTGCAGTTTTGACCCCACTGTGGCTTAACACATACACGTGACATGAGTTTTGCATTCAAGAATTTGGGGTTCAGTTTCCCCCAAACCCCTACTCCTATCTCCTTGAAACTTGGCACACATCATGCTCTCAGCAGAGGCTACCATCCCTGCACATTTCATCTGAATCAGCCAAAAGACAACAAAGTTATAGATATTTAATTGATGCCCCATTAGACCGAATTGGCTCTGAATTGGTTCGGAAGCTCCGGATTGATTCAGAAAGCCTAAAGCTTCCCATGATTTGATTCAGATTTGTAGGTTTGGCCTCCAAATCATCTGAATCACCTCTGAATCTAAATCATGATCCGAAGCATTGCACAGCCCTGGTAATTAGTAGGGCTGTGCAAAGCTTTGGGTGCTGATTCGATTCGGAGGAGATTTGGCCCTATTCGGCTGATGAATTTCCAAATCCAAATTGAATCAGGGAACCAATAAAAAGGTCTGAATCAATTCAAAGCTCTCTGAATTGATTCAGAAGATTCGGAGAGCTTGGGAGATTTGGGCAGTCCCCACTTGCTGCTATAGGGAGCTGGACCTGGACTCCATGCTGATAAGTAGGCGGGGGGGTGGGGCTGGAGAAAGAGGGAGAGGACCATGGGAGGACTCCTGCCTGGCCGCAGCTCCTGGTCCTTTAAAAAAGAAAAAGGACAAAAGCCCCCACTCATCAGCTGTTGTCAGCT
>NW_005841956.1:2336078-2342366 GCF_000455745.1 Alligator sinensis
AAAAAAAAAAAAGCCCCCACTCACCGGCTGCTGCAGTGGCCTCAGGGCTTCTGGCAGAGCCCCCCATGCAGCATGGGGCAGTGACAGGCAGCAGGGATCACCCTCCTGCCTGGCAGCAGCTGGTGAATCTAAGGTTGGTTTTTTTTTTGCTTTTTTTTTTCTTTAAGAACCAGGAGCTAGGCCGGACAGAGCAGCCATTGTGGGGGGGGAGAGGGGGAAGGGAGGTTGGGAGAGCAGGCGGGGGATGAGGGCTTGTGGCAGAGCTCCCCATGAAGCTTTGGGCAGTGGGGATTGCCTCCCCCCAGCAGCAGCCGGTGAATGCCAGGCTTTTTTTTTTTGGAAGAGTTGGGAGGGGCAGCCATTGATGGTACTGGGAGAGTGGGTGGGGGGGTGGGGCCTGTCTGATTCAGAGATTCATCTGATTCGGTGGTGGCTGAATCTCTGAATTAGATTCGTCCAAATCGATTCGGGACAGTGATTCAAATGACCGAATCGAATCACTGTCCCCTGAATCGTCCGAATCTGAATCCAAAGCAAATACTAGATGCTTTGCACAGGCCTAGTAGTTAGCTGTGTTAGTCAAGTCAATCAGAAGACAGGGTAGACAGGCACCTTTATAGACTGAATAAGAGATACATATAGAGTACAGCATCTGATGAAGTTAACTTGGGCTCACGAAAGCTTGTGATCTATGTATGTGCCTATAGAGCACAAGCTGTTGTGAATCTAAGTTTACTTCATCAGATGCTGTGTTCTATATGTTCATTTATTTAGTTGGTCTGTAAAGGTGCCCATTTACCCTGCCTTTTGGAGAGGAACCAATAAGCAGAGCTGGAGACCTAGGGTCTTTATACAGCACAAGAGGAGAGTTCAATGCTTTAGGAGAGCAAGCCCCAAATCCCAAACGCAGAACAGGAAGTGTTTAGAACTAGTTCCTCACCCTGGCAGGGTTCAGCCCTCCTCCCTGCTTCACTCCCCAGTTGAGTTCCCAATAGGTTTAGCCTATTGTGTGTGATAATACTCTTTGCTCCTCCTGTTGAGCTCTGTCACTGTGCAGAAAAGAACACAAAATTCATGGTCCAGAAGGAGACCAAACTCCGAGGACTGTGATACTGTAGTTTAGTAGTAAGGACAGTCAGGTGGGAGGAGAAGAGCCCTGGGTACTGGTCCCTGCTCCCAGAACTGTTTATTTTTCATCTAATGACTGTAATAAAATTGCATAATAGGTGATGGGTGCAGGGATCAGCAGCCAGGAACCCCACTGAGTGCCCTAACCAGTGGCTTACATAGGCTCTCTTGCCAACTGTCCTCCAGGCCTCATGGCTTACATTTTTGGCTGCCCATTGGCATTAGCAGAGGGGTCCCTTCTCAGATTGTCCCATAGACTGGTGGTTGAAGCACTCCCCTGGGAGCTGGTAGATGTCCATTTGAAACTTCTTAGTCTGACAAGGGAATTGAATCTAAGTCTCCCATTTCAGAAGCAAGTGTTTGAACCACTGGGCTATTACCTAAAGAGAAGATAGTAGCTGACTAGTCATTGTCTGTGTTTTAATAGGACTGCAATTTCATCTAGTTTCTGGATCCCAGTTGGGCTTAGGGAGTAACTAAATACCTTGCTCAGGAGCTGAACTGCAGGCATCTCATAAGCTTTAGGTACCTCTGGGGTCAGGGTCCAATGAGTTGGGTTTTTGGATTGAAGTCTGCCTCAGTCTTTTTCTGGATCTGCTCCAAGGCCAATAGGGGGTGTCAGTGGCCAAAGCAGTAGGGCTGTGCGAACTTTCGACGGCTGTTTTGCTTTGACACTGTTTTGACCCATTTCAAGGTCGAAACAGCAAAATCAAAATGAAACAAAGGCCGTTGAAATAGCCTTGAAACAAAACAAGGCTAGTCGAAACGTTTTGATCATAGCACTGGGGATGAGAAGTCAGTCCAGCACAATCTAGTGCAGGGGATGGAGAGGCAGCCCAGCTGGGCTGCCTTCCTGCCCTCAGCGTGATCTGGGAAGTCAGCCCAGATGTGCTGACTTCCCACCCTCGGCTGGGTTGGGAACGGCTGGGCTGAGTTCCTTTCCCCAGCCCCATGGTCCAGTGCAATGGTTGAAACAGGGTCAAAACAGGCTCACTGTTTCGATTAAGTGAAATGGTGAGGCTGTTTCAACTTGAAATTATATTTGATATAAAACACTGTTCCGTCTAGACCTTGAAACTGAAGTCGGAACGGAAGAGTGCAGTTTCACACAGCCCTACTAAGCAGAGCTGATCCTAGGGGTGTGCAGGGCCCGGGGCATATCAGCCTGTATGGCGGGGAGGGGAGGGAAGGGTAATGTGGCATGCAGCTGGAGTACAAAGCTGACGGCATGCAGAGGCTGTGTAGAGTAGTGGTGCCCTTGGCACTTGCCAGTGGCGCTGTCTGCAGGACCTGTACAGCACTGTCCATGGGGCCCCCCCAAAGTGTGGGTCCCTCAAAGCTCTGACTTCGGGCCTACACTATTCAACATCTTCATTAAAAATGTGGACATTGGTGTCAGAAGCGGACTGGCCAAGTTTGCTGACAACACCAAACTTTTGGGTAAAGTGTCTACACCTGAGGACAGGAGGGCAATCCAGGCTGACCTTGACAGGCTCAGGAAATGGGCAGACAAGAGCCTGATGGTGTTTAACACTGAAAAATGCAAGGTTCTCCACCTTGGGAAGAAAAACCCGCAGCATGCTTATAGGCTTGGCACTAGCTAGCTAGCACTATGGCTAGCTAGCACTATGGGTGAAAAGGACTTGGGGGTCATGACTGACCACAAGATGAACATGAGCCTTCAATGTGATGATGCGGCTAGTCAAGCAAGCAAAATGCTGGCTTGCATCCATAGATGCTTCTCATGCAAATCCCAGGACATCATTCTCCCGTTGTACTCGGCCTTGGTGAGGCCGCAGCTGGAGTACTGCGTCCAGTTTTGGGCTCTACAATTCAAAAAGGATGTGGAGAAGCTTGAGAGAGTGCAGAAGAGAGCCACACACATGATCAGAGGTCAGGAAAACAGACCTTATGATGAGAGGCTGAGAGCCATGGGACTCTCCAACCTGGAAAAGCACAGGTTCAGGGGTGATCTGGTGGCCACCTGTAAGTTTACAAGGGGTGCTCACCAGGATCTGGGGGAACATCTGTTCACCAGAGCACCCCAAGGGATGACAAGGTCAAATGGTCACAAACTCCTCCATGACCGTTTCAGGAAGAACTTCTTTACTGTCTGAGCCCCCAAGGTCTGGAATAGACTGCCACTAGAGGTGGTTCAAGCACCTACTTTTAACGCCTTCAAGAGACATTTGGATGCTTATCTTGCTGGGATCCTATGACCCCTGCTGACTTCCTGGGGCAGGGGGCTGGAGCCGATGATCTTCCAAGGTCCCTTCCAGCCCTAATGCCTATGAAATCTATGATTTGTCATGGACCAGAGGGGGAGGGGGGAGGTCTTGTCCCATCTGCTCTGATCACAAGCTGTGTGTGCTTCAGTCTATTCCCATTTATAATTCCACTCAGTGCTACTGGTGCCTCATCCTCTGTTAGCAGCGGCACTCTATCAGGCATAGAGAGCACTCATGGTAGCAATCTTATGACCCCTTAACCAACTCCTCCCTCCTTATGGTCAGCTAAATATAACTAGTGGCTTGGGTTTTTGAAGCCAGTCTTGAGGTCATTCTTTATTGCCATATTTTATGACTGTTGGTTGAGGGAAATGTTTAACTGTAAACTCAGTCTTGCAAATGACTTACAAATTCTTTGTGGTAATTAACTACCAAAACAGCTTGTTGATCTAGTTTTTAAACAGCAAACCTGGGAGCCCTTGTCTGGTACGCATCTAAATGCACTGTGATCTGGTATCTAGTCATCCAGAAATGGAGCTCTGTAAAAATTCAGTGACTGAACACCAGGAGATGTTGCATTTCTACAGCTCACACAGGCATGTTGGCCAGATGGTGCTTTGGAAGCCACAGCTTTTTTCTTGCCAATCATAATTCCTTTTCCTTTTGAGCCACAATTATCATTATAATATCTCTTGCTTCTGTCACAACCCAGTGATTTTGGTGCCTCGGCACGGTGGAATTTTCCCGCCACATGAGAGCCTCTTGCAAAAGTAAAGGTTTTCTGTTGCAGCAGAAGAACCTCGGTGCAAGAGAGTTCCCACCAATTTGCAGGATGCATTTCTTCTTTGCAGCACAGAAATGCACGGTGCAAAGAGTTCCTGCTATTCGAATGCAAATTTGTGTCCCGCTATTGGCCAGTGCTAAATTATTCACACGTGGCGGCTAGTTATTGGCTTGCTAGCTGTTTAAAAATTCGTGCGACTTCCGCCCAAGTCGAAGAACCTTGAGCACGCTGCAGAGTGCCTCTAAAGAGATCTGACTTGCGGCTAGCTGATCAATAGACTGATCACCTATCGATCTTTCTTCCCGTCGCCGAGCGCAATCCCAGACGTACCCTTTTCCCGCTGGCTTGATTTGCGGACAGATTAACTGGCTTGGGCCTCGCCAGCTGGAACAACTCATGTAGTTGTTCAGATGACCGGACCATCTGCGTCGCAACTACAAGCGGCGTAAGTAAACGTTTTTGCAACCATTAAACCTTGTCTGCCTCTCCATTCACCAGCCCGCCCTGATGAACGAGCAATTTCTAAATCACCTCGAGTCGGCTCTGGCTGTCCGAGACAGCTTCCTGCTCTTTCTAGATGGAAATTGCTTGGTTTGAATCTGCTAACAGATTTATTAGAACTTGTTTTTCCCAAACTACCACAGCCAAGGGCAGACAAAGTCTAACAGTCACAAACTCGAGGAAGACCATTTTAGGTTGGACATAAAGAAAAACTCCTTTACTGTCGGTGTCTCCAGAGCCTGGAATAGACTCCTCCCAGAAGTGGTGCAAGCACCTACTGTGGACACTTTCAAGAGACACTTGGATGCCTATTTTGCTGCGATCCTTTGACCCCAGCTGACTTCCTGCCCCTTGGGCAGGGGACTGGACCCAATGATCTTGTGAGGTCCCCTCCAGCCCTAATGTCTATGAAATCTATAGTTCTAGATTTAGAACCACACAGTTTTTGTCCTGGGTGGTTACAACAGAGGCAAAGACTTGGCTATTGGTAACCCAAAGTGATACAGAGAGTCAGCCCTTCTTCCTCATGTAGAAAGATCTTCAGTGTTAACTCTTGTGATGCTGTCTATTGTCCAGGGTCCATTCAACTCAATCCAAACATCAGATTGGAGCTGAATTACTTGGCTTTAATTTAATTCTGTTGATCATCCAACAAGCCTATTAAGAAATACTTTCTAATAAGTATACTTATTGCTTACATAGCACAAGCTTAAATTTCGCTGAGCTCTGCCCTCTCACCCTAACAACAGCTTAAATCAAAAGGAGGACAGTATTACATCAAGTCAAGAAAAGTTTTTCAAAGCCAAAATTGAAAGAAAAGTCTTATTTCTAAAGCCTTGAGAACCACCCATTTTTCTCATCTGGAAGGCTTTTGGCTTCCATTTTATGCCTGAGGGCAAGTGGATTTGGACAACCCACATAAAGGAATAACAAAAAGAAAAATAAATCTTTGCAGCCTGACATGACTTTGAAGTTCAGGGTGGCAGGAAGATGGTTGGGGGCCAGGAATATGTGTCTCTTTTTAATTAATAGTACATGGATATTTTGGACACTGATGCCCCACTGGCAGATACCAGTAACATGACAGAGCTTGCCTGTAAATGAGCAAATTAGTGAAGACAGCAGCACCAGTTTGTTTCCATATAGCTGGTTTTTTTCTTTTTTTTTCTGTCATAAGGCAATCTGTTGTGCTAGTAGAAGATATCAATGCATTTCCAGGTTCCTTCATGCACTGGGACCTACCAATATGCCGAGCCCTGAGCTAGAAGGAAAACAAGTGAGAGGGACTTTCTGTCATTGGCATCTCCTTGGGTGGTTTGCTTCCTAGCATCTCAGCTGAGACATCTTTTGTGTAATAGGTACCACTTCTACCACTGAACACCTGTGTCCTGGAAACTGCACTGGACTAGATAATCATCAGATATGAATAGGTTTAATTGACTTCTGATCTGATCTACTTTTGAACCAGTGACCTAAGTCAAAGTGTTCCATAGCTCTCTCCCAAATCCCAACCCAGTCTCCTCAATGAAAGGTCACAAACTGGTCTCTCCATTTTACTCTAAAAGCTATCCCTCTTGGAGAGGGTTAATGCATGTTGATATGGAAATCACAGTTCACTCTTTATTATTTTATTTGTGCTGTGGTAGG
>NW_005841956.1:2342376-2346836 GCF_000455745.1 Alligator sinensis
CGGTTATCATTCTGTTTGCATTGAAAGTTTTCCAAGAATTCCCTACTAGTTGGTGCCAGATGCTATACAATAACACACAGAGAGAGCCCCTTTCCTCTGAATTGTTTACAGTCTTAAAAACAAAGGGATGATGGTAGCCAGCTACAAGTTATGAGCCCAAGTTGCCTGTGAGCTCATAGGCATAGGTCTTATCAGCACTGTCTCCATCCCTGAATTTCAAGAAGACAAGCTGTAGCAAAAACCCCAGTTTTTGTTTGTTTGTTTGTTTCATTTAAAAATGCATTCCCTCCTCTTCCCCAACCATTTCTGAATCTTTTTCTCCCTCTCTATTCATTATAGATAAGTATAAGTGAGCTAAGACATAGGATAAGCTCCAGCATTTTATTTTGGTAGCAAGTTGTATTTGTTTTGTTTTTTCTCCTTCTTTATATTGTATAATTATTATGTTTATATTGATTTTTACTGTTCTGTATTACTGTTTTACTGATACCATATGATTTAGGCCTACATATGTAAGTTAGCGTAAGTCATGTTTGTTTGTCAAGTCTCCATCTTGCCCCCATGCCCTGTTGTGTAACCTATGACTCATACCTACCCCTCCTATGTAACTTGGTTCCTGAATGAATGGGGATGAATGAAGGTGCTTGAGAGACAATGGCAGTAGGTCTAAAAATAGCTCCCTCTGAATGACCGAACCATCAACACCAATACCTGGACCAACAACCCAGCCATTGGAACCACCCTCAGCATTCAAAAAACAAAAGATGAGGCAACCCACCATTGTGCCAAGGCTGCACATGCTCAGTAAGAACACCTGGAGCCCTTTGGAACAGGACTGACATTTCCTGGACAGGCCCTCCTCATAGGAGATCATAGGTAGTCTGCCCCATAAAAGGGGTAGTGAAGACTGACTCCTTGGGACACCCTCTCCATCTGGACCAGCACCATGCCCCACCACCTATCCACCCAGAGGCCCTGCTGGCGACCCCCCTCTGGAAAACACCTGCTGGACAAAGACCTCTTTCCAGCTTGGATAGGTAGCTATCACCCCCACCCTCTCTTCAACCAAGGACTTGGACTCTGTTGATCTTCCCTACCTGGACTCCAACCCTTCCACTAAGCCTTTTTCTCCTGCTGCCATTGTGAGTGCTTGTGTGTGTGTGTATGTGGGAACCGATAACTTCATGGGGCTGTGCAGTGTGTTGTTTGTTTAATAAACCTGTTATTTTGAAACCCCAAGTTGGGTTTTTGTCTGTTTCCTGACTGTTTCTTCTTTGCCATCACTTATCTGCCCCCCCAAACTCCCAGCTGTCTGCCTCAGTTTCCAGCCCCAAGCTCCCAGGTTTCTGCCCTTCTCTTTTTCCTGGCTGTCTCCTCCTTGCCACCGGGCTTTTTCCTTTGGACCCGTGACCTCAAATAACCCTGGAGCCACTTGACCTTAAATAACCCCAAACCTCAGTTCCTCAGCCAGCTTCTCTCTCTAAGTCTACCAGTTCTAATCCCAGTCCCAGCAACTTTCACTCCTTACACTTTCTCTCTCACCTTAACCTTTCCCCAGGTATCCCAAGTACCCCAAACACACACATACATACTGTACCATCCAAGTTAGGAACTCACCTGTGTGTAGGTGGGCTGTATGTGTGTGAACGGGTGAGTGTATATATATATATGTATATGTCTGAGTTGGTAGTGTGGGGGTGCATGCACCTAGAGTGTGTGTATGCACCTAGTGTATGTGTGTATGCACCTAATTGATTTGTGTGTTTGTATATGTGCAATTGTGTCTCACCCTGCTGTCTAACAGCGCAATATTGAGATCCTGAAAGTTGGCCTGACCCCACAGGGCAACAAAGTGACATACAAAGGATGACCAAGAGTGCTCCAATCAAACATTGTACATTTTTAGTATACATTTTAATAAAATCAGTGGCTCTATCTGACTGCCCTCAACCTACCTGCGACTAGTAGGCTTATTCCTTGCAGTTGTTCTGTTGTTGTTTTCCATTCTCCTGGGTTGGTAATAGGAAAAAAAACATCATTAGGAGAGAGAGGGAAGAATAAACTTTAGCACGGTTCTGTTTTAGTTTCTGGAAAAGGCCTTAATTACATAACTTTTTAATTTGAGATACTGACTGCAGTACAGGCTTGGAGATCATATGGAATGCAAGGGATTTTTGGTTGATCTTCTTTTATGGTGAATATTTTTGAAACTGTCTCATTCTGGTGATTTTTTTTTTTGTTTTGTTTTTTACCAATGACTTTTTGATCTGACCTTTTGTATTTTAATCTGAACTCCCACATAGATTCCACTCTGTTTCCATGTTCGAGCACAGAACAAATTAATTCTGTGTTTGCTCTTTACTCAGGTCTGTCAAATCAAACCATACCTTTTCCCTTCTCATTGTTTTTTGACTTATTAAGTTATATAAGGTTTCAAAGTTCATAGAGTTCAGGGTTTCTCATGCCACCTTGACCCAGCCAATAGAAGCTACAAAGAGTATGGGAAACTTGTTTGATTGACTTTCAAATTTCTCCCTTTCAACCTATAAAAACGTTTGAACCCTTAAAGCAGTTTTCTGATAAACTCATAGACTGAACAGGATTAGGTTTAAAGTGAAATAAGAAATGTACTCTATTTAAATCCCACGTTAGCCCAAATAAATGATCCATGTAAAAAACACTTAAAAGGGGAAATTATGACCAGAGTTGCTTAGCTTAAGTGCTATTAGTTATCTCTAAGGTTAACAATAGCATTTGTGACTTGAATCTTGTATGTGTATGTATGTGTGTATGTATATACATGCAACCTTGTTGCACAATGAACAGGAATGTTGCCCCCAGACACCAAGAACACCCTAATTTGTCACAGGTAAGCAAAAGGGATGAGGGCACTGTCAATATCCTGCCACTGCAAGGACAGAAGTAGTTTGTCAAAATACACTTGAGAAATCCAAGGAAGAGGATCATGCCCCCTTGCAACAGAGGGAGGCAACGCCCTCTCCCCCCCGCCTCCCCACACAGTCCATGCCGACCTAACCGTGGGGTAAAACTCCTTCCTGGTCCTAAATATAACATTTGGTCAGATCCTGCATGAAGAAATAAGATCCTCTAACCAGGAATCTCCAGGTGTTTAAGTCCCAGCAGGAGCACTGACATATTGTAGTCAAAGTCCCTAGCTCCCACTCAGATAATGGTGTGTGCTTATACACCTGCATATTGTACACATATTGTTCATACTGTGTTCTCCCATTTCCTCACAGGAAGGGGAGCCTCCTGTCATCTGATTTATTATAAAGGCTGGTGAGTTGAGGCCAGATTCCCTAACCAGAGTTAATCTGCCACTCCCCTAGGAGAGGGGGGGCACTTGGGTGGGTCTGACTTCTACATTATTGCTCTAAATATAGCTCTGGATATGGAAGAGACTGTTCTTTATCCAGAGTTATGCTTAACACAGTAACTTAGATCTCTTTTTGCATCATGAATCTATTCATAGAGGGTTGTTTTCCTTGCACAGGCCTCTGGAAGATCTCTTGTCTATAAAAGACTGAAAGAAGAAACTTTGCTTTTTTTTTTTTTTTTTTTTTTTAGAGAGGGAAGGTCAATGACATCTTCTCTAGAGTGCCCAGTATATTCCCCTCCAGTGTGTGAAGTGTAGTTCAAAGAATCTACAACCTCTTCCTGCTACTACATTCCTATGAAAGAATATGGAAAGCAGAAGCCTTGTCTAAATAAAGAAAACCTTGGCAAAGCACATAGTTCCAGTGAGTGATTTCAGTCAAGGCAGCTTGCGGTCATAGCAAGGCCATGCAGCAGCATTGGAGAGCAAGGCAACAGCAGAGACATTTTTGTTGAAATAAACAAGTGAGAAAATCCAGCCCGCCGGTGAGAAAAACATACTGCTATCAATGGGAACAAACTGCAGCGTCTGAGGAAGAAGTGCCAAGAGAGTTTATTCAACAGCGCACTCTACTCTAGCATCCTGATAACACACTAAGGCAGTAGTATGGCAGAACATTTATAATAGCTTCACTGGCTATACTCATAGCTAAACAAGTATATTTTGCAAAGGGAAGTTAAGTTGCTCTTAACATTTGGGCACATACCTCTCTCCTAGGCATATTCACAGACTTACATACACAATCTAAATTCCTTTACTGCTTCAAATCAGTACCTTGGAAAGCAGCACCTTTAGTCAACAACTGTAGTGTTGCCTTAAGACCCTGGTTATGTCAAAGAAAATGGACCTCAAGTCCTCAGCCAGCTAGAGCTCTTCCTTTGGAAAGCATCAGCGCTCCTACTGAATACAGTTACTGAGAAATCTACAGCAAATTGGCAGCACCACAGTGAATGAGCTAAGCTGCTGCCTTTGTATAAGGCTGGGAGACACTGAAGGGAGGCAGGGTAGTCACAGGAAGATTGTCAGAGTGGTGTTCACTGTGAAAAACCAGAAAGGATTTCCC
>NW_005841956.1:2346867-2348918 GCF_000455745.1 Alligator sinensis
ACAAGATGGTTTCTTTTGTTCATACAAAGGAAGGAGAGTGAAGGGAGAGTAAGGACCCCACACAGATTCTGGCAGGACAAGGTTAAAACATCTATAAAAGTCAGCTAACTGCACTGCCAGCCAAAGAGCAGGAGGGCCCAATTAGCTGCAGTTGTGAGAGGAGCCAGGCATTTGTATCCCACGGGGAGTGAGTTATAGGCAGGAAAAGGCTGGAACATGAGGATCCGGGGATAAACTATTAATTTTTGGGACTTGGCTCAAGTGAACGTACAACTCACTGGTTAGTATTTATTACAGATTCTCCTTCATGCCCAATCCACAGTGGACAGGGACGTCTCAGCCCACTGGTTTCAGAACCTTGTTTTTATTCTGGAGATCCCCAGTTCTGTTCCTTAAGTGTGAGCTAAGATGCAGTCATCACGAGTGCTCTTCTGACTTTTACTTCGGGGTTACTTGAGAGATTTCCAGATTTGCATGTGCCTGGACAGTACCTTCTTTACCTGCCTTAGGAAGCATCCTCCCCAGTGCCTCACATGAAACAGCTGTTTAAAGCCCACCCAGGTCTGTCTTCATCACTCTTTTTTTTTTCCTTCAGTGGCTGCTATGGATCATAAACCTAGATAATAATAAAGTGAGACAATTGGTTATAATTTTTCTTTAGTCTGGTGGAAGGCCTGGGAAGGCTTGGGAACCCATAAACTTGTGGGTATTAGATGTTGTGAGATATCTAAGCTGTATTGTAAGAATTTTCTTTAAGAGGTTGATGTTCTGTTTCACCTGTTATAGGTACAAAATCCTTTGTAAAAGGGCTCTGTAAAATATCTTGGAACTGCACAATCCTGTTTTCCTACTAACACCCTGCAAATATTATGACACATCCTTGATAACACACCAAAGCAGTCAGATGGCTTTTCACCTTGCTTGCTGTGAGTCTGGGACATGGTGTTCTGGAATTAGGACTCTCCTGCAAGCATTTAGCATGAGATCCCAGGAAGCTTAAGAGCTGAACTCAAATATGTGTAGAGTTTAAGGCCACAAGAAACCATTAGGTCATCTAGTCTGACCTCCTCTGTAATCATGAGTCCTTACATTTTGCCCAGTTACCCCTCTGTTTAGGCCAATAACTTGCATTAGACCAAAGTAAAATTTGTGTCTGGTTAAAGCAGATCTTCTGGAGGAACATCCAGCCTTGATCTAAACACATCAAGGAATTAGAGAGTACTCCACTTCTCAACATGTTTTGTCCCAATGCTTATTCAGGTTCACTGTTAAAAATGTGTGCCTTTTCTCATGTGGCTTTGTCTGATTTCAGGTTCCAGTCATTGTTAGAACTTTATTCACAAGATTAAAAAAACATTTAGTATTCAGTAGTCTCCCTATGAAGGTCCTGATGCATTATAATCAAATCATCTTTCATTCTTTATTTTGATAAAATAAACAGTGAGCTCATTCAGTCTCTGAAGATACCGTGGATGAAATTTTCTCCACCTCTCAGATAATTTCTGAGGCTCTTTTATGCACTTTTCCCCAGTTTTTAACATCCTTTATAAAAAGCAGAAGCCAGAATGGTACTCAGTGCTCATATGCAAAGGTAAAATCCTCTTTTTACTCTCATTGGCTACTCATTTGTCTATACATCCATAAATCACATAAGCTTTTTTTTCCCCACATCTTCACATTTGTGAGCTCATGTGAGTTGCTTATTCACTGTGGACCTGTATTTCCTTTCTAGGGTCATTGCTTTCCAGGATAAAGTCCTCCACTCTGGAGGTGTAGTCTGTATTCATTATTCCTAGATTTTTAACATTGCTTTTGGCACTATTTCGTTGCATTTTGTTTGACTGGACCAGGTTTACCAAATGATCAAGGTTACTCCATATAACTGCTGTGCCCTAATCATTATTTACTATTCTACCAACCTTCGTATTATTCACAGATTTCATCAGTGGTGATTCTAATCAGATTACAGATAAAAACTGAATAGTGTCAGATCTAGTACGAATCCCTGTAAAAGCCTACTAAGACATGTTTTATTTAATGATAATTCCTGC
>NW_005841956.1:2348949-2370559 GCF_000455745.1 Alligator sinensis
AATCACTTTTGGAAGTCTGTCAATGAATTATTCTTAATCCATTTAATGTGTGCTTTATTGATATTATATAGAGGTAGTATATAATTGGAATAACCCTACAATAATAAGTCAAGCACCTCACAAAAGCCTATTGTGTCTGTGCAGTTACCTTTATTAACCAAACTTGTAAATCCTATCAAAGAAATAAATCAGGTTTATTTGACCAGAGCCATTTTCTATAATATGCTGCTATTAACGATCTTCCTGTTCTTTAATTTTTATAAGCTGAATTTCATATGAATTTTTCCATTATTTTACTTATTTTACATGAAACTGACTTATGGTTAGCTGAATCATTCCACTTGTCCTTTTTTTGGGTGCATCCAGATGAGCGCATGTGTTTTCATGGGGAAAAATAGCAGTGGCACATAGTTGTGCTGCTGCTACTTGTCCATGGAGAATGCCCATGCATGCATGCTCTGGCACGGGGCAAGTTATCCCGGGTGGGGTAGGGGAGCCTGGGGCCAGCACCTGGGCTGGCCACAGCAACCTTACCTGGGATCCTGGGGGCCTCCTGGGGCAGCAGTGGCAGCATTGGGTGTTTGCAGAGCCTGGAGGGCAGCCAGAGTGTGGCTCTAGCCAGTCAGGCTCCAGTTTTGGGTAGTACACACTGCTGCCACATGCACTGCTCCACTTTTTTCTGCTATGGTTTTTTTTGACACTGGTGTCAAAAAACCCCACTGCATTGTTCATTAGGAGTGTGGTAAATGCCTGCATGTGTGGCATGTGCAGTTTGCGGTGCTGCAGATGGATCTGCAGTGGTACAAATTGTACATACGCGTTCATCTGGACGTGCTCTTTGAGTCTTGGAAATATATCAGCACTCTTCTAGTCTTTTGAAATGTCCCTGATATTCCAAGATTTATTTAAAAATATGCATGGGCAAGTTAAAGATCTCAGCCAACTCTTTTAAGACTTTTGAGAGCAAGTGATCTGGCCCTGCTGATTTAAAATTGAAATACTTTGGGACTGTTAACCTGGGACTGATATTTGATAGCCATCTAAATCCTCTGAGGGATGAGATGACAGTGCTGACTGTCCTACAATTCACTTATTGTCCATAAAGAGGCATTTGGTAGGTGGTACCCTCACTGGAAGTATTTTTGTCCCTCCACATGATTGATGCAACATTGGTATGAGCTGTTGACTAAAAACCATGTTCACAACCCGATGACCCAGTGTTTGCACCGTCCCATCAAGTCTCAAACAAAAAACAAATCATGAACCTAGGGGACTATTGGAGGTATAACAACATGTAAAGAAAGCACAGACATTCTTTTTTTGCAGACAGGACTATTGCGTGTGTGTGTGCATGTCTTTGTAATATATATATCACACACATGCACAAGAAATGGAAAATGCTACCCCATGTGCAGGGGACAGGTTTTTAATAATATAACTTCCAGTTTCTCATTTTATACTGGATTTCTGACCAAACAGAAAGAAGGAAGGGGGGAGGGAAAGAAGGATAAATCATATGGCCACCCTCTGAAATGAAAATAAATGAAGGAGCAAATATTGGAACATAACTAGGCTGAAATCATAAGAACACAAGACGTGCCATACTGGGCCACACCAATGGTCCATTTAGCCCAGTATTCCGTCTCTGACAGTGGAAGAAAGGGATGCTATAAAGGGAGATAATTGAATTGGATATCTAGAGCAGTGCTTTTCAACCTTTTTGACATTTTTTGGGATCCACAGAGAAAAAATGGAGGTGCAGGCCCCTTTGGCAATTTCAAATATAGGAACAGACCCCTTGAATTGTAAGTGTGGGTATTCACATACTTTTGATTGATCATAGTCATCTTTCATGGGCCACTTAGAAACTAGGCCTGTGCAAAGTGGCTAGTATTCACTTCGGATTCAGCTGATTCAGGGGAGAGTGATTTGATTCAGTGATTCGAATCACTGTCCTGAATCAATTTGGCCGAATCTGATTCAGAGATTTGGCTGCTGCTGAATCTCTGAATCAAACAGGCCTGTAACAGGGAACCCTATCCCTGTTACCAGAAGGCAGGTTGGTCCCTTTAAGACCAGAACTTTCTGGGCACAGCCTGCTGGCAGGGTAGGGGTTAAAAGCTGAGCTGGGCCAGCTAGTCAGGAGACAGGAAGGGGGCAGGCCAGAACTATAAAAACCCTGGGCTTGGCAGCAGTGGCTGAAGAGAGGGAGAGGGAGTCTGGCTGCTGTGAGAAGGGAACTGCTGTTGATCTTCAAGAAAGTGGAAGCAGCGCCACAGGGAGGAGTGTCACATGCAGTGGGGACACAGAAGTACCAAGCCACAAAAATTGTAAGCTGGCATTCTGCCTTCTTTAATTTCTATTTTTTTGTGGTTAGAACCCACTGACTGACTGTGTATGTGTATATATATATATATATATTTGTTGATTGATGGACTGATGGTTTGTGGAGGAGGCTGTAGGGGAGGAGGAGGTCTCATTAGTGCCTTTAGCACAGTCATAAAAGGCCAAGGGGGCCTGGTGCACCAGTATGTACAGTGGCATACTTTTGGGCTGAGCCAGTAGGGGTTGGTGACCACTGTCCAGCCTAGAACTTGCAGCCCTCTGACTACAAGACCAGTGGACAGCTCTCTAGGCCAGAGAGCCTGGTCCCCATATTGGAGGCAAATGGAAGGCCATGAGCCCCAAGATTAAGGAGCTACTGCCTTGGAGTCAAACCCTATCTGGTGGGTTTAGCCTGCTAGGCCTAGCTAGATAGACAGGGGGGCAAGGCCTATGGTGGCTGAGAACCCCAACATAGAAATATAATAGGCAGTCTCCCACTTGTAAGAACACCTGTATAATATTTCCATCAAGATGTGGCAGGTGAGTAACAGTGGGATATGAGAAGCATTAAGGGACTTCAAGGGTGCCTCTCATAGGCCGCAGGTAGCAAAAAGAAAAAAAAATGCTGCTGTGGAGGGCAATCTGTTACAAGACCCCATCCCCTGGCTGCCCCACCCAGCCCCAGCCTCCCCGTGCTTTAAAATAAAAAAGGCCCCACTCACCGGCTCCTGCCAGGCAGGGGGGCAAGGGCAATGATCCTCGCTGTCTCCCACTGCCCCACACTGTGTGTGGGGGGGCTCTGCCATGAGCCCCCAGAAGCCCTGATGGCTGCTGCAGCATCTGGTGAGTGTGGGGCTTTTTTTTTTGTTGCTTTTTTCTTTTTTAAAGTGCCAGGACACTGGGGCCATTTGTGGCAGGCATTGATGTGGCTGGGAGAGCAGGCAGGGGTCAAGGGGGCTAGGGGAGCAGGCAGGGGATGGGGCCTGGCAGGGGTCCTCCCATGGTCCCCCCCCCTGCTCCTCCAGCCCCGCCCCCTGCCCCCTACTTACCAGCACGGAGTCTAGGTCCAGTTCCCTGTGGCTGCATGTGGGGACTGCCTGAATCTCTGAAGCTCTCTGAATCTTTTCATAATTGATTCAGACCTTTGTACGGGTCTCCTGATTTGATTCAGATTTGGCTGCTGAATTGGGCTGAATCTCCTCCAAATCAAATCAGTACCTGAAGCTTTGCAAAACCCTAGTAGACATCATCTGTGGACCCCCAGGAGTTCATGGACCACAGGTTGAAAAATACTGATCTAGAGTGATTGGTCCCCTATTCAGCATCCTTCCTGGCATGCATCATCATGGTTCAGAGATGTCAGAGGAAACATCTCCAACCATTCTGTTCAATAGCCATTAATAGGCCTATCATCCATGAATGTATTTTGTTCCTTTTTGAAATTGGCCATTCCTCTATCACCTGCTGTGGCAATGGATTATATAAATTAACTATGTATTGTGTAAGAAAGTAATTTCTCCTAGTTTTAAATCTGTCACCTACTAATTTCAGCAGGTTTCTGCAATGGCCTGGAATCAAACCCAGGCCTGACACCGCAGGAAAAACTTCTACCACTGAACCACCAAGTTGCTGTAAAAGTTCCACTAAGTTCACTGAGAACAAGTATGATCCATAAGGCTAGGGACAGAAGTTACACATAAACCGGTTTAACTGATCAGAAATGGGTTTAAACCTGTAACAGAACAGAAGTTCAGTGAATATAAACCAGTTTCAAAATGGCTGAAACTAGTTTAAGATAAACCTGGTTGAATGTAGTATCAGACGTAACTGATTTGGGTCAAACTGGTTTATAAAACTTCTGTTCCAGTCCCCTTCCTGGTTCAAGTTAAATCAGTCCCACAGCATCCCAGCATGTTTTTCTGCCCTGGGCTAGGCTGTGCTGCCTGTCCCAGAGAGCAGGGCCTGCCCTGCTCCTTAGCTGGAGCAGTGAGAGATGGATGACAAAGGTGCAGAGGGGACAAGGCTGTATTTTCCCCCCTCTCCCCCACCCACCCCTGGCAAGCTGTGGCTGGAGCCTGGGGCCAGGGAAGGGAGTTAAACACCCCTTCCCCTACTCAAACTTACTGCTGGCTGCAGTTGTAGATTACAAATCCCAGAGGCACCTGGAAGCAGGAAGAGGAAGTGATGAGCAGCCCTGCAGAGTCCTGCAGCTGTGATTCTGAACTGCAAATCCCAGAGACCCCAGGGGCGGCAGGAAGAAGAGAACACAGCTAAAGAGCTGTGCTCTAGGATCACCCTCCCCACCACCCCAGCTTTCTAGGCTAAGCCACTGCAGGCATGTGGCTGCATTTCCTGAATCAAAGGTAAATGTCTGTCACTTCTGTTTCAGTTTAATCTGTGCATCTTGGACTAACCTGCAAAGACTGAACTGATTCAGCCTCAGGCTTTTTGATTGTCTGTACCTAGCCCAAACATTCCTTGTCAATTGGTATTTTGAAATGGTCACTGTTGCTAGCAGCAGGCAATCTTGCTGAGAAGAAGTGATTCATCTGTGAACGACCTAGATGAGGGAAAGCCATGGAAAAGTTCTGGAGCTGTGCACCAAAACAAACAAGCCATAATTCTGCCAATGAGAGTGCAAGCCCCCAAAAAACATGAATAGGAGGAGAAATATATATTCCTTGCCTTGGGAAATGACAAAATGGTTAGAGCTGGGGAAAACAGATTCAGCAGCTTTAATTCAAAGTACCTCACCACCATTTTTCAGCATATGGGATGCTTGGGCGCTTTAATTAGCAAGTGCTTTTAATTAAAAGCATGTGCCCCCCGCCTCCCCGAGCATGTGTAAACATGCCTTGATAATCTAACCAAAGTAGGTTAGATTAGGTGGGTCTTCATTCTTTCACAATGGAGTCACTTTATACAGCCAGTGATAGGAATGATGATGTTTTTCAGCCAGCAAAATAGCCACTGCAACCAGCCTGAGTTTCCAACTTGAACATTTTTTTTTTTTTTTGCAAAAGTATCAGCATATTATTGAATATTTTTTACACATGAGACCAGAGGAGCACCCATGGAATAATTTGCACTGAGTCAACATCTTCCTGAACGTCAATATCTGCACCTGAGTAAAACACTTGGCATTCATTTTTTAGCAGGCAAACTGCTAATATGAATACCAAGCTCCTCAGAGAGAGAGAGAAATTATATTTGACATCTTATAATGCCCCCAAAACATACTTCTCATAAGCTTCCAGCTTATTGAAAAGAATGCCAGAGAACACCCTGTACTTAATGCTTCCAACAATAATTATCTTTAAGATCTACTGAAGAAAAAGCTAAGTAACAGCTAGACACTACTATTATTCATACTACTATACCACTAGGCCAGGTCAAAATTTCAGCAAAACATTTTCTTGTTACAAAATGAACCAATTAGATCCCATCAGAAATATTTAAACCAGTGATTTCTCAACAAGGGTGCTGTGGGTGCCACACAATGTTGGGTTTACAAACATGATTCACTAGATAAGCCCAGAGACTACACCCCCCCCCCCCCCATAGCTGTGGTCTTTTTGAGTTCTTTGCAATAGAAAAACTGACCTATAATTTTCTCTAGGCAAAAGGTAGAGTGAAAGCTAAGAACTGGTATATTCCAAGGGGTGCCTTAAGTCTAAAAAGTTTGATAACCACAGGTGTAAACCTTCCATATTAACACTTCCAAATCTGAATATTTTTGTTTTTTTCCCCCCCTCAGAGCTTGGCACCCTGGGGAAAGCTTAGGTATTGTGGAATAATCTCTAATAATATCATAATATTAGAATTTCTCATATTACAGAAGTTCCATTTTTTCAGTAAACTCCCTATACCACAGATGCAGTGCCCTCATCAAACCTTTGTGTATCCCTATGCATGGTCATAAGCAGTACAGACCAAGGGTCAAGGAAGATGAGCAAAATTAAGGATATGTGCACATAACCATGCCATATAGGACTATTTTAATGAGTAATCACCTGCTAATGCATGTGGAATTTGGCAAGTTGCCAGATGCCTTGCAACATGTTGTCCTGATTTGATACCATGCTTAGAATTGCCTGTTGGACTTATTTGTTTAAATGTCTAAAGGGAGGGGTTCAGTAATCTGCACAGGGTATTTTTTGCCTACTTAAAGATGAATATAAATGTAATGTTCTCCACTTGTTTGTTTCAGGTTATAGGGTGCAATTTCAGTGGTTTGTGCTGATCACTTATTGTTTCTTTCTAGTTCAATACAATCTTTTGGAACTGCTGCAATTTCCTGTTTCCTTACAACTGAGTGGACAACCATATGTGGTTCAACAAGCACAGAACTTTACCAAAATCCCTAGTTAAAGAGTAGAGTCAGGCTTGCCAACCACTAACGGAAAGTAAATGAGTTGCCAGAATAAGGTGCAAACAAAACAAAAGGAAACCAAGGACAAAGGAAAATTACAACTAAAATGCCACTTGCAAAAAAAATGTAGTGGCAGGAGACAATGCCAGCAGAGATACTGAGTGCAATATCTATGCCTGCAGTGTCCTTCTTGTTCTTCTTCCCTTTCCTGCCTCTTCTTGGATGTTCAGTGTGGCATGGTATACACATGGAGTGAGAGCCTTAGCTGGCCTCCACAGTTGCCAGAACTATCCAGGTCCCAGGGAACCACTGCTGCAGTATGTGGAGATCAGAGTAATATGAAGGAGGGAATGGAACAAGAGGGGCTTGAAGATGCTTGATGCTCAATTCAGAACTTGGAGAGGCACTGTAACAGGTTGCCCTTCCCAGCGTCATCTTCCTAGTACTTCATGCCTTGCGTGGGGCGTCCTTGGATCCTCCTTTAGGGTTCTTATGTCCCACCCTATATTCTTCTGCCATGTCTTGATGGAAATTATGATGATGTTCTTGCGAGTGGGAGGCTGCCTATTGTATTGGGTATGTTGGGGCCTTTCCCCTATGTGAGACTGACCCCTGATTTTCTCTAGCTAGGCTTCTCCATATAAACCCACTAAACAGGGTTTGACTCCAAGGCTCCAGCCTTTTCTATTGTCTTGAGGCCCGTGGCCCCTTTTCCTGCTCCAATCTGTAGCCTGGCCGAGAGGCCTGGGCGCCAGCCCCCCAGCTGGAGGGTCACAAGCCCCAAAACCAGGGGACAACCCCGAGCCCGCAGCCTCCCAGGCCAACCCCCCCCCCACTACCACCACCAAGGTGCACCACAGGCGCGCCTGAGCTCCCCGGCTTCTTTAGGATCACGCCTTGCTGGTGCCAGGGTCTGCGCCCCTCTCCGGGGCATCTCGTTGCCCTGTCTCCGGGGCTCCTCCAAAATGCTGCCCCCTTTTCTAGGGCTCACCATAACTGCACTGGGGCTTCTCGCCAATGCCGTCTCTCTGGGGCTTCTTGCTGTCCCCCTCTCTGGGGCAAGGGTCAGTGCACACTGAATGCTGCTCCCTTGCTAGCACTGGGATCTCCACTCTGCTGTGGGTCCCCTATGAGGCCTCCTCCAACCCCTAGTAGCCTCATCCAAACCACCGGCCTTAAACAGTAAACAAAAATGTGAGCCCCTCGGCTTGAGCTGCCCGGCTTTAACAACCTTCACCCTACCAGGAAATACTCCGTCCCTCCACAGTGACAGAAGCTGTTGCTGCAGCCAGGCCTCTCCCCTTTGATTGTTCTAGGAGAGTTCCTTCCCCTTTGGCAGCCAGGAGGGAACTGCCTCCTTGGCCTCAGTCCTGGTATTTAAATGGGAGCCAGGCCCTCCCCTTCCTGTCAGCTGACCGCTAGCAGGTGTGAGACACTGGCTCCCTCTGGTCGTCCTAGCAACCGGCACCTGATCAGCTATTCCGGCTCTCCAAGTAGCAGGCCCTTAGTGCCCTGCTACACACCTCCCCCCTCAGACTCACCGGGCCGGGTCTTGATTTTTCTCCACCGCACGTCCTTTGTTTCCGTTCTCTCCTGTCCTGGCTCTTGTTCTTTGACCATTCCAATACGTAGAGGCGGAGGTTTTAAAGCGCCTCCTGCTCGCCTTTTCCCCGAGGCGCACCATGTGGAATTTTATGGGATTTGCCCCGCCACGGGTAGTCCCCCCACACTAGCCAAACTTGGTAAAACAAAGCTGCCATCTCTCCACAGGTTTATAGTTCCCGCCTTTGCGCCACTCACCAGCTTCTCTGTGGAGCTCTCAGGGGGGCACTCCTTCTCCTTCTGTCATTTTGCTCCGGCTTCTTAACCTGCCCCTTTCTGGTCAGCTGACTAGTGGGCCGGAACCCATCCTTACCCCTTCCACACCAGTACCCCGGGCCCAGAAAGTCCTTGTCTTAAAGGGGCGGGTCTGCTGCCTAGTGACAGGGTTAGGGTTCCCTGTTATACACCCCCCCCCCTTCTCTTTTGCTTGGGTTTTCCTTTCTCCTCTGGACCCTCCTCCTCTCCATACTGTCTTAATAAAATTCTGCACTTACATTTTTTTGTCCCAGGATGGTGCTCCACCTCAAAGCAGTATGGTTGAAGACTGAGGGCCCATCTCATTAACCTTGCGTTATCAGTCTTCATACTCTGTAGCCATCGCAGCAGAGCGTGGTCTGTGATTAACGTAAACTTTCGTCCTAACAGATAATATCGGAGCGTTTCTATGGCCCATTTCGCCAAACATTCTTTTTCTATGGTAGCATAACTTCTTTCTGGAGGGTATAGCTTCCTACTGACATATGCTATTGGATGTTCTTCTCCTTCCACCATTTGGACCAATACTGCCCCGATAGCCCAGTTGGATGCATTGGTCACCACCACAAATGGTTTAGTGAAGTCTGGCCTATATAGTAGTGGTTGTGTACACAGTGCCTCCCTCACTTTTTGGAATGCTGTTTCCACTTCTGGTGTCTATCTCACTCTGTTTGGGGCCACTGCCTTTACCATTTCGGTTAAAGGTACCACTACCTCATTTTGCAGACGGATGAATTTCCTATAATAATTCGCCATTCCCAAAAAGGCCCTCACTTGCCTCTTCGTTCGCGGTGCTTGATACTCCCTTATGGCCTCCACCTTATCTACCAATGGTCTGTCTTTCCCACTGCCTACCTGGAACCCCAGGTATTGTCTCTTCCTTTCCAATTGTGCACTTCTTTGGGTTGGCAGTCAGCCCCACCTTCCTTAAGTCCTGCAATACCACCCACAGTGCTGTTAAGTGCCCAGGCCAATCTGTGGTATACACAATAATATAATCTAGATACGCTGCAGCGTATCCCCTATATGGAGCCAGGACTCTGTCCATTAGCCGCTGAAACATTGCGGCAGACCCATGTAAGCCAAATGGCATGCATCTGAAATGAAATAGGCCCCATGGGGTGGTGAATGCAGTCTTTTCTTGGTCCTCGGGTGCTAAGGGGACCTGCCAGTAGCCTTTCATTAGATCTAACGTGGAGATATAGCTGGCTTGCCCTATGTTCTCCACCATTTCGTCTACCCTCGGCATTGGGTACGCGTCGAACTTGGCCACTGTGTTCACTTTTCGGAAGTCAATACAGAGCATAATTTTTCCATCTGGCTTCAGCACGGCCACAATGGTGCTGTGCCACTCACTTTGAGACTCTTGTATTATGACTTTCTCTAACATCATCCTGAGTTCCTCCTTTATCTGGCCTTGGAGTTGTTGTGGGATTCACCTCCAGTTCTCATGGATCACCTGACCTGGAGGGGTCTGTATTCGATGCATCACGCCTCGAGCCTCCCCGGGGACCTCTTGGAACACGTCTTCATATTCCCTCACCAATTCCCTTGCCTGCCGCCTCTGCCACTTTCACTTCACTTCCCCCTTCTCTCTCCCACAGAGAGGGTCCTAGCTCTGGTTCTTCTGGTTGGAGGGCCACATACAGGCCCTCTCGTTCTTGCCATGGCTTTAGCATGTTAACATGGTATATCTGTTTTTTCTTTTGTTTGTCTGGCTGATATACCTCATAATCTACGGGCCCTATTTGGAGTCTTATTTCATAAGGGCCTTGCCATCACGCTAGTAACTTACTCTCCTGATCCAGCAAGAGGACCAGTGCACGGTCTCCCAATTCAAACTTTCTCTCCCGAGCCCCTCGATTGTAATAGATTGCTTGCTGCTCTTGTGCCTCTCTCAGATTTCCTAAGACTTCACTCTGTGCTGACTCCAGGCGTTCTCTCAATTGTATCATATACTGAACTAGGTTCTGGTCCTTACTTTGCTCTTCCCAACCTTCTTTACCCAAATCAAGAATTCCTCTTGGTGGTTGTCCTTATAACAGTTTGAAGGGGGAAAAACTGGTTGAGGCCTGGGGTGCCTCTCTTATTGCAAACAACAAGGGCGGTAGCATCTGGTCCCACCTCTGGGGACACTGTACCACAAACTTTCTCAGCATCTGTTTCAAGGTCCTGTTAAATCGCTCAACCAGTCCATCAGTTTGGGTGTGATATACCGTGGTCTTTAGGTGTTTGATTCCCAGTGTTTTACTCACTCCCTCAAACACCCGGGATGTAAAGTTAGTCCCTTGGTCTGTCAGCAATTCTTTAGGGAGCCCCACTCTGGAGAATATTTTCAATAGTTCTTCTACCACCTTGGGTGTGGACACTGTCTGCATAGGTACAGCCTCTGGATACTTTGTCACGTAGTCCAGGAGGACCAGAATAAATTGGTGCCCGGCACTGCTTTTTGGCAGTGGCCCCACAATATCCACAGCCACTCGCTCAAAGGGGACTTCCACCAATGGTAGTGGTACTAATGGTGCTCTTGGAGGACGACTGGGGCTTACGTTTTGGCACACGGGGCAGGATGTGCAGTACTTAGCTACCTCCAGTATTAACCTGGGCCAAAAAAATCTTCTCCTAATGCGAGCCTCGGTCTTGTCTTGCCCCAAATGCCCACCCATAGGGAGCTCATGTGCCACTTTCAGTAGGGCCCTTCAGTATTGCTGGGGCACCAGCAATTGTACCACTTCCTCTTCCCCATGTTTGCCTCGTTCGACTCTATATAGAGATTGTTCCTCACCTTAAATCGCGGAGTGGTCTGCATCAGCTCTGGCCTCAGCACTTCCCCCATTCTGTTGGGCTAGGTGTTCCTGGAAGGCATATTGAAACCCTTCCTCTCTGCTCCGCTCCAGTCTGAAATGTTCGTTCTCCCACAGATGTGCCACATCCACCTCCTGTTCTGCTTCTTCCACTGGTATATGTAGTTCAGACTCCCCAGTGAATACCTCTATTGTCGGCTCACCCCTGAGGACCACTTCGGACCTGGATATCTTGCACCATTTTTTCTTGGTTCATAATGGTCTCCAACTGGGACCTTCTCCTGCCCTTGCATTTTTCTCAGAGGTTTTCCCCCTAGTGTGCGTAGGGTAGTGTTGCATGGTACCTCCATTCTTCCTCGTGCCACTCAAACTGTTTGCCTGAGCTATGACTGCCAGAAGCTCCGGTCAGTCACATCCCAGTATCATCAGGTAGGGTAAGTTCAACCACTCCGACAAGCATTCGGCGTACTTTCGCGCCCACTTGCAGAGTGACCCACACTCGGTCTTGCCTTTGTGCCTCCCCGCACACACATTGGATGGTGATCTGGTCCACCACTTCCCTCTCTCCTCTTGGTAAGATGTCCATCCGCACTATCATGTGTGATGAGCTGGAATCTAACATTGCCCATGTTTTCTGTCCCTCCAGCCTAACATCCACACTTGGTAAGATGTCCATCCGCACTATCATGTGTGATGAGCTGGAATCTAACATTGCCCATGTTTTCTGTCCCTCCAGCCTAACATCCACAGTCAGTGAGGGTCGTTCCTTTCCTGGCTCTGTGTAAACCCTGGCACAATACCCACAACTGCCCGCAGAGGAAGCTTGGTTTGTCTGTATGTCCCTCACCATCTTCTCTAGCCATGCTTGTTGTCTTTCTGCTTGTTGCTGCAGTCCCTGGACCACTTTGCACACGAGTTCCAACCCCAGTTTTTGTGCCTTTAAATTTTAATATGTGGGTCTGTCCCGTCTTTCCTGTCTTCTTCTTAGACCCAAGGGTTCTTTCTTTCATTCGGGTAACCCATTGTCTCAGGATACACATTACTGTGAGAAACTTCCCGGCCAATGCACCACTGTAACAGGTTGCCCTTCCCAGCACCATCTTCCTAGCACTCTGCACCTTGCGTGGGGTGTCCTTGGATCCTCCTTTAGGGTTCTTACGTCCCACCCTATATTCTTCTGCCACGTCTTGATGGAAGTTACGATAATGTTCTTGCGAGCGGGAGGCTGCCTATTGTATTGGGTATGTTGGGGCCTTTCCCCTGTGTGAGACTGACCCCTGATTTTTTTCTCTAGCTAGGCTTCCCCGTCTAAACCCACTAAACAGGGTTTGACTCCGAGGCTCTAGCCTTTTCTATTGTCTTGAGGCCCGTGGCCCCTTTTCCTGCTCCAATCTGTAGCCTGGCCCAGAGGCCTGGATGACCCCGAGCCCGCAGCCTCCCAGGCCAAAAAAACCCCCACTACCACCACCAAGGTGCACCACAGGTGTACCTGAGCTCCCCGGCTTCTTTAGGATCATGCCTTGCTGGTGCCAGGGTCTGCGCCCCTCTCCAGAGCTTCTTGCTGCCCCCTCTTCGGGGCTCCTCCAAAATGCTGCCCCCTTTTCTAGGGATCACCATACCTGCTCTGGGGCTTCTCGCTAATGCCCCCTCTCTGGGGCTTCTTGCTGTCCCCCCTCTCTGGGGCTGGGGTCAGTGCACCCCGAATGCTGCGCCCTTCCCAGCGCTGGGATCTCCACTCTGCTGTGGGTTCCCTATGAGGCCTCCTCTAACCCCTAGTAGCCTCACCCAAGCCACGGGCCTTTAAACAGTAAACAAAAATATGAGCCCCTTGGCTTGAGCTGCCCGGCTTTAACAACCTTCACCCTACCAGGAAATACTCCGTCCCTCCACAGTGACAAAAGCTGTTCCTGCAGCCAGGCCTCTCCCCTTTGATTGTTCTAGGAAAGCTCCTTCCCCTTTTGGCAGCCAGGAGGGAACTGCCTCCTTGGCCTCAGTCCTGGTGTTTTAAATGGGAGCCAGGCCCTCCCCTTCTGGTCAGCTGACCGCTAGCAGGTGTGGGACACTGGCTTCCTCTGGTCATCCTAGCAACTGGCACCTGAGGTTTCCGGCTCTCCAAGTAGCAGGCACCTTAGTGTCCTGCTACAAGCACCAGCTCCCTCTTACCAGGATCTCCTCCAAGTTTCTTTGTACCAACTCCTTCTATGCATTTCATACTCTCTAGAATGTCATGTCACTCCCCTGCATATTGAACACCATGGTATTTCCCTTTCATTTTCTTTCAGCCTTCTGCTGCAGCACCCATGTACTCAGGCTCCTCACCAGGACAGCTAGCCTCTTAAGAGGCTTATATTTGAAAAGAAAGGTATTTTTAGTAAAAATTTTTTTTTTTTTTTTTTTTTTTTTTTTTTTAAATTTTGGAAAACAAAAAAAAAATTCCTTCTTTATGACACACATTACATTGCAAGGTCATGGTTACCACCTTTGTTCTTGTTAGTATGTCATCCTTTGCTATTTTTGACATTGGCAGTTCAAAAGTAGTAGAAGAAAATTTATCAAGGCAACAACAGGGCACATGATGATGATTTTTTTTTTTTTTAATTTTTACTTCTAAATAATTTAAAAATTCTTAGTAAATGCCAAGGAACAGCAATTTTCCTGCCAGTGGCACAGGGCACAAAGATATTGAGGACAGATTAAACAGCCCTTGCTACCAGCCCAGCGAGGGTTCTGTCTCTCCTAGTTGAGGTAAGTTATGGAAGATTTTTGGAGATCGCTAAAAGGCAAGGAAAGGTAACACTACAGGATGATTGTGGCATTCCCTCCAAGTAGGAGAAGGAGTATTTAAAGCCCAGGATCTGCACAATATATAAGTGAATAGAGGGATCCTGCCAGCTGCTAAGAGTAGTTTAACAAAACTTGCGTGATTTGAAATTTGTCTAACCTAAATAATCAAAGAATTCTTGCTTCATGTCACATTCTTCTATGAGTGGGGGAAAATTTTTTGGAAGACCTGGAAAAGCTGCTGAAATAACTACCTTTTAAATGATACCAATGCATTGGCCTCCTTCCACTGTTCTTGTCCAACAGACTCTACATAACTGGCACTGGGGCAGGGGGCAAAAGGACCAGTCTTAGTCACTGGAGGCTTCTATGATTTATCTCTGCAGAACTGTGACTGCCCAAAGGAACCTTTGGCAAAAAACATCAGCTACAACCTCCTGTCCCCTGGGACAGCTTCCACAAAAACAGACCAGCCAGATCATTACAGCCTTGTGGTGACTTTTAACAATAACGATGTCATCCACTAACATAAGCCACAGGCCAAGTCACAAACTCATTTTTCTGAACCTTCTTTTCAGTCTGTAATCCATAAACACTGTATTCATGGGTGTCCTAACAATGGATTAGGAAAAAAAAATCTTTAATCTTGTGTAATAACTCCTGAGAGACTATGATCATGCAATTTTAGTTAGAGCTGCTAAGGCAATACTAGAAGACACTTAGTAGGCCTGTGTGAGTAGGCAGCCATTCAATCCGGCTTTGGATCTGGCTGCTTTGGATGCCAGGGATCCAATCCAGAGCTCTGGACCAGGTTCCCACTTTGATCTGGCCAAAGCAGCTTCAAGACTTTGGAGTTGCCTCGGAGATCCGGCCATAGCATATAATGGAGAAGCAATGAAATATCTATAACATTGTTTGTGTGTGTGTGTGTGTTTTTTTTTGTTTTGTTTTGTTTTGTTTTTTGTCTGATTTGGATGAAACCTCCAAGAGTGGTAGCCTCTGCTGAGAGCATGAAGCCTGCCAAGTTTCAAGGAGATCGGTGCAGGGGTGTGGGGAGAACTGTACCCCAAATTCTTGAAAGCAAAACTCATGCCATGTGTATGTATTACACCACAGTGGAGTGAAAACTGCAGGGGTCATAGCCCCTGCTCAGGCTACAAAGCCTGCCAAGTTTCAAGGAGATAAGTGCAGGGGTTTGGGGGAAACTGCACTTCAAGCTGCAGACAAGCAAAACTTGTGACATGGGTGACCCTGTGTGTGTGTTAAGGTGCAGCAGGGTAAAAGCTACAGGGATGGTGGCCCCTGCTGCAGCCACGAAGCCTGCCAGCTGTTGAGGAGATAGGTGCAGGGCTTCTGGATTCTGGTGCCCTGCACCCCTAGCTGCTGACAGACAAAACTTGTGACATGGGTGCTTGTGCAACTGTGTCTGTCTTGGGGCAGTTGATTGTCTGCATTGATTCTTTCCTCTCCTTAGTCTCTGGTTTTGTAGGTGTTTAAGTGTTGCTAATTAACTGGTTACATTTAGCTAGCAACTGTGTATTGAGCTGGTCCCTGAGTGAATCCAGATTGATTGGTAACACAGTAGCTTAGCAGCCAGGCCTGCAGTAGTTTCCCCCCCCCACCAAAGACGGACACGGTTGCCCAAGCACCCATGACACAAGTTTTGTCTGTCAGCAGCTAGGGCCCCAGAACCCCCCTGCACCGATCTTGACAGCTGGCAGGCTTCATAGCCACAGTAGGGACCACTGTCCCTGCAGTTTTCATCCTGCTGCACCTTAACATGCACAGGGTCATCTATGTCATGAGTTTTGCCTGTCAGCAGCTTGAGGTGCAGTTTCCCCCCCCCCCACCACTGCACCAATCTTCTTGAAACTTGGCCTCACCAGGGGCTACCATCCCTGCAGTTTTCACCCCCCTGTGGTGTAACACATAGACGTGACATGTTTTCTTTCAAGAATTTGGGGTGCAGTTCCCCCTGAACCCCTGCATTGATCTTCTTGAAACTTAGAAGGATTCATGCTCTCAGCAGAGGCTACCACCCCTTCAAATTGTCATCCAAATCAGACAAAAAACAACAAAGTTACAGATATTTCATTGATTTTCCCCATTATACCCTATGGCCGGATCTCCGAAGCTTTTCCAAAGTGTTTGGAAGCTCTGAGCCTGGATCTCTGAAGTGCTTCAGAAGCTCCGAACCGCTTCAGAAAGCCTAACGAAGCCAGTGCTTCAATCTGGACATGCTGCTTTGAACTCTGAAGTGTCCAAAGCTTCTCTGGATCTGAAGCACGATCCAAAGCCTCGCATAACCCTTACACTTAGCACTTGGCTTTTTAAATTTTTACCCCCATCTGATTGCCATCCTGCCAAGCACATCACTCCCAAGGTTGGGAAAATGGGGATGGGGGCATAGTGAGGCGGGGGGGCAGGCAGATGGGACACCTCAAAGGCAGAAGCAGCAGGTATAGCAAACCCTGGCCTAAACCTCTCCTATAACCTCCTCCCTAAAATGAAGGCAAGTGAATACAGAGGAAGCCAAAAATGCTCCCTACCTTTTATATTCAGTGTCACATACTAGAAAATATCTTCCCCTTTGCATCAGAACTTGCCTCAAAACAATCGAGATGGTGGCCTGCACTTATTGGGCTAAACTTCCTGTTCCTCAGGCTCCTCAGTTTTGGGGTGTCTCTATAGCTTCACTGCTGAACAGGTCCTGAGAGAGAGCTCTAAGGATGTCTAGAGGAACAGTTTACTAAACAGGATGTTCTGGTTTTGTCTTAGTTTGAGGTACCATAATTACACATGCATCCTAGGACCCTTCTGTGACACCCTGCCTTGGGCCTGCATAGTTAAGGGACTACCTCCTCTCTTCCATCATAATTCTGAAGGTCAACTGAGAGCAACCTTCTGCAAGCTCCATTGTGCAAGACTGTGCATAAAGTCTGCTCCATGAAAACATATATGAGGTAGTTCTTGGTAGTAGCTTCTCTGCTCTCAAACTACCTTCCCCTTGTGGCCTACCAGAGCCTGAGCCTGGACATCTTTTAGAACCTCTGTGGGACCTCCCGCACTTGTTATTTGAGCAGTAGGGGTATGCAAAGTGGGCCCTATTCAATTCAGATTTGGATTCGGCCTGAATCGGGGACAGTGATTTGATTAGTTGATTTGGATCACTGTCCCTGATTCAATTTCACCAAATCCAAACCTGATGATTTGATGCTGATTTGGAGGATCAGCAATTCAAACATAGACACAGGTTAAAAAGTTTTTTCTACATACCTTGCGGTAGCAGGTGCAGCTCATGAACACTGCAATGCTGGGGCACATGGAGCATCCCACAGGAGTGCGGGGCCCCTCCATGTGCCCGGCAGTGAACCCAGAAATGGACCAGAAGTACTTCAGGGTCTGCCGGAGAGTGTGCCCACTGGCTCAGTGATTGGCCACAGGGGGACCCTGGTTGCCCACCCCAGACCCAGGAGGCACCAGTCACCGAGTCAGAGAGGTGCAGGGGGACCCTCCACGTGCTCCCCAACAGACCCAGAACTGCTTCCAGGTCTGCTGTCAAGTGTGCTAGGCAGCCCACTGCACTTCTGTGGGACACTGCCATGCACCCCAGCATCACAGCACACAAGCCCCTGCTACCTAGAGGTATGTAGAAAAAACATTTAAAACTATCTCCATGTCCAATCTCTGAATCTTTCTGAATCTCTCCAAATTGATTCGGAGGGTTCTGATTTGATCTGAAGAGATTAAAGGGTCCTCTGATTCTATTTGGATTCAAAGATTTGGCCACTGAATTGGGCCAAATCTCCACTGAATCGAATCAGGGACCGAAGCTTCGCACAGCCCTATTGAGCAGGCATTAAGCAAGCAAGATTAAGTTGGGATATTGTTTAGGGGGTTTCTATGTACCTTATATTCTTATAGGAAACAGCTAAATTATTAAAATAAGTTTTTAGTTTTTTTTTAATTGCAAGCCATCTTTTTAATTTTTTTGGAAGAGCAAATAAATAAATTAAACCTCCTCTTCCTCCCTGAAGAGTAAGTCCTCCAGGCGTGTTAGTGGGTTCATTGCATGGAGCACTGGCAAGCACTTCACTTAACAACACATAGCAAGAAGATGTAGCTGAGGCTTTACCAAACCTCTGGGTTCAAATCCATTGCTTCGTGATAGCGTTTCTTCACATGTTTGACATGCTTCCAGCATTATACCCCAGTCTAGTTATTGCCCAGCTGCACAAGTGGCTTCAAAATAGCAATATAATGGTGCATGTGCCTATCACTGCTGCTGAGGTCATGGTACTTGTTGAAATGAATCATCATGGAAATGTGTTCCTCCATGTGTGGGAAGTACATGGTCAGACAAGCAAAGCAGGAGTCAGCCAGCAGAGTGTGTTGCAGCAGCCCTTAAGGGGACTGAATAGTTAAATACCAAACATGGGGCATTAATGCACTTTAGTTAATGCACATTAAATTTATTACCTCCCAGTGCCTATACATGAATGCAGAGGCTGCTCTGATTAATCAGGTCTGCTGGAACGCGGTAATTACCATTGTCCAGCCAGCCTTTGCATCTCGTGTATTAGCATCCCCACACTTCAAAATACTGGTGGGGACACTTTATCTAAAGCTTGTTTGAGCTTTAGATAAAGTGCCCCTGCTGCCATTTTGAAGCACTGGGATGCTGATGCACAAGGTGCTTTGGACACTTCAATCAGAGTGGCTCTTGGAGCTGCTTTAATTAAAGTGTACTGCCCCCACCCCTGGAGCATATGTAATAGATGCCCACTGTTGTGAGGTACAAGGAAAATGAACACTAGCCTATCTTAATGTGCATTAACTAAAGAGCATGGTTTTTAAGTGATACCTAATGCTCATTAGCCTATTTTAATGTGGATTAGCGAAAGAGCATGATTTTTTTTTTTTTTACTGACGCTTTAGTACGCTTTTAAAATAGGCTAATGCACATTAAAGCACAAGTGTAAATGTGCCCACTGAATTAAAATGCTGTCCAAGCTTCCTGGATGTAGGGAGAGGAGGAAGGGAAGACACAGGAACAGAGATTGTTGTGACCCGCCCCCAGTGGAGGATTTCCTGTTTCAGCCCTGGATCTTGCAACTAGGCTGAAAACTGGCTGTGTGCAGTGGTAGGTAGCATCCATGGCAGGTATATACCCAGCGCCTGTGCAGACCTGGATGGTTCTGGCTGTACCTGCTGTGGAAATTAGTATAGGGATGTTTTTGTGGATGGGCAGGTTTTAGAGGAACCAAGCAAAGCCTGGTGTTGTGTTTAATGAACAGTGTTGATGCACCCTTTGTCTTTTAGAAAATGCGTTAAATTAAACATAATGTACGCTGTCTCTTGCTGCAACTTAGGATGAAACCACACTTTCTTAGCTCTTTCCTCTTGATCATCCACAGACTAAGGTGTTTTGTTTTTAATTTTTCCTTCCAAGCCACTAATAAGAAATAATACTGTCAAATGGGAGGCGACAGGCCTCCAAACCCATGAATCATTTGGTGTCTGTCTCTGTTGCTCTAATGCTGCCTAATATGTAGTCTCCATTTCGGGGAGAGGCCCAAGTATGAGGTATTTCTCAATTTGTATTCTCCTTCAGAATATGTCTTGTGAAATGTGGGTTTATAGGTTGTCAGTAATGGTAATAACCATGTCAGACAACTATTAATAAGACAAATGAGAACAGTTGTTCAGTAAGCAGGTTATAGGCCTGTGAGTTGCAATTCTGGCTCCAGCACTTTTGAGATGTCACTCTCCTCCAGTTCTCTCTTCTATAGAGGGAGCATGGGGGAAAGAACAGCAACCCTGCTTCAGAGAGCTGTTTTTAAGATCTGTGGATGAAGTATGTTACATAAAAGTGCTGAATATCGTGATTTCTTTATCTTAGAAGTACCATCTGTAAAACAAATACTAACACCCACTTCTTTGAACATGGAGATCATAAATCTAAATTGATTAACATTTTATAAAGCATATGAGATCCTTGTCTGTAAGGCTTCTAACTGGCTAGAGCCACTTATAAATTGTCCAGTCAATGACTGCGCATGGGACAAACCAACACTGATTGATTTGCATTCACTGGCTAGCTGATCAGAACAGATGCATGGGAGAAAGGCCAGGGCTGTCCTTATAGTACAGCAAAACAGGGCAACTGCCCCGGGGCCCACACTTTGCGGGGGCCCTGTGCTTCAACAGGGACTCTGGGTCAGGCTGTACCCAGCCTGGCTCAGAGTCCCCCGCTGCAAGGGTGACCCCGACCCAGCCTGGCCCACCTGGTGTGGCCCTCACCTCAGCTGCCCTGCGCTGCAGGCGGCCCCCCCAGGATGGGCTGCACCAGTGCCAGAGCCAGTGCCAAGGGCAGGGCTGCTGCCTCCCTCCCACTCTGCAGCCTGCACCACTCAGCTCTCTTAAGGGGCTCTCTTAAAGGGGCCCTGCACAGGCTGATTTTGCCCTGACCCTGCACTTCCCTAGGGTCAGCTCTGACAGAGACATACATGGGCACTTCTGTGTCCTGGGCAGTGGTGGTGCACAGTGCCCAGCCTGGAAGAGCAACAGCTGCTAGTTTTGCATTCCTCCCTCCACCCAGCACCTGGGGCCAGTGCCCTGGATGCCCTCCCTTTAGCTGTGCTAGTGTTCATGCATGTTGCCCATTTTGAAACTCTACATGAAAATGAGTAAGCAAAAGATAAATTTGGCTCTGAGGTGTCTCAGTTAGGTAGGTCTGACTAAATCTTATCAAAAACAGCAGTTTACAACCACTCTGATGTATCTGGTGACACAACATCATCCAGACCTCCAGAAACTGTGAAAACCAAATGGAAAGGATTTAACTGAGATCTCTGCATTTTTACTCTGCATAGCTATAGCACTGCACAAACATATCCATGCTGCTTAGGACTACGTCTATGGGGACTGGAGTTTTCAGGAACATGTTACCAGGGTTGGTGGGTGATAACAATGTGAATTACTATTAGAACCTCAGTGGCAGACCTCTCTATTTTTCCCACTCCCAATACTTTATTCTTAGATCAAGATGAATGAATTTGTTTGAAAGTGACCTTAACTCTAGAGATGGTGACAAGAGATACGTGGATCCTGAATTACACCCTCACTTGCTTCTAGTCTTTCCTCATTTTACACTGCATCTTGAAAGTTTTCAAATGAAACAAATGGCTCTGCACTGTATAGCTTTTAAATATCAAGTGCCCTTGAACACAGGAGGGCCCAATTTAAGAGATTAATGCCTGGGTGTGCTTGACACATGACAGACTGCTAAGGAGGGTGTCCAAATGGATGTGTGAAGTGCTGCCACAATGTTTGGTATTGTGTTTGGTGATAGTTTTGTTTTGTTTTTTCTCATGCCCCATGACTTGGCACAAATGATCAGGGATCCTGGTTCCCCTGATTAAAAAAAAAAATGGCAAATTCTCTAATAATTCCCCCCCACCCCACCCCC
>NW_005841956.1:2370716-2373745 GCF_000455745.1 Alligator sinensis
CTGCCCCGGCGAGGGGGTGGTAGCTACTGCAGTGGAGTGGAGCCTGTCTCCCCTCACTGCCTGCTGCAGGCTTGGGTGGGGGCTCCCCACCATGGCATTCACTCCCTGGGGGTCAAGGGGACCCACGCCCCCCAGATCTGTGCACAAGGTGGGGGTGGGGTCGGATGCAGGCTCCGCACTGCAGGCTCCCACCCTGCTGCCCTCCCCTGGGGCCTCCGCAGCCCAGTGGGTGTGACCTTGCACAGCAGGGAACAGCACGCAGAGAAGCTGCCTGCCACTGTGAGCTCCGTGTTGCCCTATGCAAGCAGCTGCAGTGAGGGCAGTGGTGTAGGGTTGTGCTCCTCAAAGGTGCCATGCATGCAGGGGTACATTGCCAGGGGCAGTGTGGAGCTTGCTGCGGCAAGCAGCTTTCCTACACAGCTGCGTTCTGCCTTGCAGCGCTGGGTTGTGCCTGCCACGCTGTGGAAGCCCCTGGGCAGGGCAGAAACCCACAGTGCACAGCCCACGCCTGCCCCAGCCCCCCACACAGATCTGTGGGGTGCAGGTACCCTCTGCCCTCCAGAAGTGCATGCAAAAGTGGGGAGCCAGCCCCACCTCCCCTGCTCCCTGGACAAGCCTCCCACAACCCTGTCCTGCTCCCTGGTGGGACTCTGCAGCCGTGCATTGTGGCCTCAGGTACTGCCCAGGTGGGCACCAGCGCTAGTCCCAGCCCTGCCCAACTCCCTTCCTCCCTCTCTCTCTATGCGGCCTCAATTGCTCCCCTGCCCCACTTACCTGCAAAAGCTGCTCTCCAGGCTGCCTGGGGTCATGTACATGCACATGGCACCCCCTGCCTGAGTGCCTTCCTCCTGCTCCCTCCCAGCCCCTTGCAGACTGGAAGCCTGTCAGCCTGAGGGGAGCTCATTGCAGAACTGCAAAATCTGTGGGTTTCGCCAGTAAAATGAGAAATCTGCATCTGCCTCCAGTAAAAGGTAAAATCCATGGTTTACTCCATTTTTCCATGGGAAATGGAAAACCTGGATCCCTGATAATGATAATTCATTAAAGCAGTGCTCATTTGGGAACATGTTTAAGGCTGTCTGGAAGTCATTTTAATTCTCTTCTGCTTTCCTTCTTACTGCAGAGATGCCAATTTGGAACTAGTCTTTGTCATCAACCTACTCCCAAGGGCCATTGCTACTTTAGTCATGGCGGTCCAGCCCAAGCAAGGGTAGGGCCAATGTCTGGTGTCAGGATATTAGCTGAGATTCAGAGGTTAGGACAGAAAGCAAGATAGCTGCTGAAGGTCAGCCATCAATTGTCATGACCCAAAGACAGGAAACAAGAACGTGCACTGTGGTTCAGGAGCCAAGGACAAGAACCATGAAAAGCAGTGAATGTTTGGAAAGGGGCTTGGAACAAGAGTCACAGCCTTCTGTGTTGACCAGCCAGGGAACAATTGCAGATGCTGCCCTAAATACCAGAGCTACTGCTCACAGCAACCAGTCCCACAAGGTGACCACACCTGGGGTAGCTACAGCCAAGCTGAGAAAGCTTGCTTGTCCAACAATTGCTCAGAGGCTTCTACTCAGAAGAGATCTTAACCAGAACCGACTACCAGTAACCCTGGAAATAGCCACATTGTTCAAGTCCACCAATAGTGCTACTAGAGCTCACCGCTTAGTATGACAGAGTTGGTGGAGCATTCTGGTAAATTGTGATTGCTTTCTTCTTGGGGAGGTGAAAGAAAGGCTCTGACAGGGGAGCAGCAAAGCTTGGTGGAGACTACTACATATATTATTTAGCTCTTTGGCCAGTTACAGACATTACACTTTTACTGGTACAAGCGGTTAGAAACCAGTCTATACCTATAACAGACCAGAAGTTCAGCACACAAAACTGGTCTATACCATAATAGAACAGAAGTTCGACACACAGAGACTGGTTTAAAAATGGCAGAACCCGGTCCAAGATTTGCCCCAACAAAGGACAAATGTGTGTTCTGTTTGCTACCAATCTGAACTATGCGGCTTACAGAAAACTTCCTAACTTGGATGGATTCTGCTTTGAACGTTTAATCTACAACAGCGGTTCCCAAATTCTGACAGATTGCGCACCACCAATTTAAAACAATACAACCTTAAATACCAACAGCAATCTTTTGTCATATAAAGTAAATATAATAAAATAAAATTGTTAGGTAGGGTTGTATTCTAAGTATAACCCCTGTCCACCTTTCTCTTTATTGTTTTCCTAGATCCATGACAACAAACATGGAGAACTTAGCAGTGAAGGGGTGGCTTTAAAGAAAAAATAATTGTTAGCCTACGTACCTAAATCATTATTGCATTTAGCCTGCATACCTAAATCATCTTTACATGACATTTTTTTGGAAGTTTCAGCTGTAGTGGATGTTTGGAGGATGCTGTTTGCTAAAGCAAAGGAAAAAGAATCCCCACTTAGAAAATACTAATATTCTATTCTATTCTATTCTGAGTGGGGACACTATATATTTATATATGTGTTGCTGTGCTACCAGCAGATTATAAAATTTCCTTTTTGTGTGTGTGCGGGCCGCCTCCCGATCCCGTCCATGTCACCATGTGCGAGCCGGGAGCGATATGCGGACCCGTCTTTGCGCACGTGGGCTGTGGCCAGCAGCCCGGGCACGCGGGGTCAGAAGAGACCGTGCGGCGGCAAAGCACGCACGGGCTAGAATTAGTCACAGATGCGTAGTGGTTGATTCAAAGATTATTTACTTACACCCAAGATGGTCGCGGTGTAGGCTGGACAGTTTTCAGGTTCAGCTCCGCTTAAATCCTCATTGGAGGACTACGACAAATTCAGTTCTTGGGCCCCGGAGTTGTTAAGGCTCCGCGGGTTCGGCAATTTCTTTCCCACGGAGTTGTCGAAGCTCCGTGGGTTTGGTTCGGCTCTCTGGCCCCGGAGTTGTTAAGGCTCCGTGGGTTTGGATCTTGAGTATATAGGATAGGGATACGTCTAGGATTGCGCTCGGCGACGGGGAGAGGCCAGAGGCTGTTTAGACCTCT
>NW_005841956.1:2375287-2375980 GCF_000455745.1 Alligator sinensis
GGATGGTAGCGCGCGCCCCCGTAATCTAGCCACCATGAGGGGAGGGAACCGGCCGATTGGCTCCGGTTCTTCACTCTCTCGAGCATATCGTAGGCATCGGGCACACTCCTGGGTGAAAGTCGGGTTCGTTTCGCCCGCCAGGTTGGGTCCGACGAGGGACACAGTATCGAGGGGCCTGAACAGGACCCGCTTGTTTCTCATTATACACCTGAACGCTGTGGGGAGCAAATGCACTTCCCTCTCTTTTTGGGCTCCGTCCTCGGAGACTCCCTCTTCTCCCTTCAGCAAAAGGCGTCAGCTGACAAATCTTTCACCTGTTCTGCCCGCCTGGTGGTAAGCGATATGCGCCTCCAGTTCCTCAAAGCTTTTCACTTGGCGTTGGTTATCGCGCCAAGGGCACTTCTTAACCAATTCTAGCTATAGCATGTCTCCTTCTGATCCCATCCTCGTCGCCATGTGTGAGCCGGGAGCGATATGCGGACCCGTCTTTGCGCACACGGGCTGTGGCCAGCAGCCCGGGCACGCGGGGTCAGAAGAGACCGTGCGGCGGCAAAGCACGCACGGGCTAGAATTAGTCACAGACGCGTAGTGGTTGATTCAAAGATTATTTACTTACACCCAAGATGGTCGCGGTGTAGGCTGGACAGTTTTCAGGTTCAGCTCCGCTTAAATCCTCGTTGGAGGACTACGACA
>NW_005841956.1:2376384-2403223 GCF_000455745.1 Alligator sinensis
CTCCGTGGGTTCTGTTCGGTTCCCAGGTCCCCTGGAGCTGTTAAGACTCCATGGGTTCGAAAATTGGGTATATAGGATAGGGATACGTCTAGGGTTGCGCTCCGCGACGGGGAGAGGCCAGAGGCTGTTTAGACCTCTGATGCCTTCTTAAGAAATGCGTTGGGTCCGTAAGGATCCGCAGCGCTTAGAGATCTTCACGCTCTCCCTCTCGGACTCCAATTGCTTTCTGTCCAACTTGGGCGGAAACCACCCAAGCTCTTTATACAGCTAGCAAGCCAATTGCTAGCCGCCACGTGTGCATAATTTAACACAAGCCAATAATGGGGCTCGAATTAAAATACAAATGGCGGGAACTCCTTTGCACCGTGCCTTTCTGAGATGCAAAAGAAATGCACCATGCAAAGAAAGCTACAAATTTGGCGGGAAAATTCTCCGTTGCACCGGAGTTCTCCTTTGCAGCAGAGAACTCCACCGTGCAAAGAAGCTCCAATTTAGCGGGAACATAATTTAGCAGTGCCGAAGCACACACAAAACAAAAACTCACAACTTTGGGTTGTGACAGTGTGATGACCAAGTCATAAAATACAGGCTTTCCACCCCATCTGAGTGCCTATGAATACTGTGGTTTTAGCATACTTTCAGAAGTATGGGCTCAACACAGTGTGGCTTTGGGCTCAAACAAACTGTTTTCTAAGTCTCTCTTCATGTGTGTGTTTTGTCTAATATAAACAAAATGCCACCTTTTTCATCATGAATGGTGTTTGCTGCATAAAAGATGTTAGGGTGTGGAAAAACAGGAGATGTACAAAAAAGGATGTAGGACATAGGGGGAATCTGTGTGAAAGTCCAAATTAAAATAGTAGCAGGTGAAGTTGATTCATTTGCAGAGCTGTTTGAGGGGAAATTTCACAATATCTATGTTATTCTTTAGCCTACCCAGCTCTTGCAGTTTTAGCAGGTGAATCACTATCTATGCAATATAGTTGTATCCACATTTCTGTGTGTATGGAGGCCATATGTATGTCGATTATTATTACAAAGATATGTATCATGACTTAAACTGTCTGTGAATATCTCATTGCATGGACTACATTAAATATTAGATTTAATATTTTTGGTGTTGTATTTTTTTTTTAATAAAAGAACAAAGTCAAACAAATATCTTTATCTCTGGATTTTTAAGGGACCCACCAGGTGCTGCTTTTTGTTTCAGGCTACTTCTAGAATACAACTGACTTGAATATGAATTAGCTTTTGTGACCCCTTTGTTCCCATGGGCTTAATATTTACTTGTTTGTCCCTCCTACTGTAACCCCATCTCCCTTCCCCCATTTCTCTTTCTCTTTCTTCCCCCCACCATTGTTTTTTGTATTCTACTTTCCCTCTCCACATACTCTGCTTTCTGTAGCTTCTTTCACAGCATCTGATGAAGTGAGCTTTAGCCTGTGAAAGCTTGTGTGATATATAATTTATTTAGTCTATATAGGTGCAGATCTACCCAGACATCTCACTGATTTTCAGACTAACACAGCTAACAACACACTTGTCTGCAAAGGTTTCCTAACAAATCCAAAATGTTGAATTCATTTTTTTTTCCCCTGCAAGTGTGTCTTTTCCATTTGGATTCCTAAATGTTCTCTGTCTCACTCAGGATGAGAGGGAACTGCTCTATGCTGAGGTTTAAAAATGGAACGATGTTGGGTATAACCAAGGAGAGATGCTCCTAATGTTACATATTTGAACTGTTTCAAACCGTTCTGGTGGCCTGTACTGGGGTGTGTGCACGGTCTCTCAGTTCGGAAAGTTTTTTGTTTAGTTTAAAATAATAATGAAAAATTGGCTTCACACCTTCCTTACCACTCGCCCAAACTGATATCCCCTGAAAGTAGAATAGTTTATGTGTTATTAGAAAGGGAGTGTGTGTGTGTGTGTGCACATGCACGTGAACATACGTATACAAACCCTGGCCTGGGTTCAGTGTGAAATGACGTTTTGTTCTTGTTTTGTTACGTGAATTCTTCATGCTTTCACCCCAGAGCACAGATAACGGAGACACCTCCACAGAACTCCAAACACCAACTTTGGAAAAAACACAAGAGTCATTTCCTCCCAGAAACTGTCAATCTGCCTGAAAGAAGGATACTGTAGTAGGATTCATGAGACTGTACAATAGCTATTTCTATGTTATATCACTTTTGCTCCTGTACAGCCATATTCCCTCAATTACAGGCAAAAGCTCTGTCTGCATCATGGAATTACTTGTAATTTATTGACAATGAAGCTAATTAGGTAGTTAGTTGATTTCAAACTGGATATGATAGGTTAAGCAATCATATTGCAGCACTGATCCCACAGAAGTGGGACCGATGGCAAACTCTTCTTCCCAGGGGACCATATCTTTACTTGTATGTCTTCTGGCCTAGACTTCCATAGCCTGCAACTTGAAATATTAAACCTTACTGTTGGAAACTCACCAGCATGTGATAGTTATTGGACATGCGAAGAAAGAAAATCCTCATCTGCCCTGGATTCACAGAGAAATGGATTTAATTGTCTGGTTCAAGGACAGTCTTTGTAATCTGGATTTCCTTCTGGTGGTGAGAATCTCAAGAGTGAATGTGCTGACCCGTTTTGGTACCAAGTAGTACCCAGAGTCCCTTTTCCTTAGCTGCGGAGAGAACACAAGAAGCAGACTTCTGTTGCTCTCTTGTGAACAGATTAGGCGTCTCCCCAAAAGCCAAGGAATTGTCAGGTCTTAGCATTCCCTTTGCACACTCACACTAGCACAGCCTGTTCTACTTCCAGCTCCATCACAGGTAAATCACTTCAACTGCCCCTCCCCCCCACCCTGGAAAATTAGGGATGATATTTACTTATGGTTATGAAGAAGAATCAGTGATATATAAATGCTACACATGACTGCAGTTCTTCAAGGATAGGATTGTTCACTGTCCTGGTATAATGTATTTCTAACTTACAGCACATTTTCATAAACCCTCACTGTAGTATTTAAAGAATTAGTTATATGGTCAAATCAGGAGTTAGTCTCACAAAAGAAACCAAGCTGCTGTGGGAGAGTTTCTTGAAATTTCCCCAGTGGATTTAAGGAAGAGTCAGCAACTGAACTTGTGCTGGTTTCCTCCTGAGTTTTGGAAAAGAGAATATTATAAAGGAAAAAAAAAAGTAAGCTTTATTGAAAACAAAAGGGAGATTTGTTCTAGAGCCAGGATTCAATTTTGTATATCTTCCCAAATGCACTTCTATGTTAGGGATAATAAAACAGAACGCTGGGAAAATTGTGCATCTCATAAACCTAGTTGTTATTAAATCTAAATGTCTAAATAAAGTTTGATGGGCACATTCAATAAAGGCAAAACTAAACAAAGAAACAACTTGCAACCCACATGAGTTCCTCTGGTTTATACATCAAAAAGCTCAAAACAACAGTTTTGAGTCTTTCAGATGAGAATTACAGTGTGTTTTACAAATAAGAACAAGCTAAGCATTATGACCAAGGGTCAAAGCTCCCACAGGTCGTACACAGCAGAGCTGGGGAGAAAACTTGGATTCACCGTGGAGTTCCATTGATATAAAGTTGCTCTAACGCAGCAGTGAATCAGGACTCGCGTTGCCCTAAACATTAAAAAACACTCCCTATGTCCAGAGTGCAAACCAGAAGTGCCCAGAAGTGGCTTCCTCAAACATGCAAGCTACCTCCTGACCTGGAAGCATTGAAGCTGCCTCTGCATGGTGCTGCAGGTAGGCCAGTTACTATTGCTGAGTGGCAGTAGTACTAAGTCAGTCTGTGCCTCCATGCCCCTATTGGGAAAGCATCCCTATTTGGGAAGTACACTGAAGTATGCTGTGACAAACGTGAGACCTGGGAAGCATGAAAACATCTAAAGCTTGTATACTGAGATATGTTACATGCTGTGGACACATGGGCTAAGTACAGACAATCAAAAGCCTGAGGCTGAATCGATTGAATATTTGCAGGTTAGTCTACGCTGCATAGATTGAACCAATAAGCAAGTGAACAGACATTCACTTTTGATTCTTGAAATGCAGCAACATGCCTGTGGTGGCCCAGGCCAGAAGCCAGGGGACACTAGAGCATGCCTCCCTGCTCAACTGGTGCAGACAGCTTGGCCTAAAGCCAACCGGCCCACCCTGTGAGGGGGGTTTGCAAGGGAGGTGCAAAGCATTCTGGGATGCTGGAGGACTGAGTTAACTTGAATCTGGAGGGGATCTGAAAAAGATCAACAAACTGATTTAACCTAAATCAGTTAAGTCTGATACTAAATGCATCCAAGTTTACGTTAAATTGGTTTTAGCCATTTTGAAAGTGGTTTATGTGTACTGCACCATTGTGTTACAGATCTGAACCAGTTTCAGATCACTTATACCAGTTTATGCACAATTTCTATCCCTAGGCATGGAATATATAAGTTGTATCATGTGACCTAGCGTGGGGGATGGGAAGTCAACCTAGCTGGGCTGACTCCCTGCCCCCCGGCATGATCTAGGGCTGGGGATAGGAAGTCAGCCCAGCTGTGCTGAGTTCGTTTCCCCAGCACTATGGTTGAAATCTTTCGACTAGCCTCGTTTTGTTTGGAGGCTGTTTTGCAGCCCTTTGTTTTGTTTTGATTTTGCTGTTTGGACCTTGAAATGAGTCGAAACACTGTCAAAACGAAACGGCCTGTGAAATTTTGCACAGCCCTAATATGTATCTGAATTCCTGGAAACACTGATGGGATAGTTGTTGCAGATCTGGTAAGCAAACAAGTGTGAAAGCCTCACTTTTCCCACCCACCACATCCCCAACAGGGGGAATTGCATTAACTCATCTGTTTTGATTCAAGAGGCCTGGAAAACAACAGTCTGAAGGGTAGAAAGAGCTACTGTGATCTGGGGTTGGGCAGAGGCACACCCTGAAATACACAGCAAAACAAAGACTAATGAATTTATGTCTGTACCTATGCGAATCCTCTATGGTTGAAGGATGATACCTGGCAGACTAGCATGTGTCTGGATTCTTTACTGGTCTTTTTTTAATATGTTTGCTCTGTCATGCTTTGATCCTAAACTACATGGTTCTGTACTTCGTGAAAACTGCCTGGTCACCAACACTGTTTAACTCTGTCTGTCCCTGAGAGACTAGCTATAAGTGGTGAACTTAAGTCAGGTTTTCTTAGGTGATCACAAGAGGATTACAGCCCTAAATTCTTGTCTAGAGTGTGAGGGATGGGGGTCCCTACCCATTAAAGGTATTGGCCCTGAGACATTACTGGGATAAACTGAAGAAGACCACAGGGGTATGAAAAGTGTAGTTAATCCTGAAAATCCGAAACATGATCTTAAATTTAATATTATATAAAACCTAAGGAGGTCAATGGGAATTAAGCACACGAACAAAATTAAACACATGCTTAGTTGCTTTGCTGAACAGGAGCCTAAACTGTCTTAATCTCTGTGATGAACCTACTAACTATGCTTTCCAAGAGTCTGCACTGTGAATCACCTGCATAATGCAAATTAATTCGGTTTCACTATAGTAATAGTACAACAAATAATGCCAAAAAAAAACAACCCCTCTGGGGCTTCTCATGGCTGGCTTCCATTCTGGATGATCTGTTACTTTCCATTTATGTAGATAGACAAAAATAACTTGGGACACTGAAGTGACCCCTTGATCTTGACCGTAGTACCTGTCCCAGACTATTCTACTTTGAGTGCTTTTGGCTCTGTCATCACATCCTCTTTGTTCTATCCAGCTGCTATGAAGCCTTTTTATTTATTGAGAGATGGGCCAAGTTCCAAGAGCAAAAAGCAAATAAACCATTAATGTAGCCTGTATTAAATTATAATCTCTCTAATCTTTCTACTTCTATCTTTATTTATTCTTTTATTAATTTCATGGCTGGAACAAGTCTAAATATAAACAAAACTTCCCCCGCTGTCCATCCACACGGGCCACATACAAGGCTTCAAGGAAATGTGCCGCCATCATGAAAGAAAATCTAGAAAAAAAATTCATTATTTCTTAGGCTTTCCTATACTGGCACCCTGTATCCATTAGCATAGATCTAATCATAGATCTCTCTACAGTACTCTACAGTGCTAGAGATACTACCAGTACTAATGTCTAGTATCTATCAAAATACTAGTAGTATTGGAAAGAGAAGATATTAATTCCTCCGACACCTGTTCATAGCACCCCTGATCAGAGATGATCTGAGGAGGGTGTGGGGCCCAGGACAAATCAGCCTGTGCGGGGCCCTGCCCCTGGACACAAGGAAGCCAGTGGCAGATTCAGCGGTTGTCGGGGTAGGGGCCAGACGTGAAGCTGGCGGCAGCGTGGAGTTGCCATGACCGCTCTGCCCGATTTCGCGGGGCCCACTAAAGCACGGGGCTCAAGGTGGTCACCCCGATTCATCCCCCTCCTGCAGGGATGGCCCTACCCCTGATGGATGTGACCTCCAGACTAGGAACTCAGGAAGATGTTCAAATACTTCTTTTCAAAAAATGAAATCAAAGGGGTAAATCTGATCTCCATGAAAGGAGAATCTTGGTTGGATTGGAGCTGGACCCAGACTCGATACCGGTAAGTAAGGGGCAGGGGAGGGGGGCTGGAGAAGGGAGGAGGGGAGCAGGGGGGGGATCCATGCCAGGCCCCATCCCCTGCCTGCTCCCCCAGCCCCCCCATGGCTGCCCCGCCCACCCCAGCTCTGGCCCTTTAAGCAAAAAAACCCCAAGAAAAACACTGGGGCTCACCATTCCTGCAGTGGCCTCAGGGCTTTGGGGGGCTGGTGCAGAGCCCTCCACATGGCATGGGGCAGCAGGGGACAGTGGGAATGCAGAGCCCCCCATGCAGCATGGGGCAGTGGGATGCAGTGGGAATTGCCCCCTGCCGGCAGCATCCAGAGAGTCAGGGTATTTTTTTCCAGTGCTGGGAGCTGGGGTGGGCAGGACAGCCATTGCCAAGGCTGGGAAAAGGGGTGGGGGATGGGCCTGGTTGATTCAGAGATTTGGCCAAATAGATTCAGAACAGTGATTCAAATCACCAAATTGAATCACTGTCCCCTGAATTGGCTGAATCTGAATCCAAAACCAATACTAGCCACTTTGCACATGCCTGTTGCTTAATATTGACGTTTTTTAGATGGCAGTGTCATCTCCTTAGGGAAGGAATGGAAGCCTCCATTGAAGAGTTATTTGACATAGGACTTCGTAAAGTTGCTCAGTGAGCTGTTATGCAGTGGGAATGAATGAGGTGATGCCACAGATCATTTCCATTTCTAATTTCAATTAAGTCCTTGTCTTCCTTTCCCAGGTATAGCATTGTCCAACCAGTGTTTTCCCAAATGTGAAACCTGGCATGAAAGATGTGGCAAAGTGAGAGGGTTTGAAGACACTGAGAAATGGATTTATCATACTGACTGGCAGATGTGAGCACAATGATTTATAATCATAGGAGATGTCATTTGAGAATATAACTCTTGGTTAATCTCATCTGGCAACCTTCTTTCAAAAATGCTTTGTATCCTGTTTCCCCTGACTCTAGAATGCACTTGTCTATGTATAAATTGTGGGGACTAGAGTGGGCTTCTCTTCTCCCACAGACCATTAATCTAATACCTGCAGTAAGAGGTATATTATCTCTTCCCTTGTTCTTGCAGAAGGTAGGATAGGGTGGAACGTTGGGCCAGGTACAGACATTACACAAGTGGTCAGAGACTGGTTTATACCTGTAACAGAACATGAGTTTGGCACACAAAACGGGTCTGTACCTGTAACAGACGAGAAGTTTGGCACACACAGATGGGTTTAAAATGGCAGACCCTAGTCTAAGATTTACCCTCCCCCCCGCCAAAGGGTGAAGGTGTGTTCTGTTTACTACCGAGCTAAACTATTCTGCTTACAGAAAGCTGTATAATTTAGATTGATTCTGTCTCAGGCTTTTTGAATGTCTGTACCTAGCCTTAGAGTCTAATTGGTTCAGAGAAGCATGAGCATTTGTAAGTGAAGGGCTACTTTCTCAGATGCTATGAATGGACTTTCAGAAAGAAAGGGTATATAAATAGAGCAAAATTTAAATATAAAGGAGAAGGACAAGGGGGAACATTGCTGAGAGAGGCAAAAGGTGTGTTGAAAAGGTCAGTAGGGATAAACAAGGCAGTTTACGCTCTGAGAAATGGTAACAAACAGCTGGAATTAAAAACTAATCAAGACAATAGAATAAGAACCCACAGTCTCTGCTAGGATCATGTTGGTGGGTGATTTCTTGGTCTACAACTTTGCATTCAAATTGGATTTTAAAATTTTTTTGTTTAAGAACAGCTACTCTCAGGTCCACGATGGAATGTCCAGGGATCTTAAAGTGTTCCGCCATGGGCTTCTGTGCATTTCTGGAATTGATATCAAAATTGTGTCCATTCATTCTTTTATGTAGGGATTGCCCCATCTGGCCAATGTAGATGGTTGAGGGGCACTTTATTCAGGCAGTGACTATATGACATTGGTAAAGGAGGAGGTGAAATGAACCCCAGATGTTCTATTTCATGTACTTTGGTCCAGGTATGAAGTGGTCAGTGTCAATGAGGAGCCACAGGTGGTCATCTAGGTCTGCAACAAGGCCTGGTGGCTTGGTGAGAGTTGGAGTTATGTAGTTGGTTGCTCAAGAGACATCATTTAAGATTGGGAGGCTGTCTGTGAGCTAGGATAGGCTTATCCCCAAAGGTTACCTTGAAATGGTTACCATTTTCCAGGAGGGGCTGGTGATTATTAATGATGTGTCCAAGGTGTTCAAGCTGGGGACTGTCAGAGATGACCAGAGGGATTCTGTTGGCCTTGTCACAGAGTTGGAATTGTAGCAGGTCAGAGTAAGGTCTGAGTTTGGCTTTGTTGACTTGAGTAGCTATGGTTTTGGGATTGTACTGTAAGTGTCAGAAGCTTTTGTTCTTGCAGCTATTTTAACTATTTCAAGTCCCATTATTACTTCTTCACATAATCCCCTATGGTGGCAAACTCCATGTGTCAACAGACTACTATGTAACACAGTGTTTCTTGATCCTCTTTTTTAATTCCCCTGCTCTTTTATTTCTTATTCCTGTATTCCAACACATTTAAAGATGTAAGGGATCATTGTCATCACCTAGTCTGACTCATAAAACAGAGACCACAACAATTTCTCCCAAGAATATTGTAGTGCAAGCATTAGTCTGCCTCGTTATTTAAAAAAAGCTTACCAGAACAAATAACTTGATTTTAAAGATTCTACATGCTGATGAATTAACTGTTTTTCAGTGTAATCTGATGATTTAGTATCTGATGAAGTAGCCTGTCACTTACAAAAGTTCATGCCTTGCTAAACCAGTTAATCTGAAAGATGCCATCCTGTCCTGCCTTTTGCCTGATTTCAGACTAACACAGCTAACAGCCTTTCTCAGTTCTGATGGCTGATTGCCTTCCAATTTTTCTAATATCAGGTTCCAACCACTGGATTTTTCCTTTTCTCGTTAGTGAATTGCGTTACCTGTTTTTGTCAGTGTCTTGCCTTTTGAGCATCCCTTCATGCTGTGAACGTTATTTGCTTCAGGCCAAAACTATGTTAGAAAGAAGAAAGCTTATTTTTCAGCTCAGTTTTTCACCTTGCTATATTCAATGTCCTACATCATTTTTGGCATGAGGTTCTTGGGCATGGATTTAGTTCCAATCCCTTATTGTAACATTAGTTTTGGTAAGAACAGTTTCACAACCTGATCATAACAAGTATAGTCTTAAAGTACAGGAGAAAACCTGTCACATGCATAATGTAGTTGCACCAACATGTTACCCTTTTCACGGGCAGGTCACTGGACAGAGCTAATGCACATGGTGTAATTTCCAGTTCTGGCTTTCATTTGCTTCAAGTCTAAATTCTCTTTATCCTCCTGCTCTAATTCCATCGTGGTGTGGAATATCTTAGCTTGCTACATGGAAATAGCATCACTGGACAGGCTTGTTCTTTTATCCTGTCCATTTCCTATTCTACTGTCTCTTGAGGCCTCCAATTGGAGTTTATTTGACTGTATGTGTGTGTGCAGGGGAGGAGTGGTGTTGGGGGAGGGGAAAAGGGGGTCTTAGTTGACTGGAGGTAAGTGTCATTGGGGAGAAAGAAGGAATTGTGTACAAAATGCCCATCTACATGTGCCCCCAACTATGCAGTTGTTACTGCATAGTTCTGGTGGCGCATGGGTCATCTCCAATTCTACTGAGCAGTAGCAACGAGTTACTGTGTGGTAGCTCATTGCTACTGCTCAGTAGTGTCAGCGTCACAGTTCATGCCTACTGATGCTACATCACTGTAGTGACAAGCTATGTCACCATATGTAGATGTGCCCAAAAAGTATGTTAATTCCTTTGAGACATAGTGGTAGAGCAATTAAGGTGTCTCAACCTGTTTCTAGGAGCATGAGCTCAAGCCTTGCTCTGGACTCATGCCAAAGGCCACCTGGGGTAGTCTGAGCTGTAAATGGTTAGCTGGTCATTCAGGCTGGGAAGTCAAAGGCAGTCAGATATGATGCTTACCAAATTGCTCGCTTGTGTGCCATTGGCTACAGAAGGTGATGTGCCTTAACCACATGCTCCCAATGGGTCATTAGGCTTGGATGGACCTTTGATTTGACTTTGATGTTACATTCCTAGATACCTTCCTTCCGCGTGTTTTCTTCCTTTTCATTGTCTAAATTTTATTTGTGAGAGTGAATCTGATAGGTCATTGGCCTTGGCAGTGTGTGTAGCTAACTTGGGCCTCAAACACTTTATCTCACTAGTTGGTTTTTCATCCCTAAATTGTTTCCTATGGAGGCAACATTTCCAACAGTCAACCAATAACAGTTTCTCCATATACCAAATCAGGGTGGTCTCTCTTTCTCCACCTCCCCACCCCAACACACTGCTACACCTTTCTGGCTTTCTGTTTACTGTTCTCTTCTTTTTCTCTGTTCTTTGCTCTTCTTATATTACAAAACAAAAACCTGTAGCTTCACAATATAAACTTCTACATATAAATGTTCTCAAAACTAGAGGTTCAGGCAGTTTAACTTATGGCTGAAGAGGGTAATTTGATGACCCAAAGGGAAAACATTAATATTTACTCATGAAATATTTCCTTTCAAAGTATAAAGCACAAGTAACTCTGAGCCAGTCAGTTTTTACCACAAGTATCAGGCAATAATAGCACTAATCAGCGAAAGAGGATAAAAGCAGCAGTTTTTTAAATACTTGAAGGATGATGATTTTGGATATTAAAGTAGGATAACTATCTCAGTGTCCCTATTGTTGAGGGATTATCTACCTCCTATTTATTATGGAATAAGTGTAGGCACATCAGCCATTACAACTGACAGCTGACACACTGAAAGCTCACCCCTTAGCTTATCTTGTGATAACTTGTTTGTGTGCTGATAATCTTAAACTCTTTAGTCTGTTCCAGTTTGACATGAACTAGTAATCTGAGCGCTAAGAGAAACCTGTTGGAACAATGGGCATCTTATAGGTCTGGGGTGCCATTTCATTCTGTTCATCCTTTTGTTTAGTATACAGGTCTTTCTTCTTCAGTGTTGACTAAGAAATAACTATGTGCAATGTACTATTATACTCTCGTAAAAAAAAAATTAAAAAATATTTTTAAACATGCTAATATTCACCCATTTCCTCCTCCTCAACTATTTGGGCTGGTGAGTTATCAGTTCCCATCAGACCTCACACAAACAAATCTATGCGGTTCGTAGGTTGTAACATTGCTTTTTGCTCAGGACACAGTGACAAACAATGGCTTTGATCAGCTAACCATTGCAAACTCTTTATTTATTTATTTCTTTACTTTGCACATAGCAGGCATGGTTTTGTGACCAAAGGTCATTAGAACAGAGCAATTTGGCCAGTGCCCAGTGCAGTAATGGCTGCTGAGTACACTGTGTTCTACTGTATTTGGCACTAAAATAACTTGGTCAACATCTATAAGGCTATTTTATTACTTATATTTTTGGCTATGCTATGTTTTAGGTGAGCTGTTTGGATGGAGCAGAGTTAATTTCCACCTGGAATGCTTGGTGGGTACCTTGCTGCATGGTTATTGTTTCAGTGTCCAGTGGTATTTTTCTTTTATTAAATGATTTAACATTGAGGCCGTGAGAAAACAAGTGGTGCAGTTAACTGGGGATCTGGGAAGCCATGTTGTCTGAGTCATGCAGTGACATTTGGACTCAGGTCTCCCATGAGAATGTACATAAGTTAGTACAATAGTATTACCATTGTCTCAATGGGAGAATAAACAAGGCCAGTGCATTTCTTGACATCTCTCTCCTGTCTCATTGTTCCATTCTCCTTTCCTCTTTGAAATCTCCTCTAACTAGTTACCACATAAAAGTGACACCCCCTTATACCTCAGATCGGTTTCCCATCCATGTTCAGAGTCAGATACAGTTACTAGAAAAGCCATAACAAGAGCATGTCTCCAACACCTGAGGACTGTATCAGGCAGCACCAGAGGGAAGAGCATCGTGCCAACACCATGTGCATGATCCTCCAAAATGCAATACAGTCACTTAAATGCAGTTGTAGGTGCATGACAATAACCACTGCCAAAGGTAAGCTTAGCCCAGCTGCATTACATCTGCTTCAGGGAAAAAGTAAATGTAGAAGACGATATTCAACACCAAATAAAATCTGCTGGTGCTTCCTTTGGACATCTTCGAAATCGTGTCTTCAGTGATTATCACATCGGGACCCAAACCAAACTTGTCATCTACCAAGCTGTTGTTATTCCCACCCTGTTGTATGGGTGTGAAACCTGGGCAGCATATCAGAAAAACTTGAAAGCCTTGGAGTGTTACCATCAGCCATATCTTCAGAAAATTCTCCGTATCACCTGGAAGGACGAGAGATGAGTGGCAGTATTCTGGCTGAAGCAAACATCACCAGAATCAAAGCCAGGTTTATATGGCACCAGTTCTGTTGGTCAGGACATATTATAAGGATGCCTGACAATGGGCTCCTGAAATAGGTCCTGTACCCCCAAATTGCTAATGGTTGCTACTCTGGAAATAGGAAAAAGAAGAGATTCAAGGATACCTTGAAAACCAATCTGAAGAAATATGATATTCACATCAATACCTGGGAGACCTGAGCACTGAATTGTCCCTAGTGGAACCATGAAGTATGACAAGGCAAAATGACAAAGCATTTTGAGCAAACCCGCCTCACTATGGAGGTAGAAAGGTGAGAGGGACAAAGGGAAAGCTCTGCGACCTGACATCACCAGGATTCACTTCTTCCTCCTGGAAGGAAGAACTGTATGCCATGTCTGCAGCCGAGCACACAGATCTCAGATTGGCCCCTTCAGTTATCTCTGGACTCACTGATGACTTCCCTATCTATTGGAAGACTGTCATCCTCCTATCAAGTGACTGCTGCCAATGTGTGCAGAAGGGCGTTCTTTTGAAGAGGCATGCACAATGCCGTGTATTGGAGATGAAGACAGTAATAAGTGTTCAGGGCACTTACTCCAGTTATCTTTGCAAGCTGGCACAGCAGCTGGTGTGTCCTTTCCTTGACATCTTCAGTCTACCCGATTGCTTACTAAGCTCCAGCCTGATACATCTGTGCGGGTCCATAGGAATCAGTGAGGCTGCAGAAGTGCCACTGTGTACAAAATCAGAAGACAATGAAAATGGATGGGTGTTATTGAAGGCATAATTTCACCTGCAAAATCTTTTATCACTGGTGATGTGAAGTGAGGAAAAATAACTCGATTTGATTCTCAGATGCTAGGCTGAGTTCATGGAGCTGGCAGCTAGAAAAAAGCCCCTAAATCCTTGTACCTATTTGCTGAGCACATTTAATGCAGATATAAGTGAGATTTAACAGAGGATTGCATGCTGATATTGTCACAGCTACTTTACGAAGAGTAGAATGCATGCTAATAAATTCTGTTTTTTACCTATCAAGTTCTTTCTACCTGTCATTATACAGGGCCTCATCTTGGGTGCACATCTGTTGTCACTTTTCCTTCTGTCTTCAGTTGTTGTTCCTTTTTATTTATTTATTGAATTGATGAAGCAGTTTACCACTGATAAAAAACAGGGGCTTGAGACAATTGTACTAATCAGGAACTATAGAGACAGGAACTGTTCAAAATTCCCCATAGAGCTTTGCTAGAGCACTTCAAACCTGACTTGCAGCATTTTAGCAATCCTAGTCCAGCCCTGGATTTCTCTATTAATAGAAACTGTCACAAAATTACATGGTAGCTTTTTACTGTTTACGAATAGTTGCTGTTGAGTCAGTAGTGTACTGGAAGAAAAAGGGGTCAAAAGTAAGTTATGGTTGGAAAAAGCAGAGCGGAAATGTTGCCTTCCTACTCAGCCTTTTGTGCTTTCTGACTCAGACCTATTTTCTTCAATAGTTAAATTTCTACTGCGTTTTACTCATGTTAGCTTAATAGAGTCAGCAAGTGAATAGATCCAAGCACATCATTCTATAGACACTTACAGGATACTTACTAATGAGCCTCTCACAAACAGATCGATATTTTCTATGTCTCTTGTTCAGGAGAAAAGTTTTCTTATTCCCATTTTATAGTGGGGAAACTAAAGCACAGTGAGATTTACTGATTTGCTCACAGTCACCCAGTAAACAAACAGCGGGACCAGAATTAGGCCTAGATTTCTAGGCTACCCATCCAATATCTTAACCACCATCTTTGCAGGTTCACATACTGGTTTCTGGTGTTTCACATACTGGTTTCTGGGTTGCATACTGATCTGTGCATCATTGACCAAATTATTATGATCTCATTGTGGAATATTGATAATATTTGGGGCAGGGACTGTCTTTTTATTCTGTGTTTGTACAGCCCCCCATCACCAAGGTCCGTGATTGGGAGGCTCTTAGGATATTACAAATAATACATATGAAATTTGAATAGAACAACTATGGGCACTTTTACACGTGCTCCAATGCATTCTCAATGAATGGAGTCTGCTGGAGCGTTTGAATGAGAATACTCCAGTGTGCTGCAGTGTCTTGTGTATTCAGCATCCCAGCATTTCAAAATGGTGGTGGGGGTGCTTTAAGTAAAGCTTTTTGGATGAGCTTTAGCTAAAGCATCCCCACTGCCATTTTGAAACATGGGATGCTGAATACACAAGAGGCTGAGGGCAATTTGACCAGCTCCTAAGAGCCACTCTAGTTAAAATGCACCCCTCAAGCACGTGTATAGGTGCCCTATAGCTTTCAGGGGTGCTGAATAAGCTACTCCATAGGTTTAAACTTGGTTAAAGATCCCCTGTATAGGGAGCACACAGGGAAATATTGATTTGTTCTCTTGCTGTAAATCCATACAAGTTCAACAATCTTGAGCAAAAACTCATAATTTATTTATCATTTTGGGCATGACCCCGACATTGAATGCTTGGTATAACTAATCTCCTCTTTAGTGCTTAAAAAGACAAGCCCAACAAGTAAAACGAAAGCTCCTGCTTCATCTTATAGCAGTTGTGACAGTAGGCATGTTAAAAGAGACTGGTTGCCTATTGTGCTAGGCATTGTGTACATGAGTAATATGAAGACTGGTGGTACTCAAATTCTAGAGACAGGAATGGGAAGGGTGGCAGAAAATATGCTGTCTAGTGATACCCTTGGAACAGCTATTTTTAACGTAGAAAGAAATAGAGGTGACAATTAACCCTGGGCTCCTTTATAACTTTACACTCTGGACTCCTTTTCCTCTATCTTTCTATCCATCTACTCACTCTCTCTCTCATACTTTTATGAGTCCCATAATCCTACTCTGGGCGCACCTCCATATCTTTAATGACTTTATTGCAGGAGATTGCAAACGTCATGGGAGGGATTCACTGGCCCTTCATTTTGTAATGAAGAGAATTTTTGCACATAGAAACAAGCCTCCCAGGGACCTTGATTTACTTTGCTTAGTTGGATAAAACTTCCATAGGTGTTAATAGGCATTTTGCCTGCCCAAGAATAGAAGATCGCAGCCTCAGGTCCTTTTTTTGTACAACTATCTTCAGTGATGAAGAGCGAGGCAGGGAAAATGCAGCACAATACTGGCAATAAAGACAGACCTCTTATGAGTAGCATGTTTTCCAGCACTTGCCAGAAAGCAACAGCTGCTCAATGAACCTCTTGATTTAACAGACACTGAATCATGGGGGTCAAATTCATTCCTGATGGTAAGCTAGTGAGGTAACTCCATTTACACCAGTTAAACCCACCGAGGTCAGTGACATTTGCAGCAGTGATGAATATGATCTATGGTATTTTTTCTTTTAAAATCTACCAGCGAGCTCGTGATTATTAGAAACATATTTATTTACAAAAGGTAAACAAATGTGTAAGTGCAAACTATCAGTTGCAGCTGTGTGGAATATATTTTGTGGGCATATTTAGTTGTCACTGAATTCCTTTCATAAATTAAATGAGCTTATTTCCTTATATTCAGTGCTGAGAAAGAGAGAATCCATCTTGGCAAGCTGAGAATCCACTAAAAAAAAAAAAGATGTCTGGCTTAAAAGCGCGACCCAACATTGTTGGCATTGTGATTTGACTTGGCTCTGGCCAATTCTATGCTGAATGGTTCTTCTTTTTCCCTGAATAAAAAAATTCTCCTGGCTACCTGAGAAGCCAGACTCAGCCAGCTTTCAAAAACAACTTTTCAGCATGTGTGCAAGCTTCCTGGAATAGTTGTTTAAGAAATACCTTGAAGTATAATTTAGATGTAGCGATCATTTTGACAATGTGTTTGCTATCCTATTTGTTGTCATTATAAACAGTCATTCAAGTTGCTAGTGGGCAAAGGAGGAACCACTCCTTTTAAAAGTAGGGTGGCAGGCAGGCATCCTCAGGGGGCTCTTGTAGGCTGGGCACGTACAGTGTTTACAGGCCACTGTGAAAGGCGGCTAGCTTGTAGCTGTGCGTTGGAGGGGTCTCAGCCCACAAGATTATCCTCTGGAAGCTGGGGTTTGCATCTGAGGCTGGAACACCTTAAGAGGTTTTACTGGCATTATTTATTTAGTGCTTATAAAATAAGTACTAGTGTTCAGACTTCGAAATGGTGGAAACTGAGACAGAGGCTGTCAATTAGTTGAGGATAGCCTCTTCTTAGCTGTGTCTAGTTCAGTGCTAATTACATCTGATGAGCAAATACATGTTAAGGGGCAAAAACTAGTGATCTTACCAAGCACATCCTGCAGCATTCTGAGAGTGAATCCATTAGCTCAATGGAGAACAAAAGACAGTCCATATTACTCTTTCTGATCGTTCAAGTTCAGGGAATGCTCAAATCTCATTTAGGTAAAAGCAAACCAGGCTGAAAAGGGGACAACCAGAAGCACAGTGGTCAGGGGAAAGCATTGTTATTGTCAGAGCATGGGATGAGTAGTAGTACAGCAGCAACAGAGCAGGGAGCTCGGCTGATGAAAAATGATTGAGCACAAGCTATTGAAATCAAGAGTAATAATGAAACATTGTCTAAACTCTCCACAAACCTGTCATCAATGTATGGGAAAGATTTCAGAATTACAAGGCAGGCTGGTGACTTCCAATACAAACACAAGGTAAATTTGAGTCTGGAACATCAAATTGATAATTAATGAAAGAAGGGTGACCCAGAGCCATCAATTGTAGAAGGTGCGATCTGTGCCAGCAATCTGCTGTTAAAGCACCAAAGTTTTCTGGAAGGCCAGAATGATCTGACATTGCCAAACTAAGGCAGATCCTCTGAACACATTCTCAAAAATGATTTCTGTAAGAAAAATAGCTAGCAGTTTGAGAGCCCAGAGACTCCTTGGATTTCCTGGTGCATGCAATGGATCTTTGTTACAATTATCTTGATGGGAGAGAGAACAGAAAAATTTTGAACAGGATGGTTGGAACAGAATGGTTGGAGATGTTTCTTTTGGGATCTCTAGCCCAATACATGGTAGATGCCAGGGAAGGTAATGAAGAGGGGATAGATTACTCTAGAGATATTCAGTTTGATGATCTCCCTGTATAGCATCCACCGCTGCCACAGAGACAGGAAACTGGGCTAGATGGACCACTGGTCTGTCCCACAATGGCACTTCTTATGTGCCACTGCAGCCCTACAATTGTGGTTGGAGTATACTGGTAGCCAGAAGCTACTGCTGCCCCTTTGCATCCTACTGCCCCATGTGCCTGGCTGCTTTATTATGCCTCTGGATGGTTGTATGGAAATGGAGCACCACAAAAAAATTAAGAGCATTAGGATAAGTGATACCACTAAGTGGAGAAACTAAAGATCTTAGAGCAAAATGTGTCAAGGAAAAATTCAGTAAATACTCAGAAGGACTAGAACAGTGAAGCAATGTTACAATTAGAGATTGAAATAGCTGGTCTCACAAAGGGGCAAGGGTTTTTTGTAGTATCTTTTATTAAAGTACCATTCTTCAAGTATGGCCATTTTGTGACCAAGAACTTGATCAAAATCTCTCCCAACTGTTCAGTTGGTCCAATAAAAGAAATCACAAAAAAACCCCTTGCCTCCTGTACAGTTCCTGGACCCTCATGACTACAACAACATTACAAACCTACTGATCTCATAAGCTTCATGAATCCAGGGAATACCAGTAAAAACTCTGTAAATTATGCAAAGCAGAAAGGACAAAGGACATGCCATCAAAACTACTAGGAGGAAAACTCAATTAAACTCAATTAAAACATGTGGTCATTGCTACAAGTGTGATAGCCATGCATTCTGGATAAGGACAAAGAGTTACCAGATGCGATATAAATACTAGCAACTAAGCAATGAGATAGGGTAACAAACAGGGGTACAGAGAGTGATCAACCCAGAGGAGAGTCCCAGTGTATTTCCTTTTATTTCCAACACAATGAAATGAGGGGTCATTTGTGCAGTGTCCAACATGTCTTCATAAAGTGCATTGTTCAAGGGACTGTCTGTTGTAGAACTGGAAGAACCAGAAGACTTTTTGCTGCACCTTGCCAGGCTCCATAGAAGGTATTGATTTTACCTACTCTGGGTATTCACTGAACCTTTAATGTAAATGCTTCTAGAGAGCAAAAATGTTTAATATTGTCAATTCAGGAAGGTACCACCATTACTGGATACAGATGATTAGGTATCTATAAGTGATAGTTCTTCTTCCATTTTCTACCCCTTGAGTGGGACATAAGACTTCTAGGAACTGTTAAATATTGATGTGAGAATAGATGTAAAAACAGCAAATGGCACTCAAGTTCTTGTTGCAGGTTAGATGGAAGTAGAATTCTATTTATCTATTTATTAGAGCAACCCAAGGAAGGGATAAAGCTCCTTCCTCACAGTGTGTACAACTCAAAACCTGCACTTCAAATAGGGATAAATTAACCAAAACCACAGGAATTTATTATAGCAGAAGGGCAAAAGGGGGGACAATATATAGTCAAGAAAGAAACAAGAATTATCATTGTTTTGAGAAGACAGGCAACTGAAGAATGGTCAAGAGCAATCACTTGGAGAGAGAGACCCACTTGGCGAAAGACCACGGTACTGTGTAATAGAGAAAGCAGGCCAAAAGTTCTGGATATTGATGAACGCCTGGCATGTCTCTCCAAAGCAAACTCGTGAGATAGGAGCAGATGCTAGGAGTGCAATTAAATGGGGGGTCACCATAAGGGGAGAATTACAATAAGAAGACTACATGTGGTTTGTGTTATCTATCCTTTTAACTACCAGAGAAGCCAAAAATTGGACCATCATTGAAAGAAAATGAGCATTACAACAACCAGTTAGAAATTCTGGCCAAGCCTAAAGACACACCACAAATCCCTAATGAATTATGACACCATCATTTCCACTCACAACATCTCACAGAAGAGGAACAGAAAGGTTCCTGGGAAATGTTGTGCCAAGAACACACCACATTTGCATCAGATGATTCAGATATAGGTCTGTTGAAACTTTGAAAGTGAATATTAAACTAGCTGGCAAGATTCCTGTCCAGAAAAAATATAATGCTGTTGCATGACCATTGGATAATAAGGTAAAGAGCTAATGAAATATGTCCTTGCCAGAGGGTAGATAAAAAGAAAGTCTAAGTTACCATATCTCTCCCTTCTCCCCACCACCATGTGATACGTTCCATGAAGAGAGTTGGCTTATTATGACTATGGGTAGGCTGTAGAAAATTAAACAGAATAACTATGACAAAAAGACCTCTTATACATAGGATTCAGAAGATCCTTGATAACCCAGGTAAACATGCCTTCTAAACTGAAAGCAGAGTAGCCATTTCATAATATGCTTCTGATGGGCTGATTAACACTGCTGAGTGGCAGTACTATTTAGTTTGTTCTTATTCCATTTAACCAACCTGCGGTGCCAGGTGAATGCAGTTTACATCATTTTGGGCTTAGAAGCCAGCCCACAAAAGACAGTGTGGTGTGTTCCAAGCAAGGTAAGTTTTTCATGCCCCCCCTGCCACAGCAGTGTACCCAGGTTTGTCAGCGAAATGTAGCCGCTAGCACATGGACAGGACCTGCCTAAAACCTGCAGCAGTATACAAAGCTCTGTCCCCTCCCTGGGACCTGGTTGGCTGGCCAGCAACACAGGACCAATTGCTTCCCCTATTTAAGGTCAGGAAGAGGAACAGGAGGCAACAGGGTTCTTCTTGCACTTTGACTGTGCTGATACAATTTTCTTCTGATTCTCTGGATCCTGTCTTGGCTTGCTCCTTGACTCTGTTCACCAGCCCTCACCCCATCTTTGATGCTGTAGCCCTCCAGCCTGGTAATTCTGATCCCCAAGTGGCTCCCAGGCTTGGCTACGTGTGTCTTGGCACTGACAGTTTGAGAGATAAGGAAAATGCAAACTCTTTGGAGAATAGTTGTTCACTTAGCATTAGGGACTAGGTGAACAACTATTCACCAAAGTGCCCCAGGAAAAAACCAGGAGCAATGGTCATAAATTCCTAGAAGAAGGTTTCAGACTGGATATAAGAAAAACTTCTTCATAGTTTGTGTGACCAGACTCTGGAATAGACTCCCAGCAGGGGTGGTGCAGGTACCTACCCTGGAGATCTTCGAAAGGAGAATGGACGCACATGTTGCTGGGGTTATTTGACCCCAGCAGTCTTTCCTTACCCTTCTTCAGGCATAGGGAGTCTCTGCTGCTCTGAGACTCCAATATATATGGATATATATATGTTCCTATATATATAAGCTCAGAAGGAGGGATTTTGGAATTGACCAGTCTGCTGACACAAGACTAAACATCCTGTACAGAGAATCATGCAACCTCTGAAATCCTGTACCAAGACAATTCATTGCTAGCTCCTCTCAGAGTCATCTCTAGAGGGACCGAATGGCCTGCAGGTAACTGTCTTCAGAAACAGAGACATCAGAATCAGCAGATGGGAGTCTCTCAGTACAAAAGGAAGTACCAACACATGTAGGAAAACCTCAAAGACTATCAATTAGAATATGACAACTAAAGAAATACTAACAACATTTATAAGTCTGGAGGTTAGTGGAAATTTCCAGCCTAAGTTGCATTGTACTTATACATCAAAACAAATTTAATACATTATTTAATGCAGACAACATTTGTTTTGCTTTGGGGAGCATGTTTTAGAAAACAGAACAGATGTTCATATTGAGAATCATTTAAAACAATTTGGAGTGCTTGTTCATGGGTCATCATGACACAGAGATAGTTAACTGGGTTAGTGTGAAGTCAGGTAGAAGGTAGGGCAGGGAGGCACCTTAGCCTCAACAGCCCATGCCTCAGTGTCAAAGGTGCCACCCTGCTCTACCTTGTTTATTGTTATATTTTCTGATTTACATTAATAGTTGTGGAAACCACCTAGTGAGGCACATGGGAGGTGCCCTTTTAAGAATAAGATGACAGGTGCCAGGAGACAGTTCCTGCAAGTAAGTTTAGAGTTTGTGAACTGCTGCCGCAATGGGAGGCTGGTTTGTGACTGTGCACTGGGGAGGTCTCAGCCGATAAAAAACTCATAAAGAGAAAAAAGGTTTGTGTTCCCTCAGAAAACAAAGTTCTCTTTAAACCCTGAGGCCTGTGACTGAGCTTGTAACATATACAAATCACAGGCTTCCACTGAGTTGCCTAGAATTTACTTTTCCTTGGAAAAGGGCTGGTTTGAATTGGAATAGAAATGGTCTCACGAGCCCTGCAAAATGTTGAAAAAGTCTGCTGTGTTCCAATGTGGCTGGAGATGCCAAACAGCGTGATATCAGTACACAGTAGGCCAGGAAGGGTAGGTTCAACATAACACTAAAAAAGAGGTGTCTGGCTTCCACAGTGGTATCCACTTTCCAAAACATCTGTAGACACCTAGGGTCTCTACACAGCCTGCGGGGAGAGCCAGGGCCCAGGGAACTGGATCCAGAACAACCAGCAATCTGAGCAGGGAGATGCTTAAAGGCAGCACAGTCAGCATTGGGGCACCCATGGCCTAGACAGTAGACAATGCTGAGGACAGGCCTTGATCTGAAATTAGGTTGCTCTCTGGAACTTGTCTCATGCAGAGCTATTGGGAAGTGCCACTGTTCACTTGGGATCTACTTACTGCCATTCTTCTAAAGAGCCAAGGAGGGGTTGCTCTTTCCTAACAAAACACATTATTGTCATATTTGTTTAAGAGCCTTGTATCTAGAGCACTAGCACAGGATGTGGAAGCCATGAGTTCAGGTCCCTCCTCTGTCTAAACTCAAACTCACATCACCCAGGAAATGCCTTACTTGTCAGGCAAGACATATAGGAACTGGGGTACTCTCCATCTTTCCCTGGAGCTGGGCTACTGCAGCAAATGCATTGAGATTCTTTGGGTCAGAGCAAGAGAGTATGAAAGGGAGCATGAATCTGCAGCTTGGTTATCAGAGCACTGGTCTGGGATAGGAGAGCCTGGGAGTCTGGTCTCAGCTGTAAGGACAGTTTATGTATTTAAAATTAAACAGTAATCAGATAAAATGCAAAAAAAAAAAAAGTCCCTTGAACAGGGAAGGCAGTTTCCCCACCTTCCAGCAGTGCTGTAGCCACCTAGTTACAGGCTCACGCAGTCACTTTCTCTTCTGATTTCTTTATAGTGGAACAGTTTCAAGAGGCGGGGTGGAGAAGACTCCCACTGAGGGCTACCATACAGCTTGGTGGTTAGGGCACTCTCTTGAAGGATGGGAGATGTGACTTTGAACTCCAACCAACTGGACTCCCAGGGCACCTATAGACGTGCACCAAGGATGCTCTGACATGCTGTAATTACAGCACTTCAGAGCAGACTCAGTTAATTGAGCCTGGAGCACAATTACTGCGCTCCAGCAGACTCTAGCATCATGTGTTTCAGTGTCCCTGCTCTGAAAAATGGTGGCAGGGGTGCTTCAACTAAAGTTTGTAGAATGAGCTTTAGATAAAGCAGCCCCGCTGCCATTTTTCAGTTTGGGATGTTGTCGATGCGACGCTCTGGGTGCTTTAATTAGAGTGGATCTCAGAGCTGCTCTTATTAAAGCATCCCTCCCCGCTTCCAGAGCACGTGTATAAATGCCCCCAGTTTCTGGACAAGCATTATGACTGCAAGGCTATGATATACATTAAGATGGAGGATCACCAGTGTTCTTATAATAAAGCAAACATAACTTCTTTTTGCAGGGAGCCCATCTGGTCGGTGTGTGTTGCAATATTGCCTGTCAGATTACTCCCTCACAGCATTTGGGATGAAGGAATCCTATTGGGGCTAGTTTAGTTAGTCATTGAGCTGCTCAAATCAGGGCTATTCTGGGCTCACACAAAAGTATATCTTGGACATTTAGATAAACTTGGGGGTTAAAAAGTAAGGGCCTATGGAACGTAGGTGCCCAAGTCTCAAATTCTAATCCCCCAAACTGTTCTTCAGCTGCTGCCTAAATTCTGCCTTTGCTCTGCTTTAGGCCTCTTAATTAGATCTAACCCTAACCCAGGAAATTCACCGTTTTGTGCAAAGTGCTGGTGAAACCAAAGTAATAGCTTACACGTTGCTGGTTCCTTCCATCTATGCAACCTAGAACATTCACTAAAGTAGGACAACACCGTCAACCCCATTTTACAGAGGGAATTACTAAAACGAAGTGACTTATTCAAGTCAGGAGGTGAGTCACTGAGAGAGTTAGGTACAGAATCCAGGTCTCATGACTCTTAATGATGTAAATACTAGAGATTAACTGACAATTAATTTAAGAGACACTGGGAGATGGAGTGCCTAATTTGGTTTTGACAGGATAATAAAATTAAAGCTTCCCATACCAGTCAGCACATGAACTGCCCCTGAAGTATAGATCAGATTTTCACATGATAAAACAAATGCCCTTAAATGCACAGCTCTTAAAAAGATTAGTATTCTCCCCCCACTTTATTTTTTGAAAGTTTGAATTAATCAAGTATGCCCCATTGTCATTGAGCATTGGGGAAATGCCAGCTGGTTCAGAGGTGCTGTTTGTAGGAGCATGAACAATAAGATAAGAAGCAATATGGACTGGGATGCTACTGTAATCAGACTCTCTCATGGCCTCTCTGGCATTTCTTGGACTCAGCCAAGCCAATAAAACTACAAGAACATTCCTTTACAGGGTATTTTGCAATTTTTATCCCAATTCATGAGTTACAGAGGTGAATGATACTGAAGAGAAAAGGAAGACCGCAGACTACTGAACAGGCAGATTTAATTATTTCCAGCCCTTCCATAAATTTCTGTCCTTCAGGTGTGGTTGAAAATATTTCACCGTGGAGACATGCATTGTTAATCTGTGTCAAGTTTTCCCGATCTGAAAAATTGCAAAAACATTGATGCAACCTCTAAAAGCAGTTAACCCCACCCCAATAATAGCAAATTTCCCCTGGATGAATCAGGGTTACAGTTCACATGCTTCCAAATGCCTACCTTTCAATACACAGCCTGCTTGTTTGTGCACATCTGTCATGGTACGGTTTGTTCCAGGTTTAATGCCTGGAGCTTTGCCTTTCTGTTTATGTGTCCACAACATTAAATGTTTTTAATTTTATTCATGCTAGTTCTCCCACACATTCAGATATTCCTTGTGATCCTGTACCACCAGCTTGTATGGTTTCCAGTTTGCATGTTTCAGTTAACTTAGCAGACAGTTGTTAGTTAATTACCCATCCTTAGACATTACTGGCTCTTCCCCCTCCCTCTTGGAATTGTAGGGTCCATTTCTACAGATGCCAACAAGAATTTTCTGGTGGATGACCTACCTAAGTTGGCCTTGGCTGCTTCTTCTGGAAAGGTATGAAATCTCTTTCCTGCCTAACTAAGGAGATTATGGGCTGACGTGAAGGTGCCATCCTAGCTTATTAATCAAGCTAAAGAGCCTGGAATTTGAACATGCAGATTAACTCTAGTTTCAAATTCAAACCCAAAGGCAGTTGATGAAAATATTGTGATGAAGGAGATTGCTTGCTCTGTGGAGCTGTTTTCATCCCTGTGTGTTGGCTAACCAGGAAGCAAAGACAATCCCTTTCACCCACCTTTTTGCCTACACACAAATTATGTCTCCTGCAGTTAAGTTTACCCTGTTTTTGGGGAGGCTCATTGACCTAAGCCGTTCCTCAAACTGCAGGAAGAACACAATATCTCAGCCTAAAGGACAATCCACGCTATCCTATATCAGCTAAATGGCAGATTTAAGACCCTGCAGATGCAAGGAAGTTGAATATTACTTTGTCTATGAAATTCTTCAGATTTGGACTCAATTGTCTGCACCTGCAGCAAGACCAGGTGGTGTCTGCAAAGGATGCAGCTAATCCTACTCTGTTTGAATTTTGGCTGATGTTACTCACAGAGGTATGCTGAACAGTCAAGTAATAGATCATTAATATAATTAATTACCACAAGATCAAATGATCTTTCTTTACCTTTTGCTCATTAAACACTGACTCTTCATCTGAAGACAGATCACATTTCATGTTATGGCAGGAGCAAGTTTGTAGGCGTTAGGATGAAGAGAAAAAAGCAATATACTGCCAGGTCAGTCAAGGCTGCTTGAACATAGCTATAAGACACCAAAGAATCCTTTGATAACTAGCCTGATGAGTGTCTAGAATTTAAATCAGTTTAGCATCTGGGGCCTAAACAGTAGAACCTTGCTTTTTAATGGGCTTGATGTTGCAGTCAGGGATAAGGAAAGACCAAAGATGACTATGTGTGAGTACCTGTCTTATCTAACCTTGCCTCAGCTATAGTCACACAAATACCCATGCTTCCTGGAGTTTGCTTTATTCCTACAAGAAACTCAGAATGAAATCATACAAAAACAGACATGCAACTCTCCTCTGGACCCTCATCCGCAAACTCTGTCCAAGTTTGCGGATGACACAAAACTGTGGGGAGAAGTGGACACGCCGGAGGGCAGGGAACAATTACAAGCAGACCTGGACAGGTTAGACAAGTGGGCGGAAAACAACAGAATGCAGTTCAACAAAGAGAAATGCAAAGTGCTGCACCTAGGGAGGAAAAATGTCCAGCACACCTACTGCCTAGGGAATGACCTGCTGGGTGGCACGGAAGTGGAAAGGGATCTTGGAGTCCTAGTGGACTCCAAGATGAACATGAGTCGGCAGTGAGACGAAGCCATCAGAAAAGCTAACGGCACTTTATCGTGCATCGGCAGATGCATGATGAACAGATCCAAGGAGGTGATACTTCCCCTCTATCGGGCGCTGGTCAGACCGCAGTTGGAGTACTGCATGCAGTTTTGGGCGCCGCACTTCAAGAGGGATGTGGATAACCTGGAGAGGGTCCAGAGAAGC
>NW_005841956.1:2403417-2424513 GCF_000455745.1 Alligator sinensis
TCTTTCCTGCCTATGCAGGGGGTCGGACTCAATGATCTATTGAGGTCCCTTCCGACCCTAGCATCTATGAATCTATGAGTTTTTTCTCTGGTCGCTGCAAGTATTCCTCTTCAAGGACCCCTTGAGCCCTCCGATATGGCTGGGTGAAACAATGGACTCATTCATTGTCAGCTGGTTAAAGTTTGCATTGATGTGCTGGATTATGCTCTGAAAGGCTGTCTGGTCTCAGGGCAGGGAGCAACTGTTTCTAAGTAGCTATGGAAGCTGAGCTTTGTGTCCACCCACCCTGATGTAAATCCACAAATAATAATGCTGGCTGACACTAGCATCAGGCTAGAGATCCCTGAGAATTGTAGACACCTTATACCTAAGGAATGTGCCTACATGATAAGCCATTAGGAAGTGGAGACCCCATGAAGCTACTGGGGAATGTTGTCAGGCTGAGAATGAGGAACACAGATTAGAGAAAAAGGAAAGCTAAGAGAAGAAAGGACCCTTAGATTCTTTAGAGTGAGCATCAGGACGCAACAGAACCACTATACATTAATAATTGCTAAATGCTGTGTCAGTAATACTACACTCTCCTGCCATCTGTCTATTAATAGACTTAGCAAATGCTCAAATTCAGTGGTGTGTTTTAGGTACAAATATAGAGATATTAGAATTCTCTTTGTTTTTTTTCTGTAATATTCACTGCTATACAGTGTGTGGGTAGATAAATCGTCAGGTGCCCAAGTGCACTCAGCTCAGCCAAAGACTGATGGACATATTGCAATGGTATAAACTCTTTTTTTTAACTTTCTGATGATGGTTTGTATCTGCAGGAACAATAATATCCTGTTAAAGGCATTCAGAAGAACATCCAGAAACTGATATGTGTCTTGAAAAGTAGCGTTCGCTAGCAGCTGAGCTTTCTCCATTTGTGGTCTGAAGGCTTCTGTGACTAAACCTCTCACTTTACTTTCCCAAAGCCACTGGTACGTCCTAGAAAATTGTAAAAATGGGAAACATTATGCTTCTCTGGCTCTTATTTTCTATTACATTTTCCTTCCCCCTTTAAATAATTTGCAAAGAAAATAGACTTTTGGTTTTAGATGAATTGCTTTTTCCAACTAACATAAATGGAAGTCTGTGCTATGCAACTACTGAAGATTCATGCCTGTGTTACTTTCTGCCCAATTCATAGCATCATCACAGAATTAAAATGAAAAAAAATGGACCCAAAGATCCCAGAACTCTCATTTTGCCGGACAACTACAAATTCTAATTTTTGTTTTAAAATCAAGAAGCAATGGTTATCAAGAGATTTCTAAATCCATCACCAAGAATTCTGCTGTCCTTATTCTGCATACAATATTTTCCTTTAGATTTCAGCTGCTTCCACGTTTCTATACAAAAGAGGTTTGGACAAATTCAAATGAACCTTCAGGGCTCAAAAATCAAACCAGATCTCAAAAAGATCTGTTGTTTCTTGATGCAACTAGTTACCAGATGGGCAAAGAGTCATAACAACTTTTTTCCAAGACAGAAAAAAAACCCAGAACAACACTGCCCCCCACCCCCAAACCTTTAACATTTTACCATGTAATTATTGTAAGAGGAATGGTGAGTCAGCGCTTCATGTCTTTAGCTTTGGAATTTAGGGGTTAGTTTACACAGTGGCACAAACACCCTGTGTGACATCGACTTGAACCTTGCATCTTCTAGTCTGTGCTCCTCATTTGAAAAACGCAGGGTAACAGCACTTCCTGGCATTGCTTGGGATTTGTGGGGACCCGTGCTTCTGATCCATTTCTGGGTTCACTGCCGAGCACTCTGGAGAGCCCCCGCACTCCTGTGGGATGCTCCACGTGCCCAGCATCACAGTAATCATGAGCCACGCTGCTACCTCAAGGTATGTAGAAAAAAAACGTTTAAAGCTGTGCCTGTGTCCGAATCGCTGATTCACCAAATCAGCATCAAATCTTCAGATCTGGATTTGGACGAATCAAATCGGGGACAGTGATCTGAATCAACGGATCAAATCACTGTCTCTGATTCGAGCTGAATCCGAATTGAATAGGGCCTGTTTCGCACAGCCCTAATAAATTATAAAATATTATGGGGCAACTGTATTACTGCAACAACACGAACAGTATTCAGATGCAGAAAATCAAATGACAAAATAGCTAGGTCTATATATTCTGCCCTCCTGACTCCAACTCAGCAGACCAAGATACATAGCAGAAAGTAAGACAGAGCAAAACCAATTGGATTTTTAGAAATTGTTTGCAAGCTTACTGTTATTGCACCAATTAAGCATGTATACTTATACACATACTTATATTAGCAAATATATAGTTATAGTTCTGAAAATCTGGCCCCAATGTAACTCCCTTTTGTGATGTCACAGACTAGCAGCTTTTTGCACTGGCATAGGTTAAATGAAAGAGAATACAATGAGAAAAATAAGAAAGAAAGGGGAAGATGTTTAAAGACATTATGTGCCTACTCCTATGACAGACCAGTTCTTTCACACATGCTAATCTGCAGTAAACAACTTAAAACACTTTGTCTTGAACACTGTTATAGATGGTAACATCAAGGGGAAAAGAACAACAAATGAAACAAATGCTAGTAGTAAGCAAACTTTTACCAAGGTGACAGGAATCATTATCTTTAGACCATCTTTTGCCCATAGATCTTTATATCTTACAAGATTAATGACTGACTACATCCTTCAGTGAGAGAGCAAACAATTATTTGGCAATTTTCCCAGCTTTGGTGTAGACTGGAGCATCTCTCTGAAAACATTGCTCTTACTTTGAACATGTCCCAAAGGTTGAAATGCACCAACTGTTGCTGTGCAAAATAAAGCCAGGTCCAGCAAAGCAGCATGAATAGTGTACGTGCACCTCATAAATATGATTAAAATGAAAAGATGAGAAATTGTGCAGACAAGTGTTATGGCTAAAAGCGGTCTCAGATGTTCCCTTTGAGGAACAATATAAAAAGCATTTAGCTGAAACATTTGCCTAGGTAATATCGTCTTTTACTTTTGTTCGGACTTTACAATTGAATGTGTTTTACATGCTAGATGTAGAGAACAAATACTTCTGCATCTACAGGTACAGGGACATTACCATAAGACAGGGGTCTCCAAGGAAAAGAGGAGAATAAAAGGTTTCTTGCATGCTGATGTCCTGCCTCTCAGTACAATTTCCAAGTACGGAATCCATGACTGCTGGAGGGGAATGTGGCTGTATGTCAGCATCTGAAAGGGACTAAGATAGTAAGGTTTTTAGACAGTTTCTTCCACAACCAGTAATTTGGTAGCCAAGCACGAGTGAAAAGATCCAGGTACAGAGTGCAGTCACTTCTCTGTAATGTCACAGTTAAGTGGCTCAACAAAATCTCAACATAAAACCCACTTTGACATTCTATATGACCATTTCCTATTCCTGTCACACATGGTTTTTCATTATGCCATTATCCTTTATATTCTGCTACCATCCCCATCTTCACTGTTACCCACAAATTAGTAGTCACATGTGGGTTATATCTGAAAAGAAGAAGTAACTTGAGCTCCATTATATCCAAGAACAATGTTCATCCCATCTGCCACTGATACATCCTCGACATTGCTTAGTCAGTTTAAGAAATGGTCCAGTTCTCTGTTTCCCAAACCCCATTTTGTTTCCAAATTCCATAATACAATTACAGCAAACATTAATCTTCAGCTGCTACCATTTATCCCAAACTCCAGCTAGCCAGCCAGCAAGCAAGCACAGTATATGGTCTGTGGGAGGTGCTTACCCACTATAAAAATGTAGCACATCAATGTAATTAGATTAGTCTCTTGGCAATTCCAGGATTCCCTCCATCTCTTCTGATCTGTCTGCATCTTCATCAGATAGGGATTGTGGCCAAGATATTGTTACTGTGCATTAGCCAAATTAAATGGTGGGTCCTTCATGTTAACCCCCATGGGAGTGGAAGGGAGTCAGTCTGTTCCCGTGTTCCTGCAGTGCCTCGGAATCTTATCCTGAGTTTTTTGAGACATAACTGGGTCCTAAGTTGTGTGGGGCTTTGTAGGTTAACACAAAGATTTGGAATCCGGTGCAGAAAGAAATGTGCAAAGCTGATGAATAAGGTTATGCTAGTTTTGTTGCTAGAAGCTGGCAGCTGCATGTGCGTTGTATGTTCCATATTAGCACACCTGAGTTAGCCCTGCCCTCTAGGACAGAAGCACAAAGCTTTTTAGCTAAGATAAATTGCACTCAAATTGGAGTTTTCAGACATCTCCTGGCAAGATACTAAAAGCTCGCTAACTCAACTAGAGCAAGCAACGTTACACATGCCAGCATAGCCCAAATTGTCGTAACAAATGAACCAATATTGATTTATAACATTAGTTCTCAGCGGTACTGAGCTGAGGTGCTTGTTCACACTGGAGTTTTCATAATACAAGAAAGCTCTTTTACCATGATTAAAAGAGAATGTTCTGACAAGTGCAGTGTGTCCTCCGCTCCCAGTGAAGATGGGGGGTGTTCAGTGCCTTGCATCTACTGGCCTCGACTGAACAAGACCTGAAGCATGTGGCCATGAATACATCATTTACCCTGACCTGAGGAGCTAGCTTCTGGTTTCAATGACTCCTTATGCCCGTGTCCAGATGGGGGTGTCTGCACTAACCTTTTCTTTACCCAGAACTCCCTAGTATTCCTCGTCATCTCACTTGGCATTTCCCTCGGCAACAATAAAGGGGGAGAGCAAGAATAGGTGGCTGCTGGAATATTTTCTACGCCCGTATTTATTCCTGATCAGCCAGTCTAGATAACAGGGGAGTTAAAGCAATGCTGCCACTGGTTTAGGTCCACTGATGGTAACAATGGTGGGGCATTTCAGGGAATTAGACCAAAGAAACCAACATCTGAGAGGGGAGCAAACCAGCAACATGTAGTTGAATTACTACTTGTAACACTTTGCTTGCCTCCCTTCTAACACAATCTGCTCTACAAAATGTTCCCCAGATTTGTAAATTCTGTTAAGAGCCATATAATGTAGCTCTTTTAAAGACAAACTCAATTAGCATTTGCAAAGTGACTTGAAAGCCTCATGAAAAATGCTATTATAATGTAAAGCATTCCCATTCATACCTACATCACAAGATATTTTTTTCTAATAGAATCCTTGCCTGTTCTCTCTTTCAGCTAAAGAACTCTAACACCAGATCTTTTTCAGTGTGCAGAGCTGATGACAAAGCTACATGGACCAGATCCACAGAAGGACTTAGGTATTACAATGCTGACTGTCGTAAGACTTAATTTTTTCAGTGCCTAACCCTGAATTAAGTGCCTTGGCTTTCTATATGATTCATGGACAGACTCAGATGTTTTGAAATGGATCCTACAAAAAATCCCAGCAAAACAAACAACAAAAAAACCAACAATGCCATACTATGTGGGAAGCCAATTTAGTAATCCATAGGGAAGGACTGAGGACAGGGAGACCTTACCAGTCCCAAGAATCAACTTCTCCCTGCACTTGGGATTCACAGCCCAGAACCCTCTCCTGAAGTTAGCACTTAAGCCTAGGAGTATCAAAAGTCCCAGTTTGGTGGGAACAGTCTTGGCTTGGAAAAAAGGCACCATGGAATCCTGCAGTCAGCCATTCAGACACATCCTCATTGGATGTTTACACGTTCATTAATGCGCAGTAGTTACTGTACACTTAATTTAGTACTTGCTTAATGAAGTACTAACTAAATTAGCAGTAACTACAGTTACTGTGCAGTAGTGCTGGCACATGGTTTTTAGTGATGCTTACTGCACAGTAGCTTAATACTACTGCGCAGTATCATATTAGCATGGTTTTTGCCCGGCACACTACGGTGCAGCGTTATTAGGCTACAGCACATTAAGCATCTCATGTTGATGCTCCCACTTTGTCCCACTTTCAATTTTTTGTCTCTGAAAATATCGTACCACTAAGTAGTCTGTGCTGCCCAAGACAAGAAGAAAATCTGCCACAGTAGCCTTTTAACTTTAAAATGGGAGACTATACCAACATGAAGAAGCTAGTTGAACAGAAATTAAAAGGGGCCTCTCTAAGGAGGTGAAAAACTTTCAAGTAGCATGGGAACTGCTTAAGAGCATTATAAAGGAGGCACAGAGTACATACATACCACAACTCAAAAAAAAAGTGGACCAAAAGAAAGCCAGCATGGTTTAATAGCAGAATTGCAGAGACAATGAACAGAAAAAAGGCTTCCTTCAAAAGATAAGAACAAATCTGAATGACGAAAATAAAAGGCACAAACTATGGCAAATCAAATTTAAACCATAAGAGAAGCAAAGAAAGAATCTGAGGAGTAACTTGCCAGAAATGTGAAAGGTAACAATAAAGATTTCTTTAAGTATATTAGAAGCCAAAGACCTGCCAGGGAGCCAATTGGGCCTTTGGATGATCAGAGTGTAAAAGTGGAGCTAATGGATGACAGAGACATTGTTGAGGAACTAAATACATTCTTTGCATTCGTCTTCACTGTGGAAGATGTATTCCCTCACCAGATCCATTTCTGCCTTGGGACAAGTCAGTGGAGCTGACCTAAACTGAAATTTCAGTAGATGAGGTCATAGAGGAAATTGATAAACTAAACAGTAACAAATCACCAGGACCTGATGACATTCACTCCAGGTTCCTGGAGGAGGTCAGATCAGAAATTGCCAAACTCCTAACTGTATTATGCAACCAATCGCTAAACATAGCCTCAGTCATCCTAGAGGATTAAAGGGTTACTAGTGTGACTCCCATTTTAAAAAGGCTCTAGAGGGAACCCAGGAATCTATAGGCTGATGGGTCTAACTTCTGTTTCAGGAAAACTGGTAGAAAAAATATGTGGCGGCAAGAAACCCCCACAGTGTTCAGAAAGGCCAGGTGCAAACCCCGGCATTCCTGAAAGGGAGGGCAGAGACACCCATGCCCTGGGAAACTTACCTCCCGAGCAGGCTGGGGTGAAGTGAGAGCTGCGTGAGCCGGCATTTTGCCGGGTCTTCAAGTGGCTGCGTCCAGTGCGGGGTGGCAGCCAGCTGATTACGTCAGCTGGAGCCGCCACCGCGGGTAATTTAAAAACCCTGCCAGAAGCCGGCAGATGGGAGGAAGCCAGCTGAGAGCATGCTGGCCAGGCGGAGGCTCCGGATGCTGGCTGTAGCAGCTTTGAAGGCACTGCCCTGCAGCAGAGGAGTGGGAGCAGTGGCTGGCACCAGGCTGGGGATGGGCATTTCCCAGCCCCTTAGCATTAAAGGATCCAGGTCGCATTCCTCTTGGGGAGGACGCCCGATGCCTGTGGCTCAGGCCCCTGAGGCCAGGGACTGAAGCTCCAGGACTGAACTCCAGGCATCCCAGCAGTGGGCCAGATTATTTGAGCCAGCACTGGACCCACAGTCAAGGGGTCGACATCCTGTTGAGGTGAAGGTCTGAACACCCAAGCGGTTGGCGAGTGGACAGGGTGTAGGGGAGGCGGAGCCCTAAGGAACACTGCAGCACACCTGTGAGTACCCCGTGTTTGGGTAAAGAGGGGAGGAAACACCACTGAACCCCCTCCTTCTTTACATATACCATCAATTCATGGCAGGAGAGTTGGGGGACCCTGACTGTGGGACGGGGCTATGCTCACAGCACCAACTTGGGTCATGACACAATAATAATAAAGAATTGTTCAGCACATGACTTTCAGGGGAAGAATAAACATGGTGTTGTCAAAGGGAAATCATGCCTCAGCCACCTACATGAGTTTGAGGGTGTCAATCAGCAGGTGGATCAGGGTGATTACAGGGAAAGTCCATTTGTGGATTAGAAATTGTCTTAAAGATAGAAAAGAAAGCAAATAAAAATGGTTGGCTTTCAGGATGGAAAAAAGTAAATAGTGGCATCCCCCAGGGATTTGTATTGGCACTGGTGCTTTTTAACATAAAATCATAGAAAATTAGGGTTGGAAAGGACCTCAGGAAGCCATTTAATCCAGTGGTTCCCAGACTCAGACAGATTGTGTACCACCAATTTAAAATGATACAACTTTAAGTACCACAAGCAATTTTTTTTCATATAAAGTAATTATAATAAATCTGTTAATGCATACCACTGACAGGTTGTCTGTGTACCTTTGGTGGTATGTGTATCACAGATTGGGAACCCTGATCTAGTCTAACCCCCTGCCCAAAGCAGGACTGTCCCCAACTTCTGGAAAAGGGGGTGAGGATTGAGGTGGCTAAATTGGCGGGTGACAAAATTATTCAAAGTGCTAAAGAGCAAGACAGACTGTGAGGAACTACAGAAGGAACTGGCACTATTGAGTGAATGGGTAACTAAATGGCAGATGAAATTCAATGTAGATAAGTGTTAAGTGATGCATATGAACAAAAAAACTCCAAACTATACCTACGCTATCATGGGCTCTACATTATCTGTTACCACACAAGAAAGTGATCTGGGAGTCACATTTTGCTAAAAACATCAGCTAGTGCTCAGCATCCATTAAAAAGGCCAACAAAATCTGTTTGTAAGGGACAGATACGTGTTTAGCAAAAGGAAGGGGTAGGACATCAGTCAGGGAACTGTGTCTACCAGGTTACTCAGTTTTGTCTGCTAATGACTAAGTGGCAATGTTGCTGTTTTTCTAAGCAGAGGCATCATGAAAGGAGGAAAGTAGCAGACAGAAGAGATCGATGGGAAGGTATATTCTATTAAACTCTAACTTTTCTGGAAAGGACTTAGAGATCTATTTATAGCAAAAGTTTATTTCTTTGCTATTGCGAAGTTTATTTCTTTGCTAAAATAGCATGATTCCATTGTCATTATTGCTGCTGCCACTGTTCCTGTGGAGGGATGGTGTGTGCCCTGTCCTTTGTTTTTCTGACTCCTCTGTTTCTCTCATGGTGAATTTATTTTTTCCTGTTTCTATTTCTTGGTTCAGCATCCTTTGAATCACCAGGGAGAATAGGATGTGGCTCAGATTCATCTGAATTGCTTTAGCCTTGTTTACATGATGCTGTTCTTTGGCAGCTGGAACCTCCTTGCAAGCATGGCAATGTTCCTTGGATAGCTCATAAGTTAGACTTGATTCTTGGTATGTTAATAGTTCTCAAGCTGTTATATATAGAGGGAACCATTGCTCCAAGGCCCAGCCATCAAAATAATTCAGTGGTGAGAAACTGTCTTTCCAGTTGTTCCATCAATATTGTATAAATGCCTTGGCTTTTCTGTTTGTAAATGGATTATCTGCCTAGGGAAAGCAAGCAACTTTATTATAATGAATGTGTAAGTGTTGTGTGTGGAGGCTATTTGTGGCTTGAAGGGAAATCAAATTCTAAGATTCACTCTTTTCAAGTTTTCACAAAGTTCTCCAGTTTGATACATTTGAGGACTTAGCTATTAAAAGGATGCTCATATAGGCTCTTCCTCTGGTCAGAACACACTCCATCCTGTCTCTGAAGGAGGGACTTACTGCTTTTACTGGCACTTCCTAGGGAAGAGAAAGGATTGAAAAAGGTGAAAATAATATGTATTTTATTTAAATCAAACATAGTTTCAGGGGTGAGGGAGAGACTCCAGTGTGTGTCTCAGTTGTGCTTATTGGCATGCAAGAGAGAAAGGGGATGGCTGCTAAGGAGAGAAAGAAAGGTAAAAGATGGAAGAGAAGCAGACCCAGATCAGGGAGACATCAGTACCAATTAAGTGAAAGCACATGGCGTGAAACCCCAGACCCTCGGAAGTCAGTGGGAGGTTTGCTATTGATGTTCCTGGCCCAGGATTGTATGCCTTTTTAAGCAGCTGCAGTTTATCTCTGCCTTTATTACTCTGGGCATGGTTTTTCTCTGTTGAACCTGTTATCTTTCTTGCTCCTTACACTTCCTTCTGGAGTTGCTGCCTCCAAGCCTAATTCACTAGAAGGAACAAGACAAGCCACATCTTACCCAGAACCTCCATCACAGACAGCAAGGCCCCATAGCATGAGATTCGTGGCTTTTTTGCCTCTTATGCTAAACACTGAGTAAAGATTTGGTGGAAGAAAGCCCCAGAGAGAAAGTACCAGTGTGACTACAGCTGCCAGGGATGATAAATGCCGTGAACAGGACGGCTGAGTTGTCCCCCTTCTGCTCCCCACCCAAACTGATAATTCCATACAGAAGTTGTGAGCTCCTGAGTCTCCATGATGACTTTGTATTTGTGCACACCCGGCACCATTCTTCAGCTCCATGTCTCAAGCATGCTTTTTGTCATGCATTCAGCTCCACAGTATGGTGGCTGTCTTACTTCATTCCTGGGATTTGGCATGCACCGGGTGGGAGCAAGTGGATGTGGCATCCTGCATGCAGGTACAGCACAAAGGCTAGCAGACATGCCCAGACTGAACCCACTGTACTTTGCAGATGGATTCTGGCTAAGGGGAACAGAAATCCATGAAAACTTCAGAGAGACTAAGCCCATGGAAAAGAAGAAAATGTCACTATGATTGTTCTAGGAGAAATATTAAATATTGTACAGAAAAACCATCAAGGCCTTAGCCTGTTCCTGTTTCTTGAGTTGCAGTGGAAGTTGTGAGCTTTGAAGGGGGTGAGTATTCTGGCCTCAGTCTAGCAAAGTACTGTATGCATGAGTTAGACCCACTAAAGCATGCAGAACACATGTATTTTAAGCATTAGTCAAGCACATGCTTAGCTGTCAACACATGGCGAGACCCACTGGGCTCTCTTCTGTTCATTCAACTTCCTCTGCTCAGGATCAGACCAATTGCCATATTTGGGATCAGGAAAGAATTTATCTCATGGTCAGATTGGTTGGACTGTGGGTGTTTTTGTCTTCCTCTTGGAGGAAGGAGCAGGGGAATACCTGGAGTCTCTTGAGTGTATATTTACAACCTTTTATTGAAGGAGGACATTGGTGGTTCCCTCTTTACCTATGGCAGTAGGGTCTAATGTTTTGTGTAGCATCGGGGTTGACGGTATCTGACGAAGAATTTAGATTATGGATTTGTATAGGTGGTGGTTTGGATAGTGATGCTCCTACCTTTTTGCCTAGATGACCTCTGGAGGTCCCTTCCAGCTCTACTTCTCAATGATTCTAGTCAACTGAACTTCTTACAAGCTTAAAAGTTAAGCATGCACATATCTGGCCTGAGGACAAATCACTTGACACTGAGCAGGATTTGACCCGGAAACCTTTTACTTCGCATTATATAGAACTGCAAATTACCAAATTATTCAGTGTTATTAAATTTTCTAACAATTAAGCTCCTCCTTTTTTTGCCTGTTCACAAAATGAGCCTGATTTCTGCAAACTGATCTGCTATTTGAAAATAGTCACAGAAGATCCATTTCACCCAGAAGAGTCTGGATGAACACGTTTTAAGTGAGGAGCTGTTCACTTGGATGATTTATGTGACAAGCAGGTTGTGGTTGATCAACTAACTCATGTCATTTTTTTGCTCCCTGACTGATCAACTGAAACATTTAAATCAGGAAAATGACAGACTACAAGTAACAAATCATGCACAATTAACATTGCATACTCATGTATCCCTTTGTTTCCATGTCTGTACAGGTGTTCAGAAGAAGAATAGCCATTCTTCATGCATCTGTGCGAACAAAAACGTATTGGTGTGGAAGCACTCAAAAGGCAAGTACTCTGGGGCACCCATATAGTCAAACTGAACAGCTGTTCTGAACCAGAACGTTGCTAAAATTTCTACAGTGTATAATAGAGCTCCGTGTCTTACTATAAGCTGCTGTTGCTATTTTTAGGAAATTACTTGAGGATTGTGTTTTAAAGAAACTTAGGTCTGACCTGTTTTCAAATGAGTTGGTAACCCAGCGAACTGGTGATAAAGCAAAGATTTCAAGCATTATACTTACAGTTTCACTAGTTACATACTTGCAATAAAATACACTTGCTGGCTATTTTGTTCATTTTTGTAATACCGATTGGGTATAGGTCATGGTTTCACAGGGTGTGTTCTGTTTCTGACCTTCACATAGTCTCTCAGGGAATTTATGCCTTTAATGTTAGGCCCTGAGGCTCCATTTCCCCCCAGCTCCACTGCCCCAAGAATGGGTTGCTGGCTTCAGTCTCACTGTTTCTCATTGTGGCTTCCCCAGCCACAATAAGAAGAGTTTGAACTGCTGGGAGACTTACACAATTGTGACCTATGTGACCCGAGGTTTCCAGTGACACAAAAAAGATTTTCAAAACATGGTGGTGAATATTAGCCATCTGTAATATAGCCTATAAGGATTTTTAGGTTAGGATGAATAAGTAAAGCTTTCATGCATATGCTTGCTTGCTTCACAATCTGCCTCTCTCACCCAAATGTCCAGGATTTCCCTGCACTGGGAAGACGAGGATGCTTACTCCAGTCTGCTAACATCCAAGCTCCTTGTTTCCAGTTTCAGTCATCCTGGAGCCATCTGAACTCTCCCTTTCCCTTTTGCTGCTCTTCCACTTTGCCTTTCAGGTTGGGGTCAGGCATATGGACAGTGCCCTTGACTGGCAGTCATTACAAATTAATGGCCTGGTTACTGGTTTCCAGTTTGTCTCAAAGATAGATCCAGCTGCATGGTGACAGTTCTTGATAGCTCATTCATACATGTGAGACCAGTGACGATTTCTAATGGGAAAGAAATTTAGCTTTTCAGTTATAGTAGGCAACCCAGGGGTCCCTGAATATGCAGGGTTAATTGTTCATGATTTGCTGCTTGTAAATATAGTGACATTGCCTATATTCTCTACATCATCTTCTCAGAGTGCTCTGAGAGAATTATTCATGTCAGACATGGCTGACAGGACTCAAATGATTGGAAATTATTTTCCTACTGTTTATCTTTTCAAGTGTGTTTGCACATCAAGTAAGATCATTCAAGAGAGGAGGCCTGCCCCTTTGCTCACTTTATTTGAATACAGTCACACTTTCTCTGCCTTGGCCTTTCTATCAAATAACTGTTCTGCCTTTTTCTCTATATTGTTCTTTTTGAAGCCCATTCTTTTCAAGAGTGTGATTCTGTTAGCCATATGTGAGTTGCCATTAGCTTCACCCCCTCTTCTTTTATTTGTAAATCTATTTTCCCTCTGATGCTGTATCACTTTCCTTCTGGATAGAATTGCAAAAGTCCTTGTAATCCCTCTAACTAGCATTCATTTCCACCCCCCTTTTTACTATGTTTCATCTTCCCCTCAAAGCCTGTTCAGATTGAAGAGTGGAAGGAATTGACACTCTCAACAGCCTTTTCTCTTTACAGCCTTGAGCAGCTTCTCACAAAGCCACATTGGCTGGTTCTTGCATTCTGTATTTTTTCCTTTCCAGAGGAAGTCATGCTTATGAGTGGCCCGATTTTCCACTGTCACATGCCTTCTGTTATCATTTAAACCTGGACAACAGGGGCATGTCTTGACAAGCGTGCACATGCAGGGGCCCACGTTTCCTTAGGGTCAAATAGCAGTGGCACATATTTGTACGGTTGCTATTTGTCCCCAGGCACACCCCTGCATGTGCACTTTGGAGTTGTGGCAAAGTGACCCGGGTGGGGTAGGGAAGGCTGGGGCCAGCACCTGTGCTGGCCCCAGCAGCCTTACCTGGGGTCCTGGGGGTCTCCCAGGGTAGCAGCAGTGCTGAGGCAGATGCTCAAAGTCAGCCAGGCTCCACTTCTGGCAGCAAACACTGCTGTCATGTGCACTACACTGCTTTTTTCAGCAGCATTTTTTTTACATCAGGATCTCTTGGTGTAAAAAAACCCCACCGTACTTCTAATTTGCAGCATGGCAAACAGGTGCATGTGCACCACATGCAGTTTGTGGCATATCAAACTGCTTTGAGGCACCACAAACCACACATGTGCACTCTTTGGGACATACCCCAGGAATGCACCAGTATAGCAAAATGCTACCATTCTGAATTGGTGGTAATTTTTAATCCACTTCAAACATATGTATGTACTGACTGAAGATGCCAGGTAGTGGAGACTCAGGGCCCATGCTTCAAAGGATCTTCCAGGTCTTCCTTCATGGCAATTAATTTTATTCCAGCCCCAAACTGCACTTTACTCCGTACACTACTCCTTACTCTCCAGTTAATTCTCACATTATCCATCTGTTCCTTTCTTTCCAGGGAAAGTCTATCCAAAGTTGCTTCTTCTCCACCAGTGTCTCAACTTCCTAAAACTTTTAAGTTGTCTGCCTAACAAGATACAAATCTTTTTCATAATGCCTATTGGGCTATTTTCATTAATCAAGGCCTTTCTAAATAGCACTGCAGCTCAGAGTTTTTCCTGAGAATTGATCCAGGAATACTCTCTTTCCTCTAACTTTGCTCGTCTTAACAAATGTTAACAGCTGCGCTCGCTCTGATTTTCAGTCCTTGTTTTCTATCCAGAACATTTCTGTGTCATATGTTCCATAGCCAAGCTGTAATTCTATGCTGAGGTAAGTGTATTTGACAGAAAGAACCACCCATCTAATGTTCCTTACCTTTTGCTCGCTTTTGAACAGTTTCCTTGTTTCATTCTATACTGACATTCTACATCAGACACGCAACCTGTTGAGTTTCAGTTATGCCCAAGTATGCCACATGGACACGTCCTCAATAAGTCTCTATGAATTCTTATTTTATCAGAGCCCAGATTTCATTTGTAATGTTGACTCCTCAGTATGCAACAGCTGAATGAGGGAGGGATGGTTACCTTCATATATAGCTATCCACTATTGAATCCATAAGGAATCTCCTCCACCTCTCCAAGCTAAAGCCACTCCCAGAATAGCCAGACAGATCACTGCAGAAGTGTGGGCAGCACTTGCTCTCACTCCACAAAAACTCAGCACATTGACTCTACTGCTCTTCTAGTCCCTGCTCTTGGCTTATGAGTGAAGAATAAAGCCCCAGGCTCAAATCCTTAGCATGTTTATGTGCTACACTGCTGTTAGAGCATCAGGCCAACACAGATGCATGGGAAGTTTGATTCAGATTTAGAGGATCTCTAATTACTAAATGTGAAATCAATTTGGAGCTCCAGCTGCACATGAAGCACTTGCACATTCCATGTGCTTGACTGCCTCACCATATGTGAGCATTTACTCAGGGACTTTATAGGTCAAATAGTCCAAACTACAGAGCTGTAGAAATCAGTTTAAGCAAATAGACTTATATGTTCCTTGTGTTGCCTAAATGCCACCATCACTGGGTACTTCAAGGTAGAACCAATGGAGCTGAACCAACTTTAAAGGGACACGGAGAATCTGTTTTATATTTTCTGCTTCTCTTTTTTTCCCCTCTGACCTACAACGGACACCAAACATCACTCCATTTACCTTGCACTACTGCTATCTTCCATTCTCTCATGTTGGAAGAGTGAGCCAGTGGAGGCCTGGGAAATTGTGGAATCTTCTTCACCGGAGGTTTTTAAGAAGAGGTTGGATAAGCCTTCATCAGAGATGATCTTGGAGTGGTGGATTTAGAGTATGCTGTAAAGAGCAACAGCTGAGCCCCTACACAAAGATCACTGGATCCTGAGAAGAGCTCCACAGCCTAGAGCAGGTAGATATTGGAGAGGATCACAGGAGAATGAAGCAGAGCTCCTCAACCAGTTTAGCTACAAAAGAAGCTAAAAGGGGCTGGGATAGGTTTATGGAGGAAAGGATGACAGAAGCAGGGGTTCTGGCCCTCAGGTACGGGGTGTGATGTGTGGAGCTGTGTTTACCATCCCTGGGTTGCAGAGCAGAATGAAGGGTGTTTGGTGTTTGCCATGCTTCTGGGCTTTGCTGGTTGCCACATGGGGCTGGAAAGGATTTTTTTCTCCTCCTGTTGCTACAGGTATCAGGGAGGTTTTTCATCTTCCTCAGAAGCACAAGTATGTCTGCTGCAGCCATGGCTTGGGATTTTGACTGGGGTATGGCAATCCTCCTGTTGTAAAACCCAGAGGTTCCTGGCTGGAAAGTCCTGCTCATGGTCAGACTGATTGCCACATTTGGCACTGACGGTTCTCAGTGGTGGTAGATGACAGAGCAAGGAGCAATGGTCTCAAATTGCAGCAAGGGAAGTTTAGGTTAGGTATTAGGAACAACTTTCTCATGAGGAGGGTAGTAAAGCACTGGAACAGGCTACCCAGAAAGGTTGTGGAATCCCCATCCTTCGAGGTTTTTAAGAACCAGATAGACAAAACCTTGGCTGGGATAATATAGTTGGGCATGGTCCTGCTTTGAGCAGGAGGTTGGACTAGGTGACCCCCTGAGGTCCTTTCCAACCCTAATTTCTATGATTCTATGATTTGGAATCAGGAAGGAATTTCACCCATGATTAGATCAGTGTGGACTGTGGGGGTTTTATCTTTCTCTGTTTTGTGGGGCAAGGTCCTCTTCCTTGGATCTCAGGAGTATATTTTAATAACACTTGCAGCAGCCGGACCCTGACTCTGCACTTATCCCCCTTCTTTACCTGTGGTAGATTAGGACATTGTTGGTGTTTTAGAGCAATGTGTCTTGAAGTTGTGTGACAGAGTTTTTGTATAATTTTAGGAATAGGTTAGATAGGCACTCATATGAGGTGGTTTGAATAACGACCATGCCTCAGGCAGACATTTGGACCTCCAGAGGTCCCTTCCAGCCCTACTTTTCTATGATTTTATGATTTATGCACCTACCTTTTTGTTTCACTTTTCTTTCTTTGTAACCTATTCTACATCTATTGTTATATATAACCTATGACTTATGTGCATCATCCACTGATATTGTCCTTCCCTCCAGCCCTCACAGAGTGAGTATGTTGATAATTCATTTCTAGGAAGTTGTAACAGGGAGACTTTGCTCCCTATTACTTGAGTACAGCAAGGAAAGAAACTTACCACAAGGGCGACGAAACGGCAAAAAGCACTGATGTCATCAACTGATGCCGGGAGTCTTCACAGCACATGAAAGACAAGAGACTTTGATAATTTACTAACGGGAAATGACAAGGATGAAAAGGAGACGAATGAGCAGTGTTGATCCCCTGGAAGGGGAATCCTGAGCCATGGCGATTTTGCAATGGTGATAATATTCGTGCAGAGGCACGAAAGTGACGGAGCTTGTCATTTAATGATAGCCAAAGGAACAGAGGCACCGACTGAAACGGATGGTTTGTTAACCCCAGCAAAGGTAACAGGGAATAACTATGGACATTGTTATAAGCTACAGAATTTGATAAAAGAACTGAGGAGAAAAAACTAATTGCTTTAGACACAAGTTGTGGATAAAGACAATTTGGAGAAGTTTCTCTTTTTCTTTCCTTTTTTTTTTGTTTGTGATTTGTAAGGGCAGTGCGGTGGGAAGAGCATGCCTGCAGAAATTGTGAAGCATTGTATCTTTCCCGGAGTGAGCAGACCTCAGGGTCACAGTGTCATTAAGTGGGTTAAAACGTTTTTTTCCAACAACGGCAACATCACAGAGTTATCCGTGTCTTTTTTCCTCTCTCAATTAACTCCCATCAAGGCATGGCAAGAGTAAACTGTGGGAGAAACTCTGCATTGTTGGTTTGTTGGGTTTTTTTTTGCAACCTTCACTTACCTAGAAATAATACTCCCTCACAGAAGTGTTTGCTTTTTCTACCTCTACCAACTGTTTTGGTCACATATTTATATTCTAGGCAGCTTTGCACAAAATAAGCACTTCTCCTTCACAGTCTTCCTTAAAAGTTATAGAAGTAGTTCTCTTACATCTTCCTAAATGCAGAAAAATAACTATTATACTGGAAAATATGAATGACCACCAGAAAGCAGTGTGGGACCAAAAGGCAATCATAGACCTTGATAAATAAAGCCACTTTATAGAATAGAATAGCTGAAACAATAGAAGCCATCAATGACCTGCATTGGTAGACTTGAGTAATACCTACCTACTTCAGGAAGAATAAGAGCAGCTTCCCAGGGAACTGATTGGAAGTTCTGGGTTGGGGACACTGGTTATAGCTGTGTTGAATGATACGGCCTTCAGAGGAAGAGATGAACCAGAAACCCACTGAAGTTTTGAGCAGTTATGAGTAATTGTGAGTGTGGCCCTGGGCATGAGCTGAGACAGAGCTCCTTGTGGCACAGGACTGGCTGGAAAGGTGGGCTTAGAAATTGTTAGCCCGGAGATTTCCTGTTTTTGTTTGTTTCTATGTTGTTCAGTGAAACAGCACGTGTGCAAACAGGATTATGCTAAATAAATATCCCATTCATATAATCAGTTCCTCCTCCTAATAGAAACAGTATGGCAAGTCCCCAAATATTACCTAACCTCTGAGGCCCAGGAGAAATCCAGCATAAAAAAGAATGAGCTTGCTTTCAGTCTGCAGTCAGGGTGTTTTTTCTTGTTTTTTTCCATTTAAGTGACTAGAATAGCCACGTCCAGTCTCCAAAATCTACTGAGATAGTGTTAGAAAGTTGTTGGTTTTTTTAAAATTCCATTGTCATGGACACCGGGAGGATTATTTGCCTTTGAACATTTAGGGTTCATATTTTCCAGCTACTTCCTGTAACTATGAGGGCTGTAATCTTCTGACTCAAAGAGCCACATGTTTAAGAAAAGTCACCAAATTTGGCAACATATGATTAAATTAGGAGACTTGGCACCCTTAAATGACAACTAGTTTGAAATAAAAATTTAACACAGTTCTTTTGATACTCTTCCGCTAAAGGATTTGCTATCTCATCATTTCCTCTTTCTGTAAACATTTATCTTTTCTCTCTTTCTCAGTATAAAATAGTTTGAATTATTGGATATAATGTTTTCTAAAAAATAACTGTTTTCTCTATGTGTTTTTATTAAAACCGCACCATGTTCCCAGCATAGATTTGTTCCATTATAATACATACTATAGACTGGATACGGGCCTGCAAGCTACTCTCCATTACTTTATCTCTATTGTCTGTTACAAAATAAACTGACTTATCATCTATGGAATGGTAATAGTGCAATATATTTTATTTAACATGAAGTGAGATGATTTACGATCATGAATGAAAGACAAGAAATGTTTCACATATTAATTGCCAACTTTATCTTCACTGTTGATCCATGCATAGCAGAACAGGAAGCACTGCATGACATATGGGTATGATACTTTTTATTTCTTTTTGGAATTGTAATGAATAAATAGAAATTTCTATTCATTGTTTACCTCCTGTCCACCACATAATATTCAGTGTTCATGTCTCACCCAATAATAATAATCAATAACTATGCATGCAAATATAGAAGGCAGAGAAATAGTCTAGATAATGATAATTTCAATAAAAACTGCCATATTTATCCAATTATTCATAAAACAATATTTTGCATATAGCAGGTAGAGTAATAAATTAGCAGGATTCAATTATTTCTCTGCTAAAATACTGCCCAGAGGACCAGATTAAAGAATCCCAGAAGGAAATTAAAGAAGAAACTGAGATTAGTTTTGTGCTATAGCAGAATGGTAAAATCTGGGATTGCAGTTATATAATTTAAACACAGAATAACTATACAATTGTAAAAGTTATCTGTCTTTCTTGTGGAGTTTTTATATTCTAACAGCCCTTATCATATTTTTCAGGTGATTAGTGTCAGCATATTCTTTTTAGTGCTTTTTTCTTCCACATATAATGTACAATTACATGTATGCACATACAAGCCCACCAGCATGCATACACATGCAATCTGTGAGTGTCCTGAAAGTACACAGTGAAATCTGGTCCTATCAAAGTAATGGAGTCTGGCATATAACTTTAAAAGGGGGCACAAATGCAAGAACAATGCTTTTGATCAAATAAGAAAAGAGACCAGAGAAATTTACAACTCTACAGACTAACAGAGGAAGGCATATACCGAGGCACAAAATTCTTATCAGCTTGGAAAGGAGCTGTGCGTGATGGAGTACATGAAACCCTTTGGAAATTCAAACGCTGTCTGCTTTCGGTGCTTGGTAGTTGCTTTTCTCCTCTGGTTTGCTGGGGCATAAATTGTGTTTGTTGAAAAGCAGGAATACAGCATCTAATACTCTTTTAACCAACCTGGAAACTGTGCGGGCCGGGAGCAGTCCGAGGCCCTCGGAGGCGCGCGGCAGGCTGTGGCCAGCAGCCCTGGCACGCGGGTCGGGGAATTCAGGCCAGCGGACTAGAATTAGGCACGGACGCGTAGCGGTTGATTAAAGATTATTTTACTTACACCGTAGATGGTCGCGGTGCAGGCAGGAAAACTTGCTTGAGTTGCAGTTACAGATAGGAAAGAAGAGCGGACAAGAGTTCTAAACTCGCAAACTCTAGCCCAATCCGGCTGAAGGCTCTAAAACCGCGAGCCCATCGTGTCAACCGAAGAAAACAACTCAGAGAAGAGCTCTGGATACACTCACACGAAGTTTGCTAGGCTCCGTGGAACTTGCGTGCAGGGAAGGGGTTCGTCGAGGGATCGTTCGGCGACGGGGAGAGGCCAGAGGTTGATCAGGCCCCTATAGCCTTCTTAAGGTACACGCTGGGTCTGTTAGGCTCCGCAGCGCTTAGAGTTCTTCATGAGACGTGAAGTCCTCCTCCTCCAGATGGTTGTGGAGTCCTCCCTTGCGGGGTTCTCCTTGGAGTTCTCCAACTTGGGCGGAAACCGCTCAAGCGGTTCCAGAGAAATCCAGGGCAGCCTAAGGGACAAAAGGGGAGCACATAAAAAGTGGAAACAGGGAGAGATCACCAAAGATGAATATACCTCCTCTGCTCGTGCTTGTAGGGAGGCAGTTAGACGGGCCAAAGCTGCCATGGAGCTGAGGATGGCAACCCAAGTAAAAGACAACAAGAAATTGTTTTTTAGATATATTGGGAGTAAAAGGAAGGCCCAGGGAAGAATAGGACCCCTGCTAAATGGGCAGAAACAATTGGTGACAGACAGAGGGGACAAGGCTGAACTCCTCAACGAGTTCTTTGCCTCAGTGTTCCTAAGCGAGGGGCACGACAAGTCTCTCACTGGGGTTGTAGAGAGGCAGCAGCAAGACGCCAGACTACCATGTGTAGACCCTGAGATGGTGCAGAGTCATTTGGAAGAACTGGATGCCTTTAAGTCGGCAGGCCCGGATGAGCCCCATCCGAGGGTGCTGAAGGCACT
>NW_005841956.1:2426052-2431114 GCF_000455745.1 Alligator sinensis
CCTTGTGGCGGGAAATAATTTAGCAGTGCCAAAGCGCGCACACACAAAATCACACCCTTGGGTTGTGACAGAAACCACATATTTTTACCACTTCAACAAGATCTGCATTATTGATATCTCTGGAGAATATCTTCTGAGTATCCAGTCCATGGTTTAAACCCTGAAAATATGCCAATTTACTCTCAAAATACTGTTTCAAAAGATAAAGGAAACCTCTTTCAATGCAATTCCTTTCTTGATATCCTCCTCACTAATAAAAGCACACCATAGCATTCTACAGCAGTCTGTAAGGCTAGACTACTATAGTGCAATACTACAGAATTTCTCCTACTACAGTGAGAGTGGAATAGAAGTCACAGTCTTTGGCCTGCTACTGGATTATCCCTATTAATATCCCTCTGATTCACAGCATGCACAGCAGTTAAACAGGGACAGTTGCCAGAAGGCAGGCTCAATGCAATATACAGTACTGCAGTAGCCATGAACAACAGGCACTGTAAGTGGTGTAAAAAGCCTGGCTAAATGGTAGCTGTAGGGGTGTCTGATGCTCATTCACAATACACAGGTGTGCGCTGGAGTTGGATGCATAAGACTTCATGCTGCATGGACCTTTTGTTCATAACAGACAGTCCTCCAGCCTTCGTGCCATCTCTTAAATTAATCACTCCTTTCCTTAGGTGGTCACCAAAAAGTTGCATAACTCCCAGCAAAGGCTTGTTTTAAGAAAAAGAAGCCAGTGCAATTTTTCAGTACTGTTCAAAGGAGGGAACACTCTTAATTACCACCAGCCTGTGATAGCTGATTCCCCGATGCATGAAGATGGGGAGCCCATGAAATTTTAATTCTTGCTAGAGACATCACTGATGCTATTCTTACTCTCACACGCATCTCGTTATGCATTTTAGCTTGTATTTCCACATTGTTTATTTTTACTCTTTTCCATCACAACACTGTCATCAAAGTCACTGGTGTTCATCCACCCCCTGATGGGAAGAGAATGAACTGCTGCGTCTCCTGTTGCTTTCACAGGATGTGTTAAATTACATGCTCCTGTTAGATCCACTTTGGCACATCCTTATAGCCACAGGTTTCAGTGAGATGGAGTCATTCAGGGTGCTGTGGGAAGTCTGTTCATCCCTTCTACTAGCGGCAATAGTCCACCTCTGGGTTTAGTTGCTGGGTTAGTTAACTAGCTGTCAGAAAATTCTTATAGAACAGAGGGAGACACACATCATTGGAGGCTTGTCCTTTGCTCAACAACCTGCTGATTACCAGCAGAGATACCATGAGCATTACAAAATCCTCCAGAGGATCAGACATCAGGGCTGGAAGGGACCTCGGAAGATCATCGAGTCCAGCCCCCCACCCAAAGGGCAGGAAGTCAGCTGGGGTCATAGGATCCCAGCAAGATAAGCATCCAGTTTCATCTTGAAGGTGTTCAATGAAGGCGCTTGAACCACCTCCGGTGGCAGGCTGTTCCAGACCTTGGGGGCTCGGACAGTAAAGAAGTTCTTCCTTATGTCCAGCCTGAAACGATCTTGAAGTAGTTTGTGACCATTCGACCTCATCATCCCTTGGGGCGCTCTGGTGAACAAACGTTCCCCCAGATGCTGGTGGTCACCCCTGATAAACTTGTAGGTGGTCATCAGATCACCCCTGAGCCTGCGCTTTTCCAGGCTAAAGAGCCCCAGGGCTCTCAGCCTGTCATCGTAGGGTCTGCTTCCCTGACCTCTGATCATGCGCGTGGCTCTTCTCTGGACTCTCTCAAGCTTCTCCACATCCTTTTTGAATTGTGGAGCCCAAAACTGGACACAGTACTCCAGCTGCGGCCTCACTAAGGCCGAGTACAGGGGGAGAATGACGTCCCGGGATTTGCTTGAGAAGCATCTATGGATGCAAGCCAGCGTTTTGGTCGCTTTACTAGCCGCCGCATCGCATTGCAGGCTCATGTTCATCTTGTGGTCAGTGATGACCCCCAAGTCTCTTTCTTCCATAGTGCTAGCCAACATAGCACTGCCGAGCCTATAAGGATGCTGCGGGTTTTTTTTCCCAAGGTGGAGAACCTTGCATTTATCGGCGTTGAACACCATCAGATTCTCGTCCGCCCACTTGCTGAGCCTGTCCAGGTCAGCCTGGATAACCTGCCTGTCTTCTGGTGTGGATGCTTTGCCCCAAAGTTTGGTGTCATCGGCGAACTTGGTCAGTTCGCTTCTGACTCCAGTGTCCACATCATTAATGAAGATGTTGAACAGTATGGGTCCAAGGACAGAGCCTTGGGGGACCCCACTGGTCACAGGACACCACGATGAGTGACTTCCATCGATTACTACCCTCTGGGTCCGACCCCGGAGCCAATTTTCCAGCCAGTGGATCGTGGAGGACCCAAGGTGACAATTGGCCAGTTTCTCCAAGAGGCGATCATGGGACACCAGATCGAAGGCTTTTTTGAAGTCAAGATATATGACATCAATCTCTTCTCCCTTGTCCAGGTGATAGGTCACCTGGTCGTAGAAGGAAATGAGATTGGTCAAGCAAGACCTACCCGCAACAAACCCGTGCTGGCTATCCCTTAAGATGTTGGCGTCGGCCAGTCCATTAAGGATGGCCTCTTTGATAAACTTTTCTAAGATCTTCCCCGGGATAGAAGTCAGGCTGATGGGCCTATAGTTAGCCGGATCCACTTTCCTCCCTTTCTTGGAGGTGCCCCTGTGTGTCTGATTGAAATGGCAGAGTGGGGTATTAATGTCAATGGATGGGAGCAACATAATACAATGTTCTAGCTTGTGCTGTCTATATGTGCTTTTTGGCACTGTCCTTAACTGTATGAAACATGTCAGACCTGCTTTTATGCATATGATATCAGATCTGACTGCTGGCTGAGGAAGACAGATGGCCTGTTAGCCTCCATGGGCTTAGTAAACTTTTGCTGCTAGAGGTCTTAAATTGATTATAATCTGCTGTTTACTTCCTGAATCTTCACATACGGCATATAAACACAGACATTTACAAGAGGAGACGATGATATCTCATGATGGGTGAATCTCTCTAAGGTTTGATTGTGAAAAGAATCCAGAAGTTCTCTAAACTGTCTACCAAAGAATTTTTACAACATCCATCCAACAGAAAAAAAGATATGAAACCAATTACTACAGGAACAACTTTCCTAGCCACTAAACGACCACCAGAGAAACAACACCAATACTCCACATCATTCCAACCTCATACTTGATGAAGCTGAAGGAACCAGTCAACCCTCAAATATCATCAATCTCTCCATGCACACACTTATCAAAGCTGAGAAATCTGTCCTCTCTAAAGGCCTTAATTTCTGTCCAGAAAAATACCCTAATAAGATACTACAATGTGGAGAATTAGAAGTTTTCTGATGCCTCTGTTTCAAGGAATATTTCCACAACCAAAATGAATCCAGTTTCAACAACACTTCAACCTGTGACAACATTGAGGAAAAGATTAACACCAAAAAATCCAAAAACCCATCAGATTGGACACCTCACAGTGGACAAAATTCAAACCTTGACTGCCATATTGACTGCTTCAAGGAAAGAATGAACAATGAAGTAACAACAAATGCCACCATAACAATCTCTCCCTCTCAGAGAGAAGGGCCATAAAACCTCTAAGATCCAACCACCAAATAGTAATAAAACCAGCAAATAAAGAAGGAGCTATAGTTATCCTTAACCATGAAGACTACATAAAAGAAGGCAACAGGGAACTCTCTGATACCACCTACTACAAAAAACTAGAGGAAGATCCAATTCCCCTTTTCACCTTAAAGCTCAAAACCACCATCACATCATTTCCATCTGAACTACAAGAAAAATGATAAAGTTTGATCCCCCAATCCAAGGACTTTTTACATGCTCCCTAAAATCCATAAATAAGGAAACCCAGGCACACCTGTAATATCCAACCATGGAACCCTGAGGAAATATCAGGCTTAATTGAATCCATCCTAAAACCTCTTCTCACCCAAAGAGTGAGTTTTGTCCAAGACACAACAGACTTTGTATGAAAACTTCAAAACATAGATCACCTTCCCAGCAATCCCCTCCTAGCCACCATGGATGTTACCAGCTTATATAACAACATCCCACATGAGGATGGCTTTCAAACCTACCCTACATATCTACAAGAGCAAGATTACAACTTGGAAAGATGTACTTCAATACCTTCCCAATGCCCCACATGGCAGAGCTGGTGGAGCGTATTGGAAAATCTCACTACATCACCATGCTCGACCTATCAAAGGGGTACTGGCAAATACCAGTAGCCTGCCAAGACCACACCAAGACTGTGTTTGGGACTCCCTGGGGCCTCTATGAGTTTGTGCGGATGCCCTTCCGGCTCCATGGAGCTGCTGCTACCTTTCAACACATCATGGACTGGATATTGACCCTCATGTCTGATAGGTGGCAGCTTATATCAATGACATTGTCGTTTTCACTCAAACCAGGTACCAACATAAGCGGGCATTGCAGCCGTGTTGATGGAGTTAAGAAAGGCAGGGATGATGGCCAAACCCCAAAAATGCATGCTCGCCAGAAAGGAGACAAAATACCTGGTATTCCTAGTGGGCCATGGCATAATCAGACCTTTGGCAGACAAGGTTGAAACCATGAAGAAGTTTCAGACACCACAGAATTGCAGGCAACTCCGATCCTTCCTAGGCCTGACCAACTATTATCACCGCGTTGTGACCCACTTCTCAGAATTAGCGGCCTTGCTAATTGGAAGCACTAAAGGGCCAATGGTTGGGACCTCTCAGGTGGACCACCGAGATGACCCACAATTTCAATCTTCTTAAGGGGGCTCTGTGCCAAAACCTACTGTGACGGCGGTGTGCCGCTGTCACGGGCACAGGCAGGGGACAGGGAAGATTGGGGGGCAGCAACAACCCCTCAAGAAAACCCCGGGCCGAGCTACTCACCCTCGGGAGGGACGGCGTTGTCGGAGCCGGGACCGCGGCAGCAGCCGCAGCCGCCATTACAGTCGCGCGAGCCGGCATTATGCCGGCTGTTTAAACAGCTGTTCCTTGCAA
>NW_005841956.1:2431642-2433043 GCF_000455745.1 Alligator sinensis
GGGCGGGACGAGGGGAGGGGCTACCTGACGAAGGGTGTTACTGGACGTGAGGCCACCAACGTCACAGTGGTGCATTGGCCGGGAACGGTCGGCAACAGTGTCGATACCCATGGGGCAGAGCCCCACCCGGGGATAAAACAAGATGCAGCTATCGGGGGTAGCCCAGGTGGAGGTGCTGACTCAAGCAATTCAGGCTATCGGGCAGTTGTTGGCGATCCAACAACTACAGGGGGCTCATCAACAGGAGAGGATACAGCGCAATGCTGCCCTGTTTAGGATGCCCCGTATGACTAAAGACGACGACCCCAAGGCCTACATCGAGGCCTTTGAGCGGACGGCCATTCAGACGGGGTTGGACCGGAGCCAGTGGGGCCATCAGCTGGGGGCCTTAGTGATCGATGAAGCCCAAGCAGCATACAGGGACCTGTCTAGGGAGGGAGGAGGCCCAGGATTACGAGGCTGTCAAAGCCGCAATCTTGTATCAGCTAGAGATTTCCCCCAAGAGTTACCGGCAGGCATTCAGGGCTTGCAAGCCAAGGGAAAGTAACTGACCCCGGGGCTTACTGCAAACCCTCTGGGATGGACTGCAGAAATGGTTGCCGGCAGGCAAGTTTGATCATGCGGGGGTATTAGATCAAATATTATCGGAGCAATTCCTCTGGGACTTAGAGGAAGACACCCAGAGATGGGTGCGAAGACACCAACCGCGGTCCAGTGAGGAGGCCTTGCGCCTGGCGAAGGCCTTTTCTAACTCAGAGAAGGAGAGAGGGAGTGGACGAGGCTTCCGGGTCTCGAGAGAAAGTTCAATGAGCAAGGGAGAAGGCCGGTCAGCCCCAAGGAAGGGTGCCCCGAAGGGGGTAGTCGGTTATAAATGCGGACGTACGGGACATCTCCCGGGACTGTGGAATAGGGCTAAGCGAACTAAGCCGTGGTCCTGTGGGATATCTGCCGACGAGAGACAAGGGCAGGGAGACAGGCACGGGGGAACCCATGGATTGTAGTGTGGGGTTCACCAGCCCGGAAGAAGGGTGGAACCGTCCTATGGTTACAGCCTGGGTAGGCGGTAGGGCTGTGTGGGCAATGTTGGACACGGGATGTTCCCAGTCCTTGCTCCGGGCAGACCTAGCCCCACTGGAAGGAAGAAAGGAGGCAGGTGTCATCAACATGACCTGCGTTTTAGGTGGGGAAATGCAATTCTGCTGCTGCTACGTACCCATTAGGGTGATGGAGTTCTGTGGTGAGCTACGGGTGGGCTTGGCCCCCGCCTTAGCCTGCGAAATGATTTTAGGACGCGAATGGGAACCCTTCTACAGGGTGTTAGAACGAGTGCAAGCCACTGAAGAGGAGAGGAGGCGGATTAAACGAATGGAAGGATGGGCGGCTGAGAACTCTGAGCCTTCC
>NW_005841956.1:2434371-2435874 GCF_000455745.1 Alligator sinensis
AGGAGCAGGGGATTATACGGCCCTCTCGTAGCCCATGGTATAGCCCAATCGTGCTGGTGGCCAAGCCCGATGGCTCCCTAAGGTTGTGTATAGACTTTAGGAAGCTGAACGCTCTAACAACATTCGACGCCTTCCCAATGCCCTATGTGAGCCACCTTATCGAGAAAATTGGAGGCCCGGTATATATCCACCCTCGACCTGGCTAAGGGCTATTGGCAAATTCCCTTGCGGCCCGCCGATTGTGCCAAGACTGCGTTTGGAACTCCTTGGGGCCTATTCGAATTTGTAAGAATGCCCTTTAGCCTTAACGGAGCGGCCGCCACCTTCCAGAGGTTAATGGAGACGTTACTAGCTTCACGTGCAGCTTATGCTGCAGCTTACATAGATGACATCATCATATTCACCTCTAGCTGGGAACAACATCTCGGGGCCCTGAGGGCTGTCCTAGGAGAACTCCAATCGGCAGGTCTAACTGCCAACCCTAGGAAGTGCAAGCTGGCAGAAAGGGAAATGGCCTATTTAGGGTTTTGGGTAGGACAAAGAACAATACGCCCCTTGTCCGATAAAATCTAGGCCATAAGTCAGTTTCCGGAGCCCCGGACACGTAAGCAATTACGTTCCTTCTTGGGGCTCATCAACTACTACCGCCGGTTTATACCGCACTTTGCAAGGATGGCAGCACCCCTCACGGATGCGTTAGCCAGAGCACCCTCTGCACGCCTAAGGTGGACCCAAGGGATGAGAGACAGCTTCCACCGTTTGAAGGAGGTGATGCGTCAAGATGTCATGATGCATACACCAGATTTTAATGCCCCTTTTATCTTGCAGACGGATGCATCGGGACGGGCGTTGGGGGCCGTGTTACTACAGGAGGGGAAAGAAGGTGAACGCCCAATTGCCTTTGCGAGTTGGAAGCTTAGCCACACAGAAACAAGGTATGCTACCGTGGAAAGGGAATGCCTGGCCGTACGATGGGCCATAGAGTATTTCCAATACTACCTCCTGGGGAAGGAATTTTTGGTAATAACAGACCATGCTCCGTTACAGTGGCTAATGAGAAAGCAAAGTACGAATGCCAGAATTACCCGCTGGGCACTGGCCTTGCAACCTTTTAAATTCACTATAGTGCATTGTCCAGGCAAGGATAACTTTGTAGCTGATTTTTTATCCAGATGGGAAGATCCGGACCAGTCGGGAGAGCCAGACCACTACCATGGCGAGGAAAACCAGAACAGACAGGATGCACAATGCACTAACCAGACGCCACAAGGCGACTTGAGGGGAGAGGTCTGTGATGGCGGCGTGCCACTGTCACGGGCACAGGCAGGGGACAGGGAAGATTGGGGGGCAGCAACAACCCCTCAAGAAAACCCCGGGCCAAGCTACTCACCCTTCGGAGGGACGGCATCGTCGGAGCCGGGACCGCGGCCGCAGCCGCCATTACGCCGGCTGTTTAAACAGCTGTTCCCAGCAAGGGGAACACCTGGGCCAATCCCGGGCGGC
>NW_005841956.1:2436153-2451424 GCF_000455745.1 Alligator sinensis
CGCCCAAAGCTAGCGGCGAGATCAGCAGGATCCTAAGGCAGGCTGACTTAAGGCGACCATTAGCCTGGGTCCATACGGTCAGGAGCATCTACCGGCCAGCAGGCCTGCGAATAGCAGCAAGTTACCATCTCACCAGCAAGTGATCGGTTGGCGAGTGGACGGGGTGTAGGGGTGGCGGAGCCCCGTGGAACAACGGAAACCTCAACTGTGAGTACACCCGCGTCGGGGAAACCCCTCTGGTAAAAGAGCTCCACTGAACCCCTCCTTCGAATCACCCATAACATCAAAGTCGTGACAGGAGGGACGAAGGGAGGGGCTACCTGACGAAGGGTGTTACCGGACATGAGGCCACCAACGTCATACCTACTAATCCATATGCTGGACTTTCACAAACCTTTTATTTTACAGACTGATGTGTTGGAGTCGGTGATTGGAGCAGTGCTAACCCAAGATCACGCAGGCATTGAAAGACCAGTGGCCTACGCCAGCTACAAACTGCTGCCAGCAGCGACATGGTATGCCACCATAAAGTGAGAGTGCCTGGCCATCTGCTATGCCATAAAGCACTTCCATTATGGGGTGGGAATTTAAACTAGTCACTGACCACACCCCCCTCCAATGGTTGAGCCGGGCCAAGATGGATAATGCCAGCATAACGAGATGGGCTCTTGCTCTACAGCCCTTTAAATTTCAGATAATACACCATCTGGGGAAAGCTAACATAGTGGCGGATTTCCTATCTAGGTATGGGAGTGGGACTCAGCTTCCAGGGATAGAAGGCGATCCAAAGAAGAATGAGACACCCGCAGTAGGAACCTCGGGTATACTACAAACACATCCCAAGGCAACTTAAACAGGGGGAGGGATGTGTCCCAGGGAGACAAAGGAAAAGGGGTGGAAATCCTTCCTCTGGGGCTGGAACCATGGTGGGAAAAACCTGCAGCCCTGGGGAAACAACCCCCAAATTCCCCATAACGGGGAAATACTCACCCTGAGAGCAGGGAACATAATGCAGCTGAACAAACCACCTGTGTGGTTCATCAGCCACTTTTCTGTGGGGCTGGAACCAGCACGTAGTGATGACATGATCGAAAGATGGCAGCCAGCTCCAATAAAAGCCAGCAGCAGGAAGAGCGTTGGGGAGCAACAGTCAGGAGGCAGCTGCGTGCTCCCTCTGGTACCCACGCTGGAGACACTGCCACAGAGGGACCCTGGACAGAGTCCCGAAGAGGGGTACACCCCACAACCAATCAGCGCTCAGCACCAGGACGAGGATGGACACCGGGGGATGGAATGCTGCAGCACATGCAGGATGCGTGAATAGGGAGGTGAACCCATACCTCTCTGACACTTTGATTTATTTTATCTCTTCTACATTTTGGTTACTCCTAGGACCAGGAACAACCACACAATCCATGCCTAGGGCTGGGGAACTAGGGGCCCTCGGGGACTCCAGGCAAGGACTTTGAAAGCCGATAAGGCTGTCCAGTGACCATAGGCACAGGATACCAAGACAGGGACAAGACTGAAGGGCATAACCCAGACCCTCATTAACAGGTCCAGAAACAAAGGACCCTTGTTCAGTAAATGACTGGAAATACAGATACTGCGCTTAGATTCGGCTGGGTGTTGGTCAGCCTGACCACTGTGGGTGCCAGACTTAGTGGCATGACCCCAATCTTGGTCTTGGGAGTGACAACCTAACTGGTTGGCGCATGGAAGGGGTGTCGGGGAATATCTGCTGACAGCATCTCCCAGCGAGTCCCATCTCTTAGGGAACCTCCCACTCTTGGACACAACATCTAGACATGGCGGGCGAGTATCAGGGGCTTCCCCGGGGAGGTGACATGCAAGCAGTGAGGGTAAGAACATCTGATCCCGAACCGCTCGTAAACAGCTACATGCAGCCAGCTGGGTACACCATTCCAGAAACCTTCTTTGAGCATTATCTATGATGCCTCCTGGTATTTGTGCTATCCATGGAATCATCTAGTTCCTCTGCTAGATTCATAACTTTATTGGTATCCTTGTCTGACAAGTTCCATGGTCTCTTACATGGTCAGTGACAAAATAATCCCTTTACTTGCTTGTGAAGTTGAATCTTTTGCATTTTATTGAGCTTTCTTTTTGTTCTTGTGTTATAAAAAAGGGACAGCTTGTGTGCTTAAGGTGCATAACTGGCAGCCTGGATAAAGCCCATTAGATTTGGAATGTGTTTTCTGTCTCTAGTGGGTTATGGAATAGAGAAAATCCCACACAATTTACTGATTCGTTTTGATGCACTGGCTGGGGGAGTATTGATTGCACGATTTCACAATGATTACACACTTAATTTATACAACACAATTTTATTTTAAAATTCTTTGCTACGTATATAATACTGCTTAGCTTTAAGAAACACCACAAACATTAAGAACACAATAATTACATATATCAGAAACAATGCTCCGAATGCACTTCCTTCCCAAACAATGCTGTAAGAATTAGTATTACAAAAACAACTACAATTACAACTAAAAGTTAAATTTGAATCAATACTATTATTTTTCATAATATACTTACAATCCTAGAATTCTGAGAAGCCAAACACCTAAATACGGTTTCATTCCTCAGTAGTACAATTTAATGGGTTGGCCTCAGTAGTACGGTTCAGTGGGCTCGCCTCAGCAATATGATTCAATGGGCTGGCCTCAATACTGATAGGACTAAGTCCCCTTCTTTCAGTCCCTCTGCAGCTTCAGCGTGAACTAAGAGATTCGTGTTCACGGAGAGGGTGGTTCAGGTGATCAGTCTGATCCGGCCTACACTTGCGATTCTTCCTTCGTTGTTCTGCAAGTATAGTCACCTCCAATTTGGGAGAGTAGGTTACAGTTTTTATTGAGTGAGCTGCTGTCTTGGGCTGCTCCTACTCAAACCTGTCATTACCCCCAAATTTGGGCTCGGATCTTACTCAACAGATTCTTTTGCTTAGTAATTAGTTTCTTTTGTTGATCATTTTAATTACTTTGGGGAACTTCCATATCACTGCAAGTGACCTTTTCTTACCAATCTGGTCAAAAGGCTCTAGGGTTTGATCTCTCAGAACTCAGGATATTTGCTTAAGGATCAATTTTCAGGTTCTCTTTGTAAAAGACTTCTAAAGATAAAATTCAAGAGTTAAAACTTTCAGCAAAGTCTGGATCTTTTGCACGTAGTCCAAAACAATGACCTAGATAAGGAGATAAATCTTTTCTTCTTCCTGAAGAAGAAGGTTCCTGGGCAACCATTACAAACATTCAAACTATTTCATTCAATATGACATTTTCCTCTAGAATTTGGTTTCAGCCACTATGACGGCCCGCCACTTAGTCACAAGAAACAGAACTGTCCTGTAGCTGTGCAAGCCTGTGCTTTGGTGCTACAAGTCATGCATTTGATCTTCAATATTAACCATGGAGACTGTAGTTATGTAGACATAGCTCATACAACTTGAAAATACAGACCTTATGTAAGTGCTAATGGCAATCATGATTATTAAGGATTAGAGAGGAGAACAAGAAAAGAAAGCATAGAAGCTTAAAGGCAAATCATTGTGCTATTGAAACAATATTCCATGTCAAATGCTAATATGAACAAACTGTTTTATTCTGGGACCTAATTAGCTTGTAATTCTTTGGTGCATGTCTGCCTGAGCTGCTTTATATTTTCCCTCTTTCCTCCTTAAAAGAAAACATGTCACTAATTTGTGTCAAATATTATTTGTTACTTTAATTACCCTGACCACATCCTGATGAATAAAACATGTAAAACAAGGAATAGGCTGAATATGAAAGAAACTATCCTGAGTATATAATTAAACTGAAAGAATCTGATGGAGAACCCATCACTCAGCACACTTAAAATTTGCCAGTAAAAAGCACTTTAGATTACAAAGAAGGGAATAACCTTAAACTGGCTCTTAAGGGATGAGATTCCACCAGATTGGCCTTTCCAGCTGTGATGGTGATAAGTGCATGGTGCAAATGGCTTGTTTTGTCTACAGTGAGTATTTTGATGCTAAAGATGCTAGCTCTATTCTTTGGTATCTTCTCTGATATGACTATTACCAGTGATGTTTATGCATCAGATGGGATTATGGGAAACAGAAATAATAATAGCGGGGAAAATGATGTTAAAGTGGTGTACTGTTCATGGTTATTGCCACATAACAAGACACAGCAAAATCTAGTCGAGTCTCTGGGGGAAATAAACATCATTTATGCATAGCTGAGGCACAAACAAGTTTAGTCAGCTTGAAATTTGACCTACCTTTTTATGTGTTGTATTCTTTTGCAAACTGTGAGCTTTTGATGTGCTTTCTTGATTTCAAATTACTGTGTTTTTATTTTTCATTAAAAAACAAAGAAATCCCCTCCCAAATGCAACTTGGCACATAAAGCAGCCTGTGAATTCTAGAGCACATGAAAACCCCCCAAGTGACAAACCTTTGTAGATAGGCTCAATAGCAATGTTCCCATAAAAACGAGCATGCATAGCTTGGATCCTACAGAGCAGCAAGGTGAATAGAGTGTAGATAGCTGCATCTGTCTTCCAAAAGGGACTGTCCTTAGCTGGGGTGAGAAAAAGAAATGATTGTTTATTAAAAAGGAAACAAATGCACTGAGAGATCATTTTTATTTTTCCCTTTTGATAACTGGCATTATTCTTTCATTCTCATTTTCTGGATGTAACCTTGTGGCCCAAGGATCATAGAGGAACGAGGTCTCTGCCACCATCTCCTGGTGAACCATAAGAAGAAGCTTGATAAGGAAAAGGAGCAGACCTGGTTAAGAGTATTTTTTGCCTGTCCTCCCAGAGGGGCCAATTTGGTTAAAATTCCTTCAAGGCTTGGGGAAGGAGCATAACAATGTTGTTGTGCTTTGTGTTTGATTAAACAGGACTATGCATGAGTGAAGAACCACTGTAAACTAAACCTTGATCTTCAGTGGATTGGCAGTAGACCTGGACACACATGAAAAGGAGACTCTAAGGCTCCAGTCAGTAAGGAAGAGTGACTCTCTGCCGGGGCAGATTTAGCTGAAGGGTCACATATGCTACTGAAACTGAATTCACAGACAGTCAAAACCATTATAATTGGATTGGGTGCTGAAGCCTGAGAACATAAATCAGATGTAGCCAGAAATGATGAGTAGCTTTTCAATGAATTTGCAAGAGGCTACAACAGAGTTGAGTGAGGTCTATTGCAGACTGCCCTTACTGTGCTTGATAAGTAGGGCTCACTGTATCTGGGTTAATTGACAGTGCCTTAAGAATTACAGGACAGTCAGAGCAATGATGCAATGAAAGGCAGTGCAGAAATGGCAGAAGACCACCACCGCTATCTGGGAAGGATACTGCTGCTTGTTAATTTAAAATATCTAGGCACCCTTTGGTTCCTGAATCTGACTTTTACAGATAACCTTTGGTAGAACAAACACACAGATCAGAACCAGAAGTAAGATGGGACGTACCAAATACATTATCTTACCTATCGCATGATAGAAAGAAATTTAGATCCACAATAAAGGCTAGTTCCACGCATTATGTCATGAAAAGCCTAGTTTAGCCCTCTGAAATGAGCATCTAATTCACACTGTGCAGGACATGCTGCTGGCTCTCATCTTCATATTGCTGTGGATGAGGCCATAGGATCAATTTGATCCTTCCTATATTAATTTTGGCTATAGATTTGCTTTTCTTCTTTATTTAGTTTGCATCCTGTTTCCCCAAAGTAATAAAGCATCTTCAAAATATTGTCAATATATCTGTTATTGTTGATTATTTTATATGCTGCAAGAAGTATGCATGGCAAATTCAAATGTCAAGGTCCCTAAAGACAGTTCTACATATACTGTTTTAGCAGCCTGGAAACTGAATGTGTGGCCTCAGCAACATAAAAACACCACACCAAACTGCTTGTACCATGAAAATTAAACTGGCTTATGATTAAGCCATTAAAGAGGTGCCTCGGAGTAGGTTCTGTGATACCAGAAGCAAGCATCTTAGCCCTACAACGGGAGCAGTTGTGTTGGAGGAGAGATTCACATAATCTGAAGAAAATATAAGAACACATAAATATGAGATTAGGACGTAAAATAGCAGCAACTTTGTAAAACATACCACAGCCAACGTTGCACAGCAGAAGAGCATTGATATGATGCAAAGAAGTGCCTGATTACACTGTGGTGTTTTGTCTCCCTACTTCCAACTGTAATATGAGAATAAAAACAGCTGGAGAGATACTTAGTATGACAGATGGCCAATATTTTTCACACAAGATTTGTTTTTTAATGGGAAAATGGTCTTTTTTAGAACCTGCACGGTCCACAATAAATGTCAACCTTATTGAATTATTAAAATATTCTGCAGTTTTGTCGTTTCATAATCTTACTGATTCTGCCAAACTGCCTTGGAACTCATGTATCGAAATCAAGATTGCTTTTTTAGTTCCCCAATACCTGCTTCGCAATGAGAAAATGTGGTTTTTGGTCCTCCAAACATTTCAATAATAATATGATGAGAACAACACTCAGTAAAAATTCTGATTAAATTTCTGGAATTAAACGGAATTTTGTGAAAACCAGGAACTAAGCCAATATTGCAGCCTGTGAAATGGAAGAGATTTCAAAAATGTAGTTTTTCTTTCATAATAATATCATTTTCTTGATATTCATTGAGCTTTGATCAGTATTTCCCTCCTACTCCTTCCCCATGTGAACAATTGCTTGCAATGGCCTCAGGAATGTCATGAGATTTCCTGTTAGAGAAGAACTGGTGCCCAGAATCATGAATGAGAGGAGACTTGTCCTTACAATGATTCCTTTACTAAAATATGCTCCAGATTATGAATATTTTGAAATCCGTCCTTAAATAAAGCCAAAATGACGCAGTAAAGCCCTTATGAGGGGGAATGTCTTGGATCTGAGCTGTAGCATCTTCTCCTTCCTTCTCCACTTTTTCTAGTTAGTCTGCTTTAAGTCTGCCCTGGATTCTGTTGCTCGATAAATGACAAGAGACAGGAGGCTGTGTTCCTTCCTTTTATTGCCCCAATTTCATGCTCAAAGGAGCAGTTTCCCTGTGTTTCACATGTCATTCGTTTGGCTCTGGACTTTATTTGTAATGCAGTCTGATAAAATGTGCCAGGCCAACAGCCCTCTGTTTATTTCCAGAGCAGATGCATGATGGACAGCAGCTATACAAATTTCATCCTCTTATGCTTTCCCCCTTAACTGAAACGCCTGGTTTGGGGTGAATTAAGTCTCCAAACGCCCCTACAATTCTTGCTCTCTTTTGAGATCACCAAATACGCAGCCAATGAGTGCCAGGGTTTCTTATAATGTAGACACCTGCTGGACTGGGGTTTAGGTCATTTAGACTATTATTGATGGTAATTTCCTCTCCCTGTTCACTACTAACTGAGGTAAAAGGCACAATGTACCATCACTAACCTACTGAAGCATCCAGTTCCCACAAACTTCACGATCTTACCTGTAGCCATTCAAAACCTGGCTTCCTATTTTCCAGGCAAAAGTGAATGATCTCTGTCTAGGCCAGAAGGTAGTACCAACCAAGGGGAAAGCAATGTTGTATTTATCACCTTGTTCCAAATTTCTCTTGAAGCCAAGTATGTTTCATGTGAGTGAACAGCTACAAAAGAAAAATTTAATTAAGTACTAAAGTCATAAATCTGTGGAAGTTTGCTTTCACCACAGCTGAAAGGCCAAAACTGTTTTATTTGATATTTGCCTTGGAAAGATCAACAGAGTCAAGGGCAAAACTGACCGTAATGAATGAAATGATAGATTCGTCCATTGTTTTTTCTTATGATAGCGGGGCACAGAACTATGCAAGCAGGCTACAAAAGGACACCTCCCTCCACGTTCCCTCAGAAAGGCGCATGTAGCTTTGCAACCAGGGTCTCAGGTCAAGTTTTTTATGATTTGGTTCCATAGTACATCAAACCCAACCTCTTATTTCCCAGTGGTAAACCTATCTGTGTTGTAAATGGCTAATCTTTAATTTAGAAGGAGTAGCAGCTTTTGCTAATGTACAGCCCAGTCCTGCAAGCTGTGGGGTGCTAGATGTTTTCTGTAGTGTGGGATTTCCATGGGAGCTGTGACTATTCAGCAGCTCACAGGACCAATCCCATCTGCTCAGATTTTCCCAGTCTGATAGCATACGGCATGCAAGTGCAATGGACAAACCTTAAAAAGACTGGGCACTGTGAGACCTGATCATTTAAATACTGATCCAGAGCTCATCATAACCTGCTGAATTCTCCCTGTTCTTTCACTCCAGCCCAGCCACTTCCACTGTCCCAGAAATAAATTCCAAATTAGATTCTCCCCCTTACCTGGATCCCAAATGCTCAAGGTCTAACAGCCCTATTTTCCCCATGTTATTTTTCCCCATCTAAGAAATCTGTGCAACCTGAAACATTCTCTGCTTGCATCCCTTGTTTCTTCATTTCCTGCAATGGCAATAGTGAATGGGGGAGGTATATCTGGCTAGGAGTGTCTCATCTTGTGCACTAGGAGTACTGGGCTCAAAGTTACTGGAGATGTCCGATTTCTCATGCTGTAGGGGTTTTCTGGGTCTGAAGTTGTGCCAGGATGCATCTCATACTCTAGGAAAGACAAAGAACTCATGAAAATTGAAGACTGTAACCAGACTAGCCAGTCTATATACAAAGATTACCTGAACTGCTGGAATATTTGATCAAGAGGTTAGATTGGAGGCAGGAGGAACAAATAAATCTGGTTTGTCTCTGTCTTCATATAGGAAAATGAGTCCTGGAAGAGGCAAACCCTACATACTTAGACAAAAGGGTGGTGCATTTCAGAGGAATTCTGGTTGCCAAGGGCTCATAGAAACTTTTTATATTGAAATTCCAAATGCAGTTGAGCATGGGACGATGAGTGGACACATGACCTATTTTTGGCATGCACATTCACCAAGGCACTTCAGTCTTGACCTATTGTTCCTTTATTATACTCATGGATTCTACTCAATTCTACTCGTGGATTCTACTCGTGGTTTTTAAAAACGTCTATGTTATTAGGGTCCCACTGTGTATGGTAACACTGGAGCTATCTGCCCCACAGCAGGCAGCTGGGGAACTGCTGGCGGGCAGCCTGCCCATTGTTTGTGACCAGTGTACTATGAAAATGACCTGGAATACTCCCATGGACACAGCTTTTGGTTTATATTACAGAAGAAAAGTCACTGTCATTGCCAAAAAAAAATTTAAAAAAAGACAAAAGGCCACCAAACAATAATACAACCATAAATAAGAGCTAGAAAATGAAATACGTGGATGCTGGATAACTAACTATGGTAGTTTTTCTCTCACACATGGTATCCAGTTTGGAAAGCATCCTCCAGGTCAGGTAATTATTCATTCCATGTGACACAGCAGTTGGTCCCACTAAATGTGAAGGAGTGTCCATACTTACAACCAGCAGGGGAAGAGAGGCTTTGGGTTTTGAAGGGCGGGAACTCTTTTTTCAACTCCTACACTGTCACGCATGAAGAAAGAAAGCTGGATGAGAAACAAAGCCAACAGATATTTGTCTCTGTCGCCAAGCATGGGCATAGCATGGAAAGTAACCCCTGAGGATGAGCCTTGAGACTGGCATCACAATTACTACTGTTTTGTAGTGCCTTCCCTCATGCTGTAGCTGTGAGCCTGCTGGATACCAGCGGGGCCTGGGGTGGGGAAGGACCGCACTGATGGAACAGCAGATAGCACTGAGAGTTGGGATTTAGGTGCATGGATTAGGTCGTATGAGGAAGGTGACGCTGCAGTGAAGGCCTGAAAGACAGTTAGGTTAATATTCTTCCAAATGCTGCTTCTTTATGTGAGGTATTAAACCCAGGCCCACCATGCCTTTCTCTGGTGGGCTGTCAAAATGGAAGAATGCTCCTATTGCAAGCCAGTGCCCTATGATGTATAGAACAGACTGGTGTTCAAATGAGCAGGGTGCTAGTCCTGGCTGTGTTGCTGAGTTACTTTGTGACACAAGGAAAGTGGTTTCTTTTCTAATCCTTTAGACTATAAACTCATCAGAACAGGAACTGTCTACACTTCAAATTTGCGTTGTGCCTAGTACAATGGGGTCTTGGTCTGGACAATGTGTTTAGGTGTTAGTGGGCATGTCTACACATTCATTAATGCACCCTAGTTACTGTGTATTCAGTTTAGTACTTTGTTAACCAAATACTAATTCAATGCGCAGTAACTTGCACTACTGTGGAGTAGCGCCAGTACAAGGTTTTTTTAATGAGGCTTACCACGCAGTAGCCTAATAACACTGTGCAGTAGCTTATAAGCATGGTTTTTGACCAGCATGTTACTGTGCAGCGTTATTAGGCTACTGCATATGTAAGCATCTCGTGTACATGCACCCATTGTAAGTGACATAACACGCATGTTTTCCATTATCTTTACACAGAATAATCTTGTTAAACAAAAATTTTGGCCATATCTACATGTGCATATTGATGTGCTGCAATAAACTCCAGTGTTTATTGCACCAGAGTTTATTGCTTCTGGGCACGTGTTTATACATGTGCCCAGGATCCCAGTATGTTGAGCTGGGTTGGAGCAGCCCTGGCTGGCAGCTCAACATGCCAGCTCAGGGCTGCTCTAACTTGGCTCAGCAAGCTGGGATCCTGGGCACATGTGTAAACACATGCCCGGGGCTTTATTGTGGGGGCTAGCTGGCAGGTACCCCCACACTGTAGCACCTTTGTGCCCCAGCCAGCCGGGGCAGTGTCTGTACATGCACTGCTATGACCTTTTTTTACTTTGCAGCAGGATAGTATTTGTATTTACAAGTACTATTCTGCTGCAGAGTAAGTTAGTTTATTCCAACCTAATAGGGGCATACATGTAGGTGCGCAATATTGACTGCACAGCTAATTAGTCATCTGCGCAGTAAATGTCTCATATAGATGTATCCTTTATTGCCTAAACTGTGTTTGGAAATGTATTGGGTCACTATCATGCAGTGAATCCAATTGTGCCCTTTTATCCAGTGGGAGCTGTGTGTTATCATCAAAGGACAAGACTCAGTATGAGGACTTGGTTGGGTTTTAGACGGAGTGCCTCCCACTGTCATGGCTAATACAGTTCATCCAGTTGTTGCCTTTGTAAGCCCTTACACTGTACCAGGGCAATGCACCTCCCTTCACCTGTGTGAATGTAGACCAAAGGGACCCTCTGATGCTTTCCACAGCATTTAAGGCAGCATGGCTTAGTAGTCATACATTAGGTCAGGCTAAATCTACAAAAGATTCTAACACAAAGCATTGTGGGATCAGTGGCAAGGCTATGGAAATTCATGGCAGCACAAGGGATGATAGTTGATTAGGTGGGAATAAATGCTAACTCTGTAGGAGCAAAGCATGTAGCTGGTTTTTCATTTGTTCATTTTGGCTTTTTTCCTGCTTTTGGTATTGAACCAGCTTAAGTAAAACTGTCCAGCTGGAGCATATCAGTCTTTCATGCCTCCAGGAGACCCTTTCAGCAAAACGACTGTGTATAGGATAATTTTCTCTATTGTATTAAATGTCCCAGCTTCATATACATTGCACATATTCTGTGAGAGGATGTACCCTCCAATATGGTGTTTGTGGATGACATGGCCATTTGTGCTGAGCATTTAGAGGACGTGCAAACTGGATTGGACCAATGGACAGAAGTGCTGGAGGGAAGAGGCATGCAGATTAGTTGATCCAAAATGGAATATATGCTCTGTGATTTCTCTGAGGTACTTGGTGTTGGAAATGTAATAATCAATAAGAAACATGTTTGAAAAGTTGACAAGTTCAAGTATTTGGGTCAAACATTCAGAGGAATTCAGAGTTAGATGAAGAGTTGAACCATCAAATAACATCAGAGTAGACAAACTGGAAATTAGCAACAGGAATATTATGCAACAGGAGAGTATCAGTGAAGCTGCAGGGAAGGTCTATAAGACATGTGTATCTAGCACTATTGTATAGAGCATAGACATGGACCCTGAAGAAAACTCAAGAAAGGAGACTGAACATAACAGAGTTGAGAGTGTGCCAATGGATGTGTAGAGTGATGAAGATGGATGAAATGAGGAATACTTACATCAGAGGATCGGTGAAAGTAGTGGAGGCATCTAAGAAAGTACAAGAGAGAAGACTGACATGGTATGGGCATATACAAACAAGTCCGGAAGAATATCTGCTAAGGCAGATATGGAGCTAGGCTAGCATCAAGGATCAAGGACAACAAAAAGTCCTTTTTTAAATACATAGGGAGTATAAAGAAAGCACTGGGTAACGTGGGGCCCCTGCAGGATACGCTTGGCAATCTGGTGGTTGCACCTGAGGAAAAGGCAGATCTTTTAACAATTTCTTTGCCTTCATTCTTTTGTGCAGGGACTGGGACTCCACCACTGAGATTCAGGACGGACTCAGGAGAGACTCCGCCAGGCCTAGAGTCAGGGAGGACCGAGTTAGGTGGGGCTGGACGTGTTCAGATCAGCAGGTCCAGATGCTCTCCACCCCAGGGTGCTGAGGGAATTGGCAAGGGTTATCAAGGGGCCCCTGGCACAGCTTTATGAGCACTTGTGGTGCTCTGGCCAGGTGCCAGATGATTGGAAGAAGGCCAATGTGGTCCCCATTTTCAAAAAAGGGCTGAGGGAGGACCCAGGCAACTATAGGCCTGTTAGCCTTACTTCGATACTGGGGAAGCTCTTTGAGAAGATTATCCAGGAGCACATCTGGGAAGGACCAGCAGGGGGGACGATGCTCAGGGGCAACCAGCATGGGTTCATTAGAGGCAGGTCCTGTCAGACCAACCTGATTGCCTTCCATGATCAGGTCACAAAATCATTGGATGCAGGTGTCACGGTGGATGTAGTCTTTCAGGACTTTAGGAAGGCGTTCGTCACTGTCTCCCATCTCATTCTCATTAAAAAGCTAAGCGACTGTGGCATTGATGCCCACACAGTCAGATGGGTCACAAATTGGCTGAGGGGCCACACCCAGAAAGTGGTGGTGGACGGGTCATATTTGACCTGGAGGGATGTGGGCAGTGGGGTCCCCCAGGGCTTGGTCCTCGGGCCTGCACTGTTCAATCTCTTTATTAGTGACTTGGACAACGGAGTGAAAAACACCTTGTTCAGATTTGCTGACGACACCAAGATTTGGGGTGAGGTGGGCATGCTAGAAGGGAGGGACAGGATACAGCTGGACCTGGACAGGTTACAGGGGTGGGCGAATGAGAATAGGATGGGATTTGATACTGACAAGTGCAGGGTGCTGCACTTGGGCAGTAGGAACCAGCAGCATACCTATAGGCTGGGGAACTCCCTACTCAAAAGCACAGTGGCAGAAAGAGATCTTGGAGTCATTATGGATTCCAAGATGAACATGGGCCGCCAATGTGAGGACGCAGTCAGTAAGGCCAACTGCACCTTGTCATGCAACCACAGATGCACCACAAGCAGGGCCAAGGAGGTGATCCTCCCCCTCTATGCAACACTGGTCAGGCCATAGTTGGAGTACTGTGTCCAGTTCTGGGCGCCACACTTCAGGAGGGATGTGGACAGCATTGAGAGGATCCAGAGGAGGGCTGCTCACATGATCCAGGGACAGCAGGGCAGAACTATGAGGAGAGGCTACAGGATCAGAACCTGTTCAGCCTTCACAAGAGAAGGCTGAGAAGGGACCTGGTGGCCATCTACAAACTTACCAGTGGGGACCAGCGGGGAATGGGAGAGACCCTGTTCACCCAAGCACCTCCCAGAGTAACAAGGAATAACGGCCATAAGTTGTTTGAGAATAGGTTCAGGCTGGACATTAGAAGACACTATTTCACAGTCAGGGCAGCTAGGATCTGGAACCAACTTCCAAGGGAAGTGGTGCTAGCTCCTACCCTGGGGGTCTTTAAGAGGAAGCTTGACAATTACCTGGCTGGGGTCATATGAGACCAGTATTCTCTCCTGCCCAGGGCAGGGGGTCAGACTCTGAAGATCTACTTAGGTCTCTTCTGACCCTATATCTATCAATCTATGAATATGTGGGAAAATAAATGATCAGAATGGCACTACCAGGGAGAAGGGGAAGAGAAAGTCTGACAAAGAAATGGAGAGATATTGTGGAGAGGGACATAAGACAGAAAAAGCTAGAAGTAGAAGATACTTATGACTGAAGTTGGTGGAGAGCCAGGATCCTGAGCAGTGACCCCATTTAGACAGGACGAGCGAGGGAAGAAGAAGATATTCTCTAAGAGGAGTTATGAGAGGTCACTACTAACTTTAAATGTCATAGAACAGAGATATGAGCTAGACAAAATCAGACCTGTTCTAATGCTTTCACAGAACCACAACCAGAGAAAGAGCTCACCAGTCAGTCTCTGTATAAGTGACAAGTTTTCCAACAGCAGTTGAGACGTAACATGCTGGTGGGCTAAATGCCAGGAAGGTATCTTATATTATGGCTGCTGAATTTGACTGCAAAATTCCCATGGAAATTAATGCATGTTAATATTGTCAGGGATTTTTTTGGTTGTTTCTTTCAAGTAGTTTTAGGCCCTGTCACAGAGCACTTAGGGGCTCTGTGCCTGAAGAGGGGAAAACTGCTAGGGAAGGAGTCCTAGCAGACACTAAGGAGCGCAGCTGGGGGTTGCCGGGGTAACCAGGGAAGGTCAGCTGACCAGGAGGGGGCAGGGCCTGGCCCTTATAAAGCCCAAGGCGCTGAGACCAGAGGCAGTTCCCTGCCAGCAGCCAGAGAGGCAGGAGCTCTGGGAGCAAAGAGGCGAGGAGAAGCCTGACTGGAGGTACTGCGAGCAGCAGCTCCAAGATGCTGGAGCAATGTTGTTATAGCCAGACGGCTTATATTTTAAGTTGTAGCCAAGGGGCTGGAGTTTGTGTTTTGTTCTTGTTATAAGACCGGTGGTTTGGGTGAGGCTATTAGGGGTTGGAGGAGGCCTCATAGGAGACCCACAGCAGTGTGGGGATCCCGGCGCCAGTAAGGGCACAGTTTACAGGATGCTTAGACCCCAGCCCCAGAGAGGGGCGTTTGAAGGGCCCAAGGTGGGCGTAGCAAGCCCCAGAGAAGGGGATAGCACTGCAGAAGGCCCCAGAGAAGGGGACAGCACCGCGGAGAGCCCCAGGAAGGGGGTGTGGCGGGCCAGTAGGGGGCGCTCCTGCGTTGAGCCGCCCACCTCCCTGTGCCCGACCACCTTCCAGGCTCCGAGTGCCTCCCTTGG